>NC_091466.1:42323152-42637736 GCF_027789765.1 Dendropsophus ebraccatus
GCACATTGTTTTTGGGACATTTCTGTTATTTTGCATATTCCTGTATGGCACTCTTTCTTATTAGGATTTGGTCTGGAACAGTAATTGTCCTTCTTGGCTTGGGACCATTTTCTTCATTGCTGTGAGAGTTTGTGCAGTTTGTGTTCATAGAAAGGGGAGGTCTGTGGAAGGTAGTGGCAAAGGGGCCACTGTGATCAATTAAGACACAGGGCAAATTCTCTCAAGGAGAATCCCGTAGTGGGGTAGTATCTCAGACACCCATTGCATTACAGTAAGATCAGGCTGCAGTAATCTTGGTGCAAATTGCCTTAGAGGGAACTTTGGAGTCAAAATCTCCAACCCTGCTTCAATGGAGTACTTTGGGGAAAAAAATGTTTTCAAATCAACAGGTGGCAGAAAGTTTTACAGATTTATTCAAAAATCTCCAGTCTTCCAAGACTTATCAGCTGCTGTATGTCCTGCAGTAAGTGATGTATTCTTTCCAATCTGACACAGTGCTCTCTGCTGCCACCTCTGTCCGTGTCAGGAACTGTGAAGAGCAGGAGAGGTTTTCTATGGGGATTTGCGGCGGCTCTGGACAGTTCTTGTCACGGACAGAGATGGCAACAAAGAGCACTGTGTCAGATTGGGAAGGAAACTCCACTTCCTGCAGGACATACAGCAGCTGGAAAGTACTGTGAAGCTTGAGATTTTTTAAATAGAAGTAATTTACAAATCTGTATATTAAAGAGAATGATCCTAAGCCCAGCAATACAATTACAGTTACAGCCAAAATCCTAATAAGAATTTTTTATTGGAGTAACCCTTTAAGTACTGCATTTTAGTGCTCCGCCTCATCTCCTTGCAGTTTCTTACTTGAAAGCCCCTCTTACAAATCCAGCTAATCCAGTGTGAGAAAAATAGTCTCATGACAGATTTGCAAGAATTAAGTTGAAAGTCCAGCATTTGATTCCCTCAGCAAAAGCCGAATACATCCCCCATAACAAAGGTATAAGATCTTTGTTTCTAGTGCTCTACTTTATGGAAATCCGTCAGCTCCTGGGCACTACCTAAGGTGTTGACAGTGTGCTGTAGCTGGCAGTGAGCATGGTGCCTTTTTGTTAATTTTCAGTGCAGCGGATTATGTACAATCTTATGTCTCCTACTGTCACAGAGCAGTTGTTCGTGCCACACTTGTCATGCATCCTCCTCCCTCTTCATGAATAATCAATGCTGCCCGGCCTCCTGCTCGCTCAGCTGTCAGATTGCAGTCCACTGTAGGCAGGTTATCTCTGAAATAATCTCTCCTCCCTAATGTGTTGGAGCTGTGGTCTAAGGGTAACTCACCTGTCTACAGACCTGCCAGCAGTTCATTCTCTGGTTTGAATCCCCTGATGGAAATTAAATAGATGTCTTTTTTTTCTCATTATTGTATCATTTTTAAGGCTATGTTCACACACAGAATTTTTGCTCAGTATTTTGGAACCAAAACCAGGAGTGGATTGAGAACACAGAAAGGCTATGTTCTCACACTGTTGAAATTGAGCAGATGGACGTCATTTAATGGCAAATATCGGACATTGTTTTTAAAAAAAACAGAAATTATTTGCCATTAAATGACAGCCATCCACTCAATTTCAACAGTATGTGAACATAGCCTTTCAGTGTTTTCAATCCACTTCTGGTTTTGGTTGCAAAATACTGACCAAAATACTGAGCAAAAATACTGTGTGTGTGAACATAGCCTTAAAAATGATACAATAATGAGAAAAAAAAACCATCTATTTAATTTCCATCAGGTGATTCGAGCCAGAGAACAAACTGCTGGCAGGTCTCTAGACAGGCGAGTTACCCCTAGACCACAGCTCCAACACATTACAGAGGAAAGATTCTTTCAGACATAACCTGCCTATAGAGCACTGATCTGACAGCTGAGCGAGCAGGAGGCCGGGCAGCATTGATTATTCATGAAGAGGGAGGAGGATGCATGACAAGTGTGGCACGAACAACAGCTCTGTGACAGTAGGAGACATAAGATTGTACATAATCCGCTGCACGGAAAATTACCAAAAAGGCACCATGCTCACTGGGGGCTGCCAGCTACAGCACACTGACAGCACCTTAGATAGTGCCCGGGAGCTGACGGATTCCCTTTTAATTGTAGAAACACACTCATAATAAAGACTGCAAGGAAAACAGAGATCTTATGGAGTCCCCAGTGTAGACCCAACACCAGCAGTAGGTTTACAGCAGGGACGGGGAACCTTCGGGCCTCCAGCTGTTGCAAAACAATTCCCATCATGCCTGGACAGCCCAAGCTAAAGCTTCGGCTGTCCAGGCATGATGGGAATTGTAGTTTTGTAACAGTTGGAGGACCGAAGGTTCCCCATTCCTGGTTTACAGGATGTACAGTATATGAGTATATCTGGCTGCTTGTTGAGATCTGAGAACTTTGCTCGACTTGTGGTCAAGATAACAGGTGAACAAAGTGCCATGCTGAAGAGGGCCACCGATGAGCTTGGCCACAATGGATGAAAACCACAACAGTAGGCTGCATTCACAAAGAACCATGTGTACGCCTCAGTACTGGTGTTTTATAGTGCTTTCTCCCTATGGCATTAATAGCTGTGGTTATAGCATAACCACAATTGAAAAATTCCATAGAAATGGCTCCTAAGAAATTTCCTAGAACGGCACAGATGGGTTTTGCCACAAATTTCTTCAATTAGTCAAGCTGCCTCCTGTACCGCCGCTGGAAAATGTGAACTTACCCTTATATCAACCTTGATACAATAATCTGGGCGCTATATTTGTATGTAAGCCTGGCTTCTTGGTTACAATGATAATGTTATCAGTCTACCATACATGCCAACATTTTAAAGTAATTTCCAGGAACACTTTTCCACCGAGCCAATGCATTAAAACCTAACAAATGTGATGATTTTCCATAGATTTTGGTGTACTATAAATCACAATATGTCATATTAATCATGTTCACATTTCTTCTTGTACTGCAAGGGGTTCCTCCACCATTAAATATTGTGTTCAGTGTATAGGGTACATTATATTACCTCTTGTCATTTATGTGCTGTTATAAAAATCATCCAGTGAAGAATACACATTATAGCGCCACTTGCTGTTCAAAGGTCATAGTAATCTGCACGTCCAATTAGGGCTCCTTTTATAGTGTGTTTCTCTACTTCAGCTTTGCAACAGCTGGAGGGCCAAGGGTTTCCCATCCATGGCCTAGTTATATTACTGTAGTACAGCTAAAAACTGTGATGTGTCCCTTAGCATTTCACAGAATTTCTATTACAGAGAACACTGTGTCAGACTGGAAAGACTACACCTATTCATGCAGGACATACAGCAACTGATAAGTACTGGAAGAAGTAATTTTTATATCGGTATAACTTTCTCACACCAGTTGATTTTAAAACTATTTTTTGTTCCCTCTTTAATGCTGTCAATACACAGTATGCATAATCTAGGGTCCAATAGCACAATGCATTCTGTTATTTGGAAGCAGGTTTGTCATTTTAACATTAAAGGGAACCTGTCGCCATGAAAATGCTACCTAATCAATGCCATGTTATAGAGCAGGAAGACCTGAGCAGATTGATATATATATCTTAATGGGGGAAAAATTAGTATAACTTTTAAATTATTGATTTTAATCCCATGAGTATCTAAGGAGTCCAGTCCATTGAGGGCCACCGCCCACTGGACTCCTTAACACAGGATGATCAGAGATTTTAATCAACAAATTAAAAGTTATACAGACCCCCCCCCCCCCCCCCCCCAATCTGCTCAGTTCTTTTTGCTCTATAACATGATGTTGATAGAATAGACATCAGTGTCTTGGTGACAGGTTCCCTTTAAGATTGATATTGTAGAGTTTACCTTAGGAAGCAATAACCTAGAACACAGACAAGGTAAGGAGGCGTTGCCTCCTCCTGCACCTTACTTCTTGTAACATATGATCTATCTATCTATCTATCTATCTATCTATCTCCTATCTATTATCTCTCTCTATCTATCTATCTCCTATCTATCTATCTATCTCCTATCTATCTATCTATCTATCTATCTACCTATCTTCTATCTATCTCCTATCTATCAATCTATCTATCTATCTATCTATCTATCTATCTATCTATCTATCTATCTATCTATCGGGAAAAGCCTATGCAACAACTACACATTGTCACTTTGCAATATAACCCTTGAAAAACAGGAGGGAAACTAGACCTTCTCTTTACATAGACTTGGAGGGGACTTGATCCTAACAATGGCTAAAGCTGGTTAAATACTGCCTTTCTTTATCAACATTTATATTGTATTTCAATGACAAAACCTCATAAAAGTTTGATGACCAAACATGATAAAAGTCCTACAGTTGGTAGATGGACTAGCACTCTGCCAAATATCATTTTATGACACCGAATAGCTCTGCCCGCTGCCATCTCACCAGATGCTGTTGTGAGCGACCTCAATAGCTCTTTATTGTGAGAGAGGGATGTTACACCGTGGTGGACCTGAATAATAGGACTGGTTCAGTGACAGGTTATGGACGATGGAGAAAATTGTGGTACAGTTAATACTCTATTATACTGTGTTATTCTGTAGAGCACAATGTATGCTATGATATATATATAAATGCCTTTATATTATGTAGTTAGACACATTATAAATCTAAGATAAAAAAAAATGAAAGATATTGTACCTACATAATATATAGTTAAACACATTTTGAAAGAAATATTATGATACTTCCTAGTAACAATCTTCTTTTGCTTTTCTTTCCTTATCTTGAGTTATAAAGCTTGATATACACACCATTGGATATGCTAACAATCCAAAGGATGCTCAGCCCTCCAATCGTGGTACCATTGGTCGGCTATCTAATCTGAATCTATCTAATCCGATGTAGCGAGAAAGAAGCTTTGGTCACATTGAATATCCACATAACTGATCCGTTGTTCCTGCAGGAAGTAATCTACTGCTGGATGTATTTCGCAACATCTTATTCCCCTTTCCCAATCCAATTCCTGATCGCAAAAATAAGATATAAATGGCGTAGGGGGGCAAAATCACTGAAACCATTTAAAATTCACACAAAGTGTGACAACTCTGTCCCTGACCCCTGGTAGGGTACAGGACACAATGTAGTCCAGACTCTATTATAATGTAATGCTGCCTCCAGTGGGGACAATGCTTGACGCAATTTTGCCATTTACAATGGCTTCATCAGGGCTTCTGAAGAAGACAAGTCGGCAAAGGCAGAGTGATGGTGTGTGTCCTGGCATAACGTGGATATAACTGTTACCCATACTACCTACCTAATCACTGTACAGACCAAGTCTACCTCTTCATGGCAGCGGCATTCCCTAATAGCAGCGGCTTCTCAGAGCAGGATAATGCCATTCGGCTACACTGCAAAAAATGTTCAGGATTGAGAAAGGTAGCAGAGTTTAAGGTGGTGACTTGGCCTCCACACTCCTCTGATCTCAGTCACTAAACACTGAACCTTACAACCTATAGCATCATGGAGACCACAGGACACATTCAGAGGCCATTTCCTCATGGGTCGGAGCTGGTTTGGTTGTATAAGTGGGACTTGTGTGTTTTTGCTGCTTTTAGACACAGTCGATGTTGTGCTTTTCTTCGCTCATTTGATTTAAATACATGCAAATTGGAATATAGACTTTTTTCGGCTTAATGTGCTCCCCTGGCTCATTAGAATAAATGAATATGTAGATCTACTTTTTAATTGCTCGAAAACTAAGAATTGTTATATAAAGGGATATGCAAATGATGACTTTTTTTCTTTCTCGGAATTAAGTTTTTGTTTTATGTGTCACAGCGTTTCATCATTAACATTCCTTTGTAGACTGAATGTTTATACGGAGGGTTTCTGCACAGGGTGGAATTGTCTCTCCAAGCTGTCTGCCTGTACGGGACTTGTTTTATGGCTGTCATTGTACAGTGTTAACCAGAAATTCTGTTAGTGGGTTTGGCTGGCTCAGCGCTCCCCTTTCCTCACACAGGCAGGTGGAGCAGCTGCGGATTTGAAGACAGACAGTTGGATTTCATCCTCTCCTGTGGAGAGAGCGTGCACAGGGGCCGGGACACTATCAAAGCAGCCCAGCTAGATAGAAAACAACTGGTTGGGGGTGACAGCCAAGACAAAGTGCCGTGCACCTGCCAGAGGTTCTAGAGTGATTGTGAAGATGGCAGATGGTGCTCCTCACCTCCGAGTCACTAATGGCAAATCTGAAGCTGTCCGACACATGAGTTTACAACCATACCAAAACCCCACCAAACCACACACTGTACTGTCTGTCTGTCTGTCTGTCTATCAACTATAATGGGAGAAATAAATGAAAAGTCTGTTTGTATATTCTGCTGTTCCAAGCATCTATCTATCTAAAAATCCACAACGGAGTGCACTCTAAGTAAATGCAGTCGGACTGCCAGCAGCTGGAGGCTGAATCCACGTCTCCCCACTGTATATTCTCAAGAATTCCGCAGCACTTCCTCTAGTGAAAAATCCAAACTTGTTTATTCCATAACGGTCAAAAGATACATGCAACGTTTCTGCCTCATCACGAGGCCTTTCTCAAGCATGCTTGAGAAAGGCCTCGTGAAGAGGCAGAAACGTTGCATGTATCTTTTGATCGTTATGGAATAAACAAGTTTGGATTTTTCACTTAAGGAAGTGCTGCGGAATTCTTGAGAATATCTATCTATCTATCTATCTATCTATCTATCTATCTATCTATCTATTTATTTATTTGTCTATGCATATCTATTTCTATCTATCTATCTATCTATTTCTATCTATCTATCTATCTATCTATCTATCTATTATCTATCTATCTATCTATCTCCTATCTATCTCAGGTATGAGTAAGGCCCCAAGACAAATTTTAGGCATGTATAATGGTAACATAGGTAAGATAATACTGTCATAGTTAATAACACCAGTAAGCAAATATTATCACCATACTGTACACGTTATTGCCATACGGTTACTAAGCAAACCCACCAATATTGCCAATACTACCAGTGTATAGGTAACTCCAGTTGTTACAAAACTACAAATCCCATCATGCCTGACATAATTGACACCCCTGATACTGAGGTAGATCCCAGCTGTATAAAGGTTCTGCAGACCTTATAAGTTATTATAATGCAGTTACATCCAGTGACTCACTATAGACTCTATCTATTTTTTATCTATCTATCTATCTATCTATCTAAGAAATTCAGAATGAATGCAGCACTCGTGTAACGATAGATGTGGTGCCAGGTGGTATATACCAGCGACCACCCGGTATAGGTAATATAAATCAGAAGAATACCGCAGCACTCATGGGAATTCTATCCCATGAGTGCTGCGGTATTCTTCTGATTTATCTATCTATCTATCTATCTATCTATCTATCTATCTATCTATCTATCTATCTATCTATCTATCTATCTATCTATCTATCTCTTCTATATATAATATCTATCTAACACACAAAAGGGTCCAAGTCTTTCCACTATAGTTATTGGCTATGTTGACCATTGTTTTTGTTGTATTTTGGCCGTATTTTTTTTACTTTAAATTGACGTCTAGCCACAAAGATCGCCATAAGACAGCGGAAAAATTATGTTGCATAAACATAGCCTTTCTCTGAGTTTTGCACCCATTCCTGGTTTTGGCTAACTACCATGTGTGAACCCAGCCTAACATTTATTTATCTATTGCATATAAATCTTTTGCCAAAAAAATAGTTTTTTTTAGCGCAGAAAATCTAGGAATATTTTGTCTATAATACACGATCCATGTATGTGGGATATATATGTTACACAGGTCCATGAAAAGCCAATGAATTCCTATATTAATATAGATAACGGCCAGCCCGGACTCCTCCGCTATATTTCTTCTTCCTAGATAAAGCCTGGCTGTACAGACCCGTTGTAAGTTCATGTGCTTGGTTCAGCTGTTCTACATGAAAGACTAGGTGTATTCATCCATGCACCCATGAGATGTCCTATTGTTCTACAATGGCAAATGATCTCTTGTGACAATGCTGAGCTGCCGAGAGCCTCTCCAGTCCACCTGCACGTATTATATATGAAAGTATCTGCTGAAAAATATGGTTAAATAATTACTAATTCCATTCATGTCATAGTGACCAGTGGGTGCACTCCTTGCAATGTATACTTGTTGCAGATAATGAGTCTCACTTTACTCCTGCGGCAGACAATGAGAGCCGTGGCCCGCGCCGGGCTGACATTTGAGCCCTCCATGCTATGTTTATCATTTTAATCTCATTAAAATAGCTGGTGGCACAGTTTTCTGCAAGGTCTCTATAAGCAACCATAAGATCACAGCTGGAATTTGTTCCTTTCCACAATACGTCATTAGGGCTATTTCTGAAACAGAGCATGGGTCTCAATACGTTATTTTGCAGGCTTTTAATGGATCTCGTCTCTGTCACACTTTATTCGGAGGCTCATAATTCACTTATTAAAATTTATAGGGGGCTCTATAATCCTTCATGGAGGGAGGCTTGCTAAACAGGATAATCCCAGATTTTTTTCTTTTAAACGGCTTTGGAGAAGAAAATAAGAAAGAGGACAAGTAATTGAATTATGTTATTTTATATTCAGGAAGAATACAAAAAAATAAAGCCGGTTTCACACTCACATAATACAGATGCATGTTTGCATTCATTGTATGGCTGCAAGTACTGGCTGGACTACGGTTCTGATGAACTAAACCAGGGATGGGGAACCTTCGGCCCTTCAGCTGTTGCAAAACCACAATTCCCATCGAAGGCTGTCCGGGCATGATGAGCATTGTAGTTTTGCAACAGCTGCAGAGCCAAAAGGTTTTCCATCCCAGGTCTAGGAGTGTCTGAGAACCTGGTGATTACTGAACCTTAGCTTCGGCTGTCCAGGCATGGTGGGAATTGTAGTTTTGCAACAGTTTTCTATCTTTGACCTACAGCAAGTAAATGGAGCAACTGTGTGTGATTGATTAACGATCAATTCACAAGACCCCATTCTCATCATCAGTGTGGGTCCCAGTGGTCAGACCCCCACCAAGCAGATAATTCAGATCAAGGGTGGGGATGGGGCCCTCCAGCTGTTGCAGAACTAAAATTCTCGGCAAGGTTCGAGTTCGATAGAACCTAAGATTTTCCGCTGTTCGATCATCTCTATTCACCACTCCTCTGCTGCCCAACATTGCCCGCTCCATTGCTAAGCAAAAAAGGAAGTGCCTTCACAGCCAATGAGTGGTTGAGGTGGGGCACCGAAGAAGCCAGTGATTGGCTGAGCGTTGTGTAAAGTGGAGAGAAGGATTTGCCGAACAAGGACTTGGCACTCTCAGAGAGGCAGGAGCACTTCATTGTACGATCACACAAGTGCATGACTCATTACAATACATATCTCTGGTGACTATACCATAACTGTACTAAGTCTCTGAGAGCACCACTAGAGTTGAGTGAACTTTGAGCATACTCAAGTTAATCCAAACCCAAGAGTGTGGCATTTGATTAGCGGTGGCTGCTGACATTGAATGCAGCCCTAAGTCTTCCTGGAAAACATTGATAAAGCCATAGGCAATATTTTTGCTTCCTAGGCAGCCTTAGGGACCTATTACACAAAACGATTATCGGCCATATTTGGCCAATATCGGTCGTTACGGCCGATAATCGCACAAAGTCGGCTGATCATTGTCTTTCAATAGGCTGAAACCCAAACGATCAGCCTGGCAATGATATGCAGCTCCCTACGCCCCCCCCCCCTGCTCTGATAAGCTTGCTGTTGTTGCGTGTAGTAGCGGAGGCAGTGAGCAGGGAACGAGGAGCATGCGAGCGCTGACTTGATAAGTCGGTGCTCACTTGCTCCTTTGAATCGCCCAGTGTTATAGGGGCTTTAGGGCTGCATTCAAAGTTAGCAGCCACTGCTAATCAAATGCTGCACACTTGGGTTCGGATGACCTCGAGCATTTATCCTCTAGAATTTTCACTGGTTATTAGTGTCTACGGATATGTACCTTACATAAAGTGAGGTTGTTTGGGTATTTTTATTGCTAGCAACATGGTCAGATATTTGCTCATTTTAAGCAATGGAAAGTTCAGTGGTTGAACACAGGAGAGAGCAAAGTCTCGCCATGCAATCTCTTGTAAGTACACAGAGATACAGTATCACACAGACGAAAGTGCCTTCAAGAATTTTCATCCTATCCAGGTCCTTGCACGCTTTGTGTACAAGTTAACCATAGAAAGTGATTACCACACAGAGTTGGCAACCAAAAGCCCTTTGTAAATTTCCCATTTTACATGCTCCACATATTCTGGCTTGTCCTAAGTCAAAAAAGTAATGTCCACCTTATAACCATAAATCATGTGTCATTTCATAATATGGCTTCAAAGCAGTCAGCACCTTCTTCCTCTGATGAAGAGTTCCTTTAATTGTACAATTCTTGCTTGTTGTAGCACAGGTGCACAGAATATAATAAGCTTCTACAGAAACCTTCTGATGGTTTGTGTAGACACCGCTCAACACCCTAGGCTTTGTGACGTACAATTTCTTGGATCACTACCCTCCATTCTTGTAATGTGATAATCCATCCATGCACAGGTTTGTCTCTCTGCACCTCTTGCTCTCATTCCAGTTCGCTGTTGGTCTCCCAACCATTGGGAGTAATAGACCAAGGTCTCAGATCAAGGATTCTGTCCCTCTCAGTTTACAATAAGTGGTGTTGACTGGCACATCAGTGAACAGGAGGCACATGCTTTTATTCACTTGTGCAAAAAAGGTGTTCCCAAGCCTTGAAGTGTTGTGGGGTTGGAACACTTCCTTTCTCTCCTCCCAGCCCTATTCCTACTTAACAGCTATCTAACAGTGTTGGACGTTTGGAACATGAATTTCAGCTGACAGTTCCCCTTTAAATGAACTAAATAAAAGTTATACTGAATATTTTTACGTAAAACTATATATCAATCTGCTTAGCTCTTCCTTCTCTATAACATAAAGCTTTTAGACTGGATTGAGTTTTGCAGTGATGGGTTCCCTTCAAAGTCAAAGAAAGCCGAGTGAAACCTTTTTTTTCCACAGACCTGTCGGGCCAGCGCCAGAATCCAGGTGTTGCTGTTCTTTTTCAAAATGGCCCCCAGATCCTGCGCTTAGTGCCGTTTTGTTCTTGTGTACCGACGCGCTGTATGCACTGGAGGCAGGTCCAGTGCCTCCCAGTGTGATAATATCCCATCCCCTCTGTGACGTGCTTCCATTAGAATCAAATAGGGCCACATCACTGAGGGGCTCTAGGCCTGTCTCCAGTGCATACAAGAACTAAACGCTGCCTAGTGCTGGAACTGGGTGGTGTTTCGAAAAAAAGGACCCCCGCGCCAGTAGGTCTGTAAAAAAAAAAAAATTTTCTCCACCTGATGGCACATCACTTTAAAGAGATTCACAGTTTCACCACATAACATGCTTACGATCACTCTTAAAGTGTACCTGTCTTTATAACTTTCAAAATCTAAATCAACAGTAGGTGTAAAATAAAGCAAGTTTGCAATATACATTCATTATTTTTGTTGTTGTTATCATACTGTAAAACAAAGCTCCAGGTCAGTCTCCTGCAGGCAGATTTGCTGGTGGAAAAAAAAAACAGACTAAACACAGGAATTCTGGCCAGTACAGAGAGTCACGGCTCAATGTGTCCATCAGTCACATGACTGCCTGCTCTTTGTGAGCGCTCAGATGGCCTGGGATACACAGGACTCCCTGTTTTCTGACTGTTTCCTGTTTTTTGAGAAAAAAAAAAGAGTCAGAAAACAGGAAGTGCCGTGTTTTCCATGATAACTAAAAAAAATAGTGAATGTAAATTACAAACTTGCTTTATATCACATCTACTGTTGATTTTAAAAGTCAGAATGACAGTGACACTTTAAATTCGGATACCAGCAGCCGTATAATTTGGATAGCTGTACAGAACATATGTTGTGGTGCGTATATAAATTTGATTGCAGTCAGTTACTCATAGTCAGCAAGGCTTTCTGTTCTTCTTCTGACACTACCTGCCTGGCGTTACACAGCAGCAGCAGACATGCTCAGATCAGAACTAATGACATCATAAAATAGCAGCGTCCTAGAGTGACACGACACATTGGACAATAAAGAACCTTTGGTCAGTGGAACAGGAAACAGCATTTGCTAACATTGACAGCTGCTGATCTGAATTTATGAGAAATGCATGACAGGATCTTGTTTGACATAGTGGTCAGGCTGAGCGTAAAAAAGAGCTATTGTCTTATTGCGGAGGCTTAATGCTGCATTTTCCCTCTTTAAACCAGATGCTTTTTATCTGTCTTGCATGCAAAGTAGAATCATCTAGTGGTAACGTTTTCCAATGTAGTTTAATGCACTGGAAGTAATGAGAGCAATACAGTTATATGTTATAGATATTCTATGCGATAAAGTAAAATATAAGATCTCTACAAGATCATGATAGGTCCATCCTATAGTAATGCCTTCTATTTTAGTCATGTCCCAAGGATCACTTCCTATTTGCATTTCCTTCCCCACTTATAGCACTTCTCCACCCAAATAGTAAAAATGTCACTTGTGCCAATGACTGTCCTAGTGCCCTTGGCCTAAACAGTACTTTAATTGCTGATAGTGTATGATGCAGCCACGGCCTCATATTTTGAAGGCTACATAGAACAAAATAGTTTTTCCCAATCATCCAAACCTACCCTTTCTTTCCAAATTGAACTTTGAACCCCCCCTATACTTACAGGAATATTTGACAATCCTAGACCACAAATGATATTAATAGTGACACTTAAAGGGATCCATAGGGGGGATTAAATTAAATTAAATGTTTTAAAAGTTATTTATATAGATACATTTCTTTAAAAAAAATCAAACCTTCCAGCACTTTCAGTACTTTCAGTATCAGCTGCTGTATGCTTTGCAGGAAGTGGTGTATAGGAACTGTCCAGAGCTGTAACAAAACCCCATAGAAATACTCTCCTGCTTTAGGCAGTTCCTGACATGGACAGAGGTGGCAGCAAAGAGCACCATGTTAGACTGGAAAAAATACACCACTTCCTGTAGGGCATTCAGCAGCTGAATTGGTTTAAATCAACTGGACTCAAAATGTTATATTGATTTGTTAATTACTTCTTTTTAACAAAAAAATCAAGTCTTCCAGTATATATTAGCTGCTATACTGTATGTAGTTTTGTAGTATGGAGTTTTCTTTCTAGTGCTCTCTGCTGCTACCTCTGTCTATATCAGGAACTACTGTCCTGAGCAGTAGCAAATCCCCATAGATAACCTCTCCTGCTCAGGACAGTTTCTGTCATGGACAGAGGTGGCAGCAGAAAGCACTGTGTCAGAGTGGAAAGAATACACCACTTATTGCTGGGCATACGGCACTGATAAGTACTGGAAGGCTGGAGATTTTAAAAGCAGAAGTAATTTACAGATCTGTATAACTTTCTGACATCGCTCCCTCAGCTTTCAGCCAGTGTCTCTGATTGCAGATCAGTCCTCTGTATGCAGTTTATGTCTGAAAGAATCACTCAGATATAGTTGAATCTCTGAACCCAAATGTGTTGGAGCTCTGGTCTAAGGGTAACTCACTTGTCTAGAGATCTGCCAGCAGTTCATCCTTTCGTTGAAGTCACCTTTATTTATTTATTTTTCTTATTATTATATCATTTTTACGGCTATGTTCACACACAGTATTTTTGCTCAGTATTTTGGTTGGTATTTTGCCACCAAAACCAGGAGTGGATTGAAAACACAGAAAGGCTATGTACACTGTTCAAATTGAATGGATGGCTGTCATTTAATGGCAATTAATTGCTGTTATTTCAAAACAAAGGTTGTTTTAAAATAATGGGAATTATTTGCCATTAAATGGCGGCCATCCACTCATAACCTGCCTGCAGAGGACTGATCTGCAATCAGAGACACTGGTTGACAGCTAAGTGAGCAGGAGCCCAAGTAGCATTAATTATTCATGAAGAAGAGGAAGGAGGAAGGAGTGGTGAGGAGTGCCAGAATGTGGCACAAACAACACTTAGACACTTCATTACAGTAAGATTGTGCATAATGCACTGCACAGACCTATTGCCAAAAGGCACCATGCTCACTAGGGGACTGCCAGCTACAGCACACTGTCAGCACCCTAGGTAGGGCCCAGGTGCTGACAAATTCTATTATTTATTGGATATAGACCTACAACACAAAGACCATTAGGTATATTATTCTTTAAACCCTAGACCACCAAGGATATTATTCAATGGCAAATAATCAGTTCTAGACCATAAAGGATATTAATAGTAACACTAGAGCACTCTAGACTACCAGATCTATTATACCATGACAATGAATATATCTCCATATAGCACAGGTCTGTATACAAGTTGTATAAGGGCATGTTAGGAGGCATGTGCAAAGATGAGAGAGCACAAGGTTAAAACCACATATGTCACATATGTATTGAATACCAATCAACGTGAAACATATTTTCATTGATCCATTTAATTAAATGGCAAATCATTAGTTTAAGAAGCGCACGATGACCATGTTTTTATTATTGGTTGTATTTTTCAGAGTCTACGGAAAGGTCAGGGGCTATGTTCACACTAAGTAAAAAGAAAAGAGAGAAGAATTCTGCTTTTTCTTTTTGAAAAGATAACCGTTATTGGCACGTTTTAATAAAAGTCAATGGAATGATGGCCGCTCAATGCGCGCAAAGTAATAAATGACGGAGTGTGTCTGCGCTGATGTCAAATTAATAATCATGACAATTATTTTCGGCCGTCTTTTGCGAACAATGGATGTTATTTTCACACACACACTTTTTTTTGTCTTTACTATTAAATTCAATGAACTTTTCAATAAAAGACACACCTAAAGGTCAATCAGTCCAACTGAACTAGAATAATGCACCAACAGCCGCTATTGCACTGGTGGGCCTCATTTAAAAAAATAATAAACAGATAGTAAAAAAAATGTTGTGGGAACATAGCTAATGTTTTGATCCTTATATATAAGATGAGTGTATGAGTTTTCATATTTTTTTTACATATATTATCACTTGGTATAACTGTGGTGTGGTTCTTAATGCACTGTTCTCTGCAGTAATAGAGATAATAGTATAATAGCTATTTAGGTTCTTTTATGACCTATTGTTGGTATGGTAGAATTTAGTGTCTGTGGGCACACACTATATTACAGACCTTAAAATGATTTAGGAATGCATTTAAGTTTTTAAAGGGTTTTTTTTGGACTTTAAAGGATTGTCTGGCACTCATTTTTTTTCTTTGACCCTGGCCACCAGTAATAATATATAATCGTAATTAAATTATTTTAGATCACAAAGAATATTAAAGGGCTTATCCAGCATTAGAAAACCATGGTCACTTTTTTCGAGAGACAACACGACTCTTGTCCCCAGTTTCGGTGGGGTTTTGCAACTCACTTCCATTGAAGTGAATGGAGCTTAATGGAAATCTGTGACTCAGCACTGAACCACTGGCCCACGTTGGCATGAGAGGGTAATACATTGGCTTGACAGTGGCATGGTTTAACCCACAACACTTATTTGAAAAACATATTTACCGATAGAGCTGTGTGTAACCCTATTTATTTTTGTTTTTTAAGGAAGAGTTTTTTTGAACTTTTCGTATGTTATTGTGTCCTAATGAAGTTGGACAAGCACTAAACTTATAAGTGTTTTGCAGCCCTATAGAATATGAATGCAGCACTGTTCTCTGGATCGAAGTGGGTTCCAGTAGTCAGACCCTCGGCGATCTGCTTTCATAGGGCATACCAAGCTCAGACAGGAATACTCCTTTAAAGCGACTCTGTACCCACAATCTGACCCCCCCAAACCACTTGTACCTTCGGATAGCTGCTTTTAATCCAAGACCTGTCCTGGGGTCCGTTCAGCAGGGGATGCAGTTATTGTCCTAAAAACAACTTTTAATACAGCAGCGCTTTGTCTAACAGCCGGGGATTACATTTGTATATGCATTACTCTGGCACACCCTCTCTGTCCTTCCTTTCCACCCTCCTCAACATTTACTGCTGTTTGAGCTTTGCACAGGTGTATTAACGATCCAGCCCATGTTCATTATACAAACAGGTGGGGAATAGGAAGCAATCTGCCTGGAGCATTCCTAATGCTGAGGAGTGTGGGGGGGGGAGGGACAGAGAGGTTGTGCCAACCTAATGCATATACAAATGTAAGCCCCGGCCGTTAGAAACAGCGCTGCTGGATTAAAAGTTATTTTTATGACAATAACTGCATCCCCTGCTGAACGGACCTCAGGACAGATCTTGGATTAAAAGCAGCTATCTGAAGGTACAAGTGGTTTGGGGGGGTCAGATTGTGGGTACAGAGTCGCTTTGATCAAATACAACCTGTGCAGTCTTCTGCAAGAATAAAATAGGTGCACCTTCAACTGCGGCATGTTTATAGCTTTTATGTATATTGGTATTATTTGGGCTCTATATGTAAGTATATTGTATTGTGGAACAGCTACTTATCCACTGTACATTACACTCTATTAGTGCTGTATAAGTGATGATGGCACTTTATAACATTGTTTATTTCTTTAGGAAATAGTATAAAAGTGTTGTGTGTCCAGTATATGGCATTGTTATTTAGCGTCTATTATTATAATTGAGCACTGTATGCTACCATTGTTTAGACACTGTATGATGGCATGCATTATGGGGGCACCAAGAGAAGATGTAAGGCCCTGTTTGCGGATAAAGAAGAGATTAAAAAGCACAATGTTAATCGCTAGATTTTTTTCTAAAGATTTTTTTTACATATCAAACAGGCTATTACATTCTAGAACTGGAGAACAATATTTATAGATCAGCCCATTACACTACGGAGAAAAGCTGAATTAGTTTAATGCAGATCCGTCCGAGGCCAAAACATCCATTACAGTAATGTTGATGATGGCAAATGCATCTCCCAGAGAATCAATAGTTATTTGTAATAGACTAGAACAATTATCAAGCTTCAGGCTACGGTGACCCATCTAGACTGCGCTGAAGGAACTGGGAAGAGAGCCCAAAACTCAACCATCTCTAAGTACTTAATGGCAAGGATAAAAAGGTCAAAGAGGGAAGATGTGCGTTCAGCCTCCGTCTCTGCCTTATACAGAGTTATACAATACAGGCCGAGGCAAGGGACACAATACATCTTGTAATGTAAACAGCTGGATAATATAATGCAGCCGTCTCCATAGAGCACAAGCCTGTATGCAAGCAGAAAAAGAACATGTAAGGAGGCATGTGCAAAGCTGCAGGAGCACAAGGTTAAAGATATATATGTTACATGTGTATTGAATACCTGTCATCTTGAAACATATTTTGGTTCATCCATTTAATTAGAAGGTTACATTAGATTTTAACCCCTTAGCGACCCATGACGTATCTGATACGTCATGGTGCCGCTCGGGGCGTTCAGGGCGTCAGCGCAAAAAAATTCCAAAGTGCAAAATTGCGCATTTTTGGTCGCATCAAATCCAGAAAAAATGTAATAAAAAACGATCAAAAAGTCGTATATGCGCAATCAAGGTACCGATAGAAAGAACACATCATGGCGCAAAAACTGACACCTGACACAGCCCCATAGACCAAAGGATGAAAGCGCTATAAGCCTGGTAATGGAGCGGTTTTAAGGAACGTATATTTGTTAACAATGGTTTGAATTTTTTACAGGCCATCCGATACAATATAAGTTATACATGTTATATATCATAGTAATCGTAACGACTTGAGGAACATGCATAACAAGTCCGTTTTACCATAGGACGGACGGCGTAAATGCAAAACTCCCCGAAATCAAAACAAATTCGTTTTTTTTTTCAATTTGACAGCGCAAATGATTTTTTTCCGGTTTCGCAGCATATGTTATGGAAAAATAATGCCTGTCATTGCAAAGTACAATTGGTTTCGCAAAAAATAAGCGCTCATATACGTCTCTAGGTGAAAAAATGCAAGCGCTATGGACTTTTAAACTTAAAATGGAATAAGCAAAAGCGCAAAAACGAAAATAGGCTTTGACCTTAAGGGGTTTTAAAGAGCACAATGGCCATGATTTTATTATTGGTCGTAGTTTTTAGATGGTAAAGGAATGGAAAGGTCTATGTATCATGTATATGAGACCAGAGTGTTTGAGTGTTTTTTTTTTATTTTTTTTTATTTTAGTACATGTATGTGGGAAGTTGCAGATAATGTAACACTTCTTACTGTCCTCTTCCTCTAAAGGAAATGGCAACTGAGCCAACCACTGGCTGAGGCGCGTCACCGCTACAGTCCTTGATTGGCTAGTCAAAGGGGTAAGTAGAAAGTGCTGATAAATTCAGCTCTAGACAACCCCTTTAACCTCCGGAATCATGCTGCACTGGTACACCATAGCGCGCAGCACAGGAGCTGAGCTCACTTTATAGAGAGTGAGGAGTAGCTGGGTCCTCACAGTAAATGACCGGCAGCAGCGAACACACTGCCACCTGCCACCCTGAATGGCGGAGGTCTCATACTTACCTCTATGCAGTCTAATCCCTGATCTTCCCATACAGTCTGCCTTAGGCAGACTATAATGAAAGATCATTGATAGCATTACCAGTGTATGTAATCTAATGATTGCATGTAAAAGTCCCTTAGGTTCTAGAAAAATATACCAATATTATTCAGCAAAGTGAACAGAGTAAACTACTGGTACTCTCTGCTTTATAAGAATGATACTAACAGCAGTTCCAAGAACAGCCACCCAGCCAGAGTAGACAATGAAGGGAAGTTAAAGCTTTGTAGGAGTTTAATGGTCTCCCTGATTTAGTCTCAAAAATTCTAATATTTAAAAGGGTTGTCACACTTGTATACGCCACCAATATTAGATTTATGGGGTCCTACTTCATCATTGATTTGAAGGGTCCACAATGCCAGAGAAGTGTTGCAGACCCTTTAGAGGATACCAGCCATGTCAATACATCACTGTACTTTTAGTAGCGATAGTGCAAGTTGATTGAGCATTGTCCCATTCAAGTAAACATGGCCACACTGTAAGCCTTGCACTGCTGCTACTAAAATTATGGCAATACCGGTATGAGCTCTAAACACTGTAAAAGGTGTAGCTCATGTTCAAGAGCTGTACAAGAGCCCCTTCACATAGTTAAAGTGACTCTGTACCCACAATCTATCCCCCCCCCCAAACCACTTGTACCTTCAGATAGCTGCAGTTAATCCAAGATCTGTCCTGGGGTCTATTCGGCAGGTAATGCAGTTATTCTCCTAAAAAGAATTTTTAATCTTGCAGCGCTGTGTCTAACAGCCGGGGCTTACTCCAGTCCTTCCTCCCCACCCTCCTCATCATTAGGAATGATCCAGGAACATTTACTGCTGTTTGACCTTTGCACAGGTGTATTAACGATCCAGCCCATGTTCATTATGCACACAGGTGGGGAATAGGAGGCAATCTGCCTGGAGCATTCCTAATGATGAGGAGGGTGGGGTGGAAGGACAGAGAGGGTGTGCCAGCCTAATGCATATACAAATGTAAGCCCCGGCCATTAGACACGGCGCTGCAGGATTAAAAGTTGTTTTTATGACAATAACTGCATCCCCTGCTGAACGGACCCCAGGACAGATCTTGGATTAAAAGCAGCTATCTGAAGGTACAAGTGGTTTGGGGGGGTCAGATTGTGGGTACAGAGTCGCTTTAATCATCAGGAGTGCTGAGAGTCAGAGCGGGATAACCACTTTAAGCTCCAGAAATCCCCTTTAAAGAGAATGAAACTAGCTAGGCTAATGAGAGCACCAACTGCAGTAGCAGTCACTGCCTAGCAAATTGATCTATAGTCTTTTTTTTGGTCCACCAGTGTGGGAGCCACTGTTTGCATGCTAAGTAAAACCCCCACCTTGTTGATGTCCTAATAGGGCTCATGAAAAGGGGCACTCCTTTTGGGACAACTCAGTTAAATTCTAGTTAGAGAATTGTAAAATTATTTGGTCAAATTGGCAACACTGTCCATGGTAACTTGTAGTATAAGGCTATGTTCACACTACGTAAAAGTACGGTCGTTGTTGCCATCGGCAACAACGGCCGTACTTTTTGCAGAGCGCAACATAACCTTATCTGATATGGGATCCCGGCCAGAGCGTATACACATCGTATACGCTCCGGCCAGGATCCCATACAGTCAATTCACACAGTGAAGCGAGCGGCTCCGGCCGCTTGCTTCACTGTGTGCTATGGGAAGCTCTGATGCGTGCGGGCGCTAATGCGCCCGCATCAGAGCTCTGTGGCCGGGAAGATCGTCCGGCCGGTACTTAAGTACCTGGCGAGATGATCCGGCCAGAGACCGGTCGTTCCGTGACCTGGTCGGGGTCACAGAACGTCCGGTCTCTTACGTAGTGTGAACATAGCCTAACAATGAATCCAGCGTTATCATACTGGTAGGACATGGTAACGTTCCACTGGTCTAGTCCATTATTGGCTCATGGGAAAAATCAAACTCTTTCCAAAAGGTTTCTGCAGAAAACAATGGAAATTAATGCTGATGTAAGGCTTTATCTTCCCATGACTTCATTATATTAAGCATATTAAGATCATAAGTATCCGAATCCCTATTAACCTGCATATATATGAGTGCACAGTAATAATAAATGTTGCTTTGGCAGCTATGCGTTTCAATAACATTGCTCAGTGTGAAGTCATAGGTCCATGTAACCTTGTCAAGGCTCATAAGTGATGATCAGATGTATGCAAAATGCACAAGGGAAAACTCATCTCTTGTAATATTTCACTTGCAAATATATATTCGAGGAAGACGGAGAGGGAGCTTCCCATGGGAGGTAGGGCTCTGGAGTCGGACTAATGACATATTTGTCTAATATTTCTTTACCATATAGTCAGCCTGCACTTGATACTATATCGATATAATTTTCTATGTGATGGATTATAAGAACACAAATTCTAACCAGTAAGATGATAAAATGAGGAATATCTTCTTCTTATTAAAACTTGCCTATTTTAAAGCGAATGTATCACTTGTACATCACTTTTTTTTTTCTTATATGGATAGACCGGCACAGGCACAGGGATGCTGATACCGTGGTGTTCTTTTTGAACTGCCGCCTGGTTCCCATGCACTGTGCTGGTGTATTACCGAGTACCGGCCGGACGTGAAGCACTGACAATCTTCCCTGCCCACTCTCACACAGTTCCATTGATATTAAACTGCGGTAACGGCATCCCTGTGGCGGTCTATTCATGTTCATGTTAAAAAAAAATAAAAAATCGATGTACCAGTGTACATTCACTTTAAGGCTATGTTCACACTACGTTAAAGTACGGCCGTTGTTGCCATCGGTACACACGGTACACACCTTCCCACACAAAATGCTTTTCCCCTTGCAGGGGGCTTTGCCTAATAAAATTGTGACTTCTTGATACATATGGCGCTTGGTGTTTTTTTCAGGCATTTTTTTTCCACCTATAGAAGCCTATGGGAGAACTATTTCTTGCAAACCACAATTAATACTTTGAGGGCTCTGTAGCTGGTTAATAGGAACAAAACCAATTGAAACTAGGCTCCACTTTGATTTTGTCAAATTAGACTACGTTCAGTCCATGCTGAATAGTTGGCCCACCAAGACATACGCCCACATATTTTTTTGACAGGTTGCATACTGGCGACACGTGTGCAGAACACGATGTGAATCAGGACTTAAGCTGTGCCCTGGGTGAAGGAGAGTCTAACTACAGCTCTGATATAGAAGATTTCTTCCGCTAAAGAAAGAACAACTAAGAATTCACATGCACTTACAGTGAATATACTCTCCATTTCATTATGCCTGAGGGCACAACTCTAAATGTGACAGCTCATCCTGACAGCTAATGTAATTGTGAGGGGAGTGATATCCCTGCACAGAGAGCGCTGTATGGTGATATTACAGCTCTGTAAAAGCATCAGGAGAGCGGATGTTAATGACTACATAATGCGGTATTATAGGTCACTGAACAATGCACTAATGGCTGGCTATAATTGGTGCAATGCTTGAGAAATCCTAGGATCACAATTATATGAAAATGTACAGTCCAGTCTAACACAGGAATAATACTACTATTGTAGGATAAAAAATAGGGTTCTACCACCCCATATATCAATGAAATAGCTGGAATAGGCCCCAGGCTGGTTAAATTTGAGCAAGAGCGCCATGGCATTTATTTGCGCAAAATACACCAGTGGCCAGGTGTAAATGTGCCTCTGCTTTCTGCCCAATTCTTTGAGTGGAGAGCGGGGGTGCACGAGAAATCCCATTGAAGCAATGAGACAGGCAGGATTTCAAGCAGAATCCAGGGCGCGGACTCCGCTCAGAATTTCCACCTCTTTTGCTCCGTAAGCACAGGTCTTATGGCTATGTTCACACAATGTTTTTTCCTCTTCATTTTTGAAAAGAAAAAATCACGTTCGTCATTTCATTGTTTGGGGGCTCAACGGCTGTTGGTAGATTATTCTAGTTTGGGTTACTAGTTGGCCTTTGGGTGTGTCTTTAATTGAAAAGTCTATTGAATTTAATAGTAAAAACGGTTAAAGGACAGTGAAAATGGAAAAACTGTGTGTGAACAACTAACAACTGTTTGCAAAAGACGTCCAAAAATAATTGACATGATCATTATTTTTGAAGTCCGCGCAGACAATGTCCATCATTTTATACACTGTGTGCATTGGACCTCCATCATTCTATTGACTTCAATGCATTGCATTTAAATAGGAAAAATGTTGTGTGAACATTGATGAAGGTAGGAAACTTACCCTCATCTTCAGCATTCCGTATGCAATAAAGTCATATCAGCATATGTGCACACGGAATAGGAAAATCAGCTGCAAATACGGCGACATCTTTTGCCTTAGATCCACACCAAGTTTGCAATCAGATTCCACCTTTTCATTTTCCAAAGAGTCTGTGAGGAATGAAAAGTGGAATCTGATTGGTTGCTAGGGGCAACTGAGCCAGTTTCACTTTACACCATATCTGATAAATCTCCTTCATAGACTTGCTGTTGATCCCCATTGCATTGCTGTCTCCATGTGAAAAATTCAGCATCTTGTACATACAATTTCTTCCAATCTCATCTAAAAGGCTGGTACTGTAATCTGCTGTGGATTCTCTGCCCACAAATGTGCATGGAAGACCTACAGAATTCCCAGTATGTGTAGATGTTTTAGAATAGCACAGTAGTATGGTGACAAATGGAGGCAGCCATAGGCACTCTGTGTGCCACCATATGGCTCTGTAGCAGAGAGCCATAAGGAATCCATTCACAACTGCACAAGCTATTTGAAAATATTTCTTTCGCACACAGGAGGTCTGTGGACCAAAATAAATCTCCCATAGAAATAACTAATCTAATTTGTGGTTCCTAATTGTTAGGATTTCATTTTAGCTGGTGCCATAAAGTGCCAGAGATTTGTGATTTATTTCTACAAAAAAAAATGTAAACTCTTTTGGTACTTATCAGCTGCTGTATGTCCTGCAGGAAGTGGTGTATTCTTTTCAGTCTGACACAGTGCTGCTGCCATCTCTGTCCATGTCAGGAACTGTCCAGGGCAGTAGCAAATCCCCATAGAAAACCTCTCCTGCTCTCCAGACTGGAACGAATACCACTTACTGGAGGACATACAGCAGCTGACAAGTACTGGAAGACTTAACATTTTTTACTAAATAGTAAATTACAAATCTCTAGCTCTTTCTGGCACCAGATGATTTAAAAGAAATTTTGGGTGAGCAACCCCTTTAATGCAAACTATTGTGCTGATTAGGCATAGCTCCAATAATCTAAATATATAATAATCTAGCAATCCAATATGTGGAATACTGGATATTATTAAATATAGAATCGTTACCAGAACACTGCACATGAATGACCATAATAAAATGGATGCTCCTGGTGTATACCGTATACTTAGCCCATTCATTCTTTCTCGTAGAGTAGGGCATCAGGGCAGCTGCACAGCTATTGGCACAGAATGAGGAGCCCATTATAAATCCCAATCTCCAGTTCCTTGCCTAAAGTTTATTCTATTGCATATGGATAACCAGATAACAAGTATGAATAGAATGAAACATTGGTTTTGTTCTTTGGTGGCTGTAACTTTGGGGTGTTCCTATTTATTTACTATATTCAAAGGTTAAAGCATAATTTCCCGATTGCAGGGGGATCCAATCACTGGGACACCCACAATCTAAAAAATGAGACTCCTTAAAGGTGTGTTTACACAGAGAGATTTATCTGACAGATTTTTTTAAGCCAAGAATGGATTTGAGAAGAGGAGAAATCTCAGTCTTCCCTTTATGACCTGTTCCCTGGTTATAGTCTGTTCTTGGCTTTGGCTTCAAAAATCTGTCAGATAAATCTCTCTTTGGAAACACAACATAAGGCTATGTTCACACAATGCACGAACAACGGCTGTTGTTTTGCACTTTTAAACAACAGCCGTTGCAGTGAGTGTCGAACAACAGCCGTTATTGCATTGAAAATTGCATTGAAATCAAGTAAACAATGGCCATTGTTTGCGTTGACTTTATCGCAGCACATTTTTCTATGACAACAATGTCCGTTCTTGTTATAAAAAATACATTGTGTGAACATAATAATAATAATTTTTATTTATATAGCGCCGACAGATTCGGCAGCACTTTACAATTCTGGGGGTACATACATAAACAAAAAATAGACATCACAGAGAGATACATATAATTATCCCTACATGAGGAGTGAGGTCCCTGCTCGCATGCATGAGCTTACACACTATCAGGAGGGGGTGCGAGACAGAATGGCAGAGGGGCAAAATGCATCATTGTTCTTATGGTTCGGCCATCATTATAAATAAGGCAGTGCAGGTAAGGGTGGGTGAACCTGTCACCAGCCAATGCATGCATGCACAGGTCTAAGTGTTTAAATGCTTGGCGTGTGTGTGTGTATGTATGTATGTATATATGTATGTATGTATGTATGTGTGCGTGGTGAAGGTGTCTGTGTGTGTTTGTGTATGTATGTGTCTGTGTGTGTGTGCGCGTGGTGGAGGTGTCTGTGTGTGTGTGTGGAGGGGGGGTTGAGGGTTGAGTCAAAATTAGGGAACCTGGTAAGCCTGCTTGAACAGATGAGTTTTGAGGGCACGTTTGAAGCTTTGGGTATTGGAGGTGAGTCTGACAGTCTTGGGTAATGCATTCCATAGAACTGGTGCAGCTCGGGTGAAGTCCTGGAGACGGAAGTGAGAGGTGCGGATTAAGGTGGATGTTAATCGTAAGTCATTAGAGGAGCATAAGGCACGGGTAGGACGG
Organism: Dendropsophus ebraccatus; assembly: GCF_027789765.1. Lineage (NCBI taxonomy): Eukaryota > Metazoa > Chordata > Amphibia > Anura > Hylidae > Dendropsophus > Dendropsophus ebraccatus. Next base: position 42,348,527 of record NC_091466.1, read on the forward strand.
TAGACAGAGATGAGGGAGGAGATATAGGGAGGTGCAGCACTGTGGAGAGCCTTGTGGGTGAGCAGGAGGACTTTGTATTGTATCCTGTGTTTAACAGGGAGCCAGTGTAGTGACTGGCACAGGGGGGAGGCATTGGTATAGCGGCTGGACATGGGGATAAGCCTGGCCGCTGTATTGAGAATGGACTGGAGAGAGTAGAGTTTAGAGGAAGGAAGGCCAATTAGTAAGGAATTGCAGTAGTCAAGACGGGAATGAATCAGAGCGACAATAAGAGTTTTAGCAGATTCGACAGGAAGGAAGGGACGGATTTTAGAGATGTTTTTTAGATGCAGATTACAGGAACGTGAAAGAGATTTAATATGAGGAGTGAAGGACAGATCTGAGTCAAACATAACCCCAAGGCAGCGGGCTTGTTGTGTAAGGGTTATGGTTGCACCACAGACAGAGATGGAGATGTCAGGTGGAGGGTGTTTAGCAGAGGGAGGGAATAAGCTCAGTCTTAGCAAGGTTTAGTTTTAGCAATAGGGAGGACATAGCGTTAGAGACGGCAGACAGACAGTTACTGGTGTTCTGTAGAAGTGCGGGGGTGATATCACGGGAGGAGGTATATAGCTGGGTATCATCAGCATAGAGATGGTACTGAAAACCAAACTTACTGATGATTTGTCCGATGGGTAAAGTGTAAAGTGAGAAAAGGAGAGGGCCCAGGACTGATTCCTGAGGAACCCCGACTGTAAGGGGGAGAGAAGATGACGTGGAACATAGCCTAAAAGGATTTTTCCTTCTCAACTAATATAGTTATACTGGTAGAACTCACAGCAGATCTGGAGATCTTGGCACTACCAAGAAAAAACTTTCACGCCCCTTCACTGCAGCTGCAGATCAAAAAGCCCTCAGTGTTGCACACTCTTTGTAATCTATAACAGCAGAACTTACCGAATCTTGCTGGCCAAAGCAATATATATAGATATTATAGCATATCCATTAATATATATTACACAGTATGTATGCTCTATAGGAAACATTTAACATTGCGTTTGCGCAATGTTTTGGCTAATAATGAGATTTTGTGCACCTTGTAAAAACCTGCAAAAGATTTATTAGGGCTTTGCTTTATTTTTGAATTTTTGGGCTGGGAAGGGGGCATAGTTTTCTATTAACTATTTTTTCATTAGATTCAATTTAAAAAAAAAATTGCACAGCAGTTATTTGCACCTACCCTAGCGTAGGTTTTTTAGCCAAGCAGTTTTAGACAAAAATTTCCAAAAATATAAGAATTAGACCTAAAGCTACCTAAAGTTTTGCGCAGCCCGTAAAAGTTACCACCAGCTCAACAAATTTGTGCAGATGATAAATTCCCCCTTATATCTCTGTACATCTACACTATAGCTATATATAGCTATACTGTATGTACACCAGCAGACCACTGCTTTTACAGCACAGCAGAGGTTGGTAACCTAAACGATCGGAGTTAACAATGGGATGAAAATAGATGGCATATCAGGAGAAGGAGGCAAGTTCGCTAATTCAATACCCAATTACTGCTTAATTTATTGTCTATAGGAGTTTCAAAAATAGGGCCTTAATATAGTGCGTTTACACAGGCAGATTTATCTGACCAATTTTGGAAGCCAAAGTCAGGAATGGGCTTGAAAAGACAGGAACTATAAACTGCCCCCTGTTTATAGTCTGTTCCTGGGTTTGGCTTCAAAAATCTATCTGATAAATCTCTCTGTGTAAACGCACCATTACACGGGGCGATTATCGTTCAAAAAAGCGTTAGGTCATTCGGAATTGAATGATAATCGTTACGTGTAATAGCAGGCAACAATTAAACGACCAACGAGAAATCGTCGATCGTTTCATAGAATCTGGACCTAGCGTTCGGTGTAATAATGTGTCATTTGCTTGTTCCCTAGTCTATCAGCCAGGAAAGGACGAGCGCAAGAATGACAGCAAGTAACGATCATCGTCCTGTGTAATAGGGTAAACGATTAAAGTGACTGTACCACCAGGCCCAGGCTGAAGCACTGGAGGCGGGCCAACCCACCCTTAGTGGGAGGAAACCCTAGCACCTCTATGATTCTAATGGAGTCACATCATGGAGGGGCTGGGGTTTCTTCCCACTGGGGGTGGGTCGGCCGCCTCCAGTGCTTCAGCCTGGGCCTGGTGGTACAGTCACTTTAGGATCGTTTGTCATAGCGGTTGTTTGGGGTTGTTTACTGTTAATTGGCGAAAAATTGTCCTGTGCTATACTCTACTACCTTCAGCCCTGCCATAGACAATAAATGGAAAGGCAATGGAGTGGCATGCACACTGCCTTTCTATTCAGATGCGAGTTTGGAAAGGCCTTCCTTAAAAAGGTGACAGAGAAAATGCGTTAATAGGGGCAAAAACCCTTAAAGGAGAAGTCCGGTAAAATTTCTTTTTTTTCTCTGCAGCCCATTTAACATATCCATTTTGTGGGGTTTATGTGCATTCCAGCAGATGTACAGGAGTTGTCTGACTAGGCTCATTGCTCTCTTGTCAGCTGCCGTTCTGTCCGTCTTAAACTTGGCCATACATATTAGACTTGTTCTGGTATATTCTTCCATATTAGTGGGCCGACCATGTTATGTATATAAGACCTCCTGATTCTCCCCCAGCAGTAGGGAGAATAGCAGAGTTTCATTTGGTCTTGGGGAGATAAGCTTCCACCTGAGGAGTCTGGCAGCAGCTTTCTTGCCTCTCCCGATTTAGAACACATGATTAAGGGCTGAGCCAAACAAGCATGTGCATAGATGGATCTAGAGACATAGCTGGCACAGCTATGTTATGTGTATGACCAGCCTTAGTACCTGGGCCATATCAGGCTGTGGATATTGTAAATGTGGTATGATCTGAATTGGTAATGACTGGTTAAATTACGTAGCACACAGAATAGAAAGGAGCAGCGCAGGAGCTAAAGAATAAAGTAAATATTTATGCTTTTACTCGATTACCAGGACAGATTTTGTTGGTCTGCCGCTGTGTAACTGTACACAGTGAGGGATAAGGTGAAATGAAAAAGTTACCTAGCGACTCTAGCGAACAAACTCTTGTGCAGAAAAATAATGGGAAGAAGGAATACCGATAAGGTTATGAACCTAGGCTATATTAGACAGCTGGATGTGCAATGTAAGAGTGCTGATTTGTGAGATTGGCCCTTGCTTACACAGCCTATTAGACAACTCGATAATTGTGCAGCTGAGCTGCACAGACATCGTTAGTGATGTCCATGCAGCCTTGCTTTCATCAGTTGTCGGTTATGCAGCCCCTGTTACACAGAGCAATGCGTGGCTGCCTGATTTGTTGAAAGACCACAATCAGTTGACAAGCGAACAATTTCTCGCTCCTCAGCTGATCCCCGACTCTATTACGTGGGGCGATATCTGCCTGATTCCGGTATTTATCACTCTGTGTAATAGGGCCTTAAAGATGGCAAACTTACTATAGAGGAAGGTCATAGCTGCTATAGAGAGGGGCAAGACCTGACAGTTCCAGCAAGAGCATCAAAGAAAGAGCTTATCTGAAAGTGAACAAAGTTAACAAGTGGCAAATAACGGCCATTATTTCAAAACAACAGCTATTGTTTTAAAATAACAGCAATTATTTTCCATTGACCTCCTCCCGCCGCTGAACTGTAAATTAACGTCGCTGTAGCCTATGTCTGATGCTGCAGCGACGTTAATTTACGATCAAGGATAACACAGGTGCAAAAGCTGCGCCTCTGTCATCCGTGTCGGGTCCCGGCTATTGGTGATAGCTGCGGACCCGCCGCAACGCTCAGCCCCGGAGCCATGCTGAGAGTTAACCCTAAAGATACCGTGGTCAGGACAGCCGCAGCATAGGGCTCAAGAGAGGGAAAATTCTTTGTCCGGTGTTCATCGGTGCTCTGCGAAGTGATCGCAGAGCCCTGACGGTAGCCATGATAACCGGAAGCCTTAGGCTTCCGGTTTCCTGGCTACAGAGGCCAGCAGGGGGAGGGAGAGAGGGAAGGCAGGGTGCTTGCCAGGTGCTTGGTCGTGCTCTTGTGCGTTCAGCCACCTCCCCTCTCTCCCCTGCCACTGTTACAAGATTGTAACAGTGGCAGGGGACAGAGGAGAGGGGGCAGACATAGGGACATCAGCTTATGGGATCATAATGATCCCAAAAGCTGATGTCCAAAAACAACCTGGACATTGATGAATCAATGACCCCAGGTCGTGAAAGGGTTAAATGATGGCCATCAACTCAATTTCAAAAGTATATATCAATTTTTTTTTTATCAATATCAAAACTGTGTGAACATAGCCTTTCTGTGTTTTTAACCCACTTCTGGTTTTGGTTACAAAATACTGAGCAAAATACGGACCAAAAATACTATGTGTGAACATAGCCTTAAAAATTATACAATAATGAGAGAAAAAAAAGAAAAAATAAAGGCCTATATTTCATTTACATCAGGGGATTTGAACCCAAGAATGAACTGCTGTCAGGTGAGTTACCCCTAGACCACAGCTCCAACACATTTGGGCTCATAGATTAAACTATATCTGAGTGTTTCTTTTAAACATGACCTACCTACAGAGGACTGATCTGCAATCAGAGACACTGGCTGACAGTTGAGTGAGCAGGAGGCCAGGCAACATTGATTATTTATGAAGAAGAGGGAGAAGGGAGGAGTGGTGAGGCGGAAAGAGTGCACCACAAACACTTCATTACAGTAGGATTGTGCATAATCCGTTGCACAAACAAATTACCAAAATTCACCATGTTCACTAGGGGACTGCCAGCTACAGCACAATGTTAGCACCTTAGGTAGGGCCCAGGAGCTGACAGATTCCCTTTAAGTGCTATCCCAATAGTACAGCATGACACATAAACAGTATACCCCGAGTGGGGTCAGTATAATTACAGTAACGCCACATGTTGATATCGTTGATATAGTTTTTTATATTATACCTATACTTATATTATACTTTGGTGCAAAAAAAAAACCTTTTCCCTTAGAAAAAATATTTGTAGTTTTTATTGATCACATTTTGGGGTTCATACTATATGAGTTTTTGATCACTTTTTCAATATATATGGGGGGGGGGGGCATATTAACAAAAATACAGCAATTCTGGTATCCTTAAAAAAATTGGACAATATTCTCAAATAAATTGTGTGTTGAAAAAAAAAAAAAAGAAAGAAAGAAAGAATAAAGAATAAGAAAGAAAGAAAGAATAAACAGGAAAACCCCTGCAACATATATTTTAAAATGCTACAAAACTCGATAAAATTCTTTTTGGCAACAGTAAATAGCTTCATGAAAATAGGTGATTTCCTGAATATTATCACATACAGTAACTCTCACTTAATAAATCTAGCATCCTTTTTATCTTTATTCAATACTTTTGCTGTTCAAACTCAAAACTGTTTCCATTGTTACAAGTGTTTTTTGCTTAGACATCAATGGTTCTTGTCACCCACTGTGCAAGGACCTGCATTGGCTTCTTTCCACTTGGTCTAGGAAGTTCCAGAGGTAAAACCACCACCAATGTTAATGTTATGGGATATATTTTAGATATGCTGTAAAATTGTTTTATTGGGATGCCTCTTTAAATGGGTTATTCCATTATTAAAGGAGAAGTCCAGCTAAATTTTTGTATTGTATTGCCCCCTTAAAGTTATACAAATCACCAATATACACTTATTACAGAAAATGCTTATAAAGTTCTTTTTTCCCCAGCACTTCTACTGCATCAAGGCTTCACTTCCTGGATAAAATGGTGATGTCACTTCCTGGATAAAATGGTGATGTCATGCCCCGACTCCCAGAGCTGTGCGGGCTGTGGCTGCTGGAGAGGATGATGGCAGGGGGACACTGAGGGACACAGGGCACTGGAGGGACACTGAGCATCCCTCTGCCATCATCCTTTCCAGCAGCCACAGCCCGCACAGCTCTGGGAGTCGGGGCGTGACATCACCATGTTATCCAGGAAGTGACATCACCATGTTATCCAGGTAGTGAAGCCTTGATGCAGTAGTAAGAGCAGGGAAAAAAGCACTTTATAAGCTTTTCCTGTAATAAGTGTATATTGGTGATTTGTATAACTTTTTGGGGGCAATACAATACTTTGATAAAAATTTTCGTCGGACTTCTCCTTTAAAACTTATTGCCTACCCACAGGAATATTAATAAGTAATATCTAATAGTCTTCCAGCACCAAGCAAGTGGGAAACGATGAGCGCAAATTGGACTGAAGAAAGGGGGGTATGGTATAAAAGTTTTCTTATATTTCAAATGCGACACATTTCAGAGTCGGTCCGGTCTGGGCTTGGATATTCTCGGTTTCTCCCCTGGGTTAGGAGCGGATGGAGCAGCAACGGTTCGTCTGCCTTCATCTTGGTGTTTTTAAATGCTTCTTAAAGTTGTGCCTGATCTCTACAGACTGCTTTGGTAAGCCATACTCTTGGTGGTGGTTGCGTGATTCTAATTCTACAAACCCCTCTGCACTATGGAGTGCTGTCTATCTACTGAAGTATCTAATAGTGTCAGACTGATCACGAGGACCCCTAAAATTTTGCATCAGCTCACATGCACCACCCCTATTACAAAACATAGTCCCATAGCAAATTAACCGAGTGGTAGTTTAGCATGTGTGTTGCTGCTTCATTCACTCAGAGGACCAGGGACCACCGTTTTTGTGATCGGTGGGGATCCCAGTGGTCAGGTCCTTGCCAATCAGATACTTAGCACCCATAAGTTTTAATCTTGGGATAATCCATTTAATCTAGGGGGATCACAGTAGTATAAATTTGCCAACAGTCAAAATTGCTGGATTACCATGATGGTGTTGTAACTTTAATTTTTCCCACTCTGTGGTGCAAACACTCTATGGTGACCTTTTAGTCACTGCAAAAATTTCGACCATGTCAGCTATTCTCTGCTGTGCTGGACTAATCCTGCTCTTGGGCAATACCATGGAGTTGCAGCCTAATTCTTTCCTGTTTCGCGGTGTATCTGTTGCTATTAGCAAACATTCAACAAGAAAGTTAGCTGCTAATGACAGATCTTATTATGGCTTTATCTTTCACTTTAATACACACACAATTCCATTTCATTCACATCCAGATAGGCTGATAAACATATGCATATGCACATATACAAAGTATTCAGGTGTTCTTGTGCCTGGCTCCAGTGGATATTAATGTCTTCATGAGTCATTTAGTCCATTTACAGTAAAGCAACCGTATGTACTCCAATAACTGAATAGTGACACATAGCAAGAATGACAGATCTGTCAACAGCAAAGAGTGGAGCAACATTTTTCTACTAACATCAAACTGGTCGTGAAAATATCTTACAAAGATGCTATATTGACAGGAGCTTACTATCTTATGAAAACCCAAGGTATGCCTACACTTTTATATTATGGGGTTGCATGTACAGCAACTACCTTATATGCTGTACTGACAAACAGGTAATACATGCGCCTAACTCAGAAGCCTCCTCTGCATGGCTGATAGCAAACCATTTGTCTTGCCCAATCTACATGTTTACACAGGAGGGTAAATAACCCCCAGACTAAGGCCTTATTCACACATCCCGTAATCTACGGATCCGTATTTCCATATTCGAGTTAGTGCACATTGTTGTCTATTGGGCTATTCACATGATGAGTATATTACAAGGACACAAAGCAATGCTGAAAAAAACAGGACATGTCCTAGTGCAGACCCACTTTTTTTTTGTTTTTACAGATCCTCTCACAGAAATCAATCAAGAGATCCGCTATTCTTTTACGGATTGTAACCTGTTTGGCATCTGTATTTCCGGGAAAAAAAAATATGGATGAGCTATAATTGACATGTTGGGGGAAAAAAAAGGATTTACAGAAATACGGATGCACTACATATTCCCAATTCGTAATTTTTAGCAGATAGCGGGAGGAATCTTCGGAAATACTGAACGTGTGCATAAGGCCTTACTTACGTAGATACTTCCTGGACAACTAAACTGGAGCAGTCTGTGGCAGCATCCGAGCCCGGCCCAGGTGGTGAAAAAATTACTCCCCAGTGGTCAGCAATTAACTGCCTGATTACCTGTAATGGTAGGTTGCTCTGATGCCTCCCCTTTCCCCAAAAAAAATTATGTAAAAAAACTTGTATACTTAAAGGGGTTGTCCCATCTTCCAATAATTTAGACTACTACTGCTGTGTCCCATCTCATATGTCAGGACACACTAGTGCCAATCTGAATTATCTGTTTTGATGTACCTCCCAAAGAGGTTCCACGTCTCCAGGAACAATCCAAGCCCTTACTTACTGCTCCCCGAGGTCCTGACCACCCAACTGGCATCTCACCCCGGCCACATCACTCATAGCTGGGAACCTAGGCAACGAGCTGTCATCAGGGACACAATGGGACCTAAGTTAAAAAGAAAGCAATTTTGCTAATGTAGTGTATTTGCAAAATTGCTTTCTTTTGCATTCCCTATAACCTAACAAAAGTTTAGGTGATTTAAATACAATAATCATAACCAGTATACAAAGTTCAGATATTATGACCATACATATTAACTCCATCAACAGTAGATGTAATAAAAAGCAAGTTTGCAATTTACATTAATTATTATAGTTTGTTTTTTTTAGTTATCATGGAAAACACAGCACTTCCTGTTTTCAGGCCATCTGAGCGCTCACAGAGAGAAGGCAGTCATGTGATTGTCGGACACATTGAGCAGTGACTCTCTGTTTCAACCAGCACAAGTCAGAAAATCTGCCTTCCAGAGACTGGATCTGGATTTCTGGTAAGTATAGCTTTGTTTTACAGCATGATAACAACAAACTTGCTTTGTATCGCATTTACTGTTGATTTAGATTTTTAAATTTATAACGACAGGTACAGTACACTTAAAGCCTCTCTGTGAAGCATTTATATAGTCTCTTTGCAACCCCCATATACTATTAGGCCCTCCTGTGCTGCCTTCATATAGTAATATACCCCTCAGTGTTACCCCATATCGTATATAGCTTCTTTGTGCGGCTCTAAAATAGTATTAAGCCCTTATCTAAGCTTAATATAGTATTAAGCCCATATAGTATATGTCCCCCCCCCTCTGCGCATTCCCCCTAAAGTAATGGCCCCATGTGCAGCCCCCATATAGTGGAATATTTTCTACCTTTTTCTAATGATTAGAACAGATTACAGATTAGAATGGACTAATAATAGTGACATTGATTATATAAAAATTATTTATAAGTATCACTATCTGCATAAGATGATTACATCTCAGTTCTAGAACATCTGCAATCATCGTCATGTAGCTCATAGCAACTACAGGAATATTTCATTCATCCTTAGTTTATATCATAGTGGTACTTCTGTCAATAGTCCCACCAGACAACTGCAGCCTCAATTGATATTTTGTCCATTGACTTCCTGCAGCAGTTGACTGGCAATGAGACTCTTGGATTAGATGTATTGGATGTCTTGTGCCTTCTGTCTTCCACTTGCTATAGAGTCATCAAACAACATCCCTTTGACAGCTCTGGCCTGCACTCATACAGCTGTGATGGCAACTTGTGTCACATACTGAAAAGCATAGCTTTCCTTCATCAGAGGTCCATAGACTCTCTAGTCAGGTTGACAAAGTAGATGTTGAGCAATGACTTGCTATTAGTGCTGGTTAGTGCTCTCAATTGAGTGTGAACTTCCATTTCTTTCTCACTTATTTGCTTACACAACCAATAGGAATAAAGTGTGTAAATGTGAATAAAGGAAGCTTGACTGTCCCCTCCCCCTCTTCTCATAAGCCCCATCATACATACATCATACATATGCTCTTCAGTGTATTCTTCCAAAATTATATTATTTGGATACCCACTATTTCCTAAAAATATAGTAAAGTAATATTGAATTTCTAAATCGTACTTTTCATTAAGTAAAATATCTGGATTCATATATTTTTATAACTGTCAATTCCTAGAGCTCATGTTAAGCTGTTTAGAGAACTACAAGACAAATTAAAGGTACATGTTACTCTAAAAAAACCTCTGAAACGGCACTCTGAAACTCTGAAACCCCCACTGATCACTAGAGCGAGTAGGGAGAAAAGAACAAGGCTGAGCACTTCTTTCCCCACCCTCTGTGTGTGGAACCAAGACTTAGACTTAAAGGAGAAGTCCGCCTAAAATTTTTATTAAAGTATTGTATTGCCCCACAAAAGTTATACAAATCACCTATATACACTTATTACGGGAAATGCTTATAAAGTTTTCCCTGCACTTACTACTGCATCAAGGCTTCACTTTCTGGATAAAATGGTGATGTCACGACCCGACTCCCAGAGCTGTGCGGGCTGTGGCTGCTGGAGAGGATGATGGCAGGGGGACACTGAGGGACACAGGGCACTGGAGGGACACTGAGCATGCCTCTGCCATCATCCTCTCCAGCAGCCACAGCCCGCACAGCTCTGGGAGTCGGGTCGTGACATCACCATTTTATCCAGAAAGTGACATCACCATTTTATCCAGGAAGTGAAGCCTTGATGCAGTAGTAAGTGCAGGATAAAAAACACTTTATAAGCATTTCCCGTAATAAGTGTATATTGGTGATTTGTATAACTTTTGGGGGGCAATACAATACTTTAATAAAAATTTTCTCCAGACCTCTAAGAGTTCATCTCAGTCACGTGACAAAAAGCTGGTAAGAAAACGCTTAGCATGCACTTCTCCCAGCTACTTCTAACGATCAATCATGGTCTGAACAGACTCCAATTGATGAAAACATTTGACAAGTTTTGTTAAAGGGAACCAATCACTTAAAAACTGGCCCCACAGCTATAAATACATGAATATATGGCCCCAAGTACTGTTTGCAACCATATAATTAATCGCTATAAGTGTTACTTAAATGGCCCAAAAGTGTACTTTGTAAGGGTCCATTTACACAGAAAGATTATCTGACAGATTATCTGCCAAAGATTTGAAGCCAAAGCCAGGAATGGATTTGTAAAGAGGAGAAATCTTAGTCTTTCCTTTATGACCTGATCTCTGTTTATAGTCTGTTTCTGGCTTTGGCTTCAAATCTTCGGCAGATGATCTGCCAGATAATTTTCCTGTGTAAATGGACCCTTAGGGGCCTATTCCTTGGGCAGAAAATCAGCCAAATCGGCCCGATTCAGCTGATTCGCTCCGTGGAATAGAGACAACGATCAGCCGATGATCTTTACTATCCAGGCTGCAGGGCTTCTCCTGCGCTTCTTCTCCTGGTCCCGCACGGAGCAGCTGCGGCCTTTCTGAGCTGACAGACCGCTCAGCCAATGACTGGCTCACAGGAGAAGCCCTGCAGCATGGTTAGGTAAAGTATGCTGTTTAAACAAGGGCTGCAAGGACATCGGTAACTATGTCCCTGCAGCTCTCGCTAAACGATTATCGGGCCGTGGAATAGGACCCTTAATCTTACCCATGCAGGCATGCTGCTGACTAGTGGTGGCTGGTGGTGAAACTCTTTGGCAACCATGCCTCCCTGGTATCGTTGGACCCCTCTGTGACGCCATGGGCTCCTACCAGCCGTGATTAGTTATCAGCTGAGGACCACCCCCATTGCCTACATAGGTAAAACTTACAAAGTACATTTTCGAGCCATGTAAGTAACGCTCATAGCTATTGCTTATATAAAACAGTGCTCAGGGCCATATAATTTTGTAGCAATTGATTCCCTTTAAAGTAACAATACCCATTTAAGGATCTTTTACACAGGCTGTTGAAGGCACAATAACGAGCACCAATATTAATGAATGGTACTTGAGCCTTAGCGAGACTCAAACACCAGCTGGGCTGCTTGAACAATCACTTGATTGTTTGTGTGGCTCTATAATTTCATCAGTGTTGGTTGCGCATCACCCATTTACTACTCTAGGGAGAAAAACAGACATGGTAGCACATACATGTACTTATCACTGATTGTTTTGTTTCTCAGCACTATATACTACTAACTTCAGGTGTTAGTTACAGTTGTGATCAAAGTGCAGAAGCTTACACACAGCTTCAAGGATCCTTAATGGGTCCCTAACTAAGAATTTTTTTTTTTACCCATTTACATTGGGTGAGGCCTATAACAAGTTTTCTTTGTCAGCTGATCACTGGTGCTTTGACAGTGAGTTCACATGTTCAGGTGTATAATTGCAGTTATCCAATACAGACCTGATGATAATCCCATGTAAAAGGCCATTATTTGAATGGAGCTGTGTTAAAGTTCAATGCATAGTGGTGGCCAGGAAAATTGTGGTGGTTTGTTCTTTTCCCATAAGGCCTAGGTCATAGAGGTTAGTCCCCAGAGATCATGTTATGGCGTATCCTAGCAATATACCATAACATTAAATGACGGAAATACCCATTTAAAGTTTTACAATGGTCCCAAACATTGTGCAGTTGAGCTGGGTTATCTTGGGTATTTTCTATGCAGACAGTTGATAAATATGACTCTTTGTAGTTATAGCAAGCGATATACCCTTGAAGAAGAGAATCCAGTACCTGTCAAACGTTTTATACAAGTTTGTTTTGGCCAGATTTGCATATTAAAGCATTACTATAATTTAAATAAACTTTTCACATGTCAAACAGACATGTAAAAAGTTTTAAAGGGGTTATCCAGCGAAAATATTTTTCTTTCAAATCAGCTGGTTTCAGAAAGTTATATAGATTTATAACTTACTTCTATTTAAAAATCTCAAGTCTTCCCATACTGCTGCTGTATGTGCTACGTTCATTCTGACACGGTGCTTTCTGCTGCCACCTCTGTCTGAGACAGGAACTGTCCAGAGCAGGAGAGGTGTTCTATGGGGATTTGCTACTACTCTGGACAGTTCCTTTCTCAGACAGAGATGTCAGCAGAGAGCACTGTGTCAGACTGGAAAAAATACACCACTTCCTGTAGGATATACAGCAGCTAATAAGTATGGAAAGACTTGAGATTTTTAAATAGAAGTAAATTATAAATCTATATACTGTAACTTTGTGAAACCATTTGATTTGAAAAATAAATATTTTCGCTGAAGTACCCCTTTGGTCGGTGGCTCCCTTCCTTTTAATCCAATCTTTAGATAAAAACAGGAAAAGTATAAAAACAAGTCAGGCTTCATAATAAGTGTCTTCTGCAGTCATTTGGACTGACCAGTATTGATAGGACTAGGACTGACCTAGTATTGATCAGTGGAGGTCTCAGTACTGAGACCTTGACCGATCAAAACTTTTGACATGTCTGTGTGATGGATGGTAAAATGTGTCTCTATCTCCGCTTGTACAGATTCATTTACAGTAAGAAAGCAATACTTCCAGTTGAAATCCAGTATGAAGTCATCACACATTCCAGGGAAATGTTCAGGTCTGCAGTCCGAAAGAAACGAAGAGAGCAGCTGTTGGAGATTCTAAACTTCAAGTGACAAATGTTGTAAGACCGGAGATAAATGGCATGACATGTGGCACGACCCCTTATGGAAACCGCTGTCTAACAACTGAAACTAGACAACACACCAGTCGTAATGTCAACATTTGTAGAAATTAAACGCATTTTACAGCTACCGTTAAAGCAAAATTCAAAGTAAAATAATTCGGCATCATTTTTATAGGAAACGGTGCACATTTTGGCAAAATTTGCTGGCATATAATAGACTGGTGAAGACCCAACAAAAATCTGTATCTGAAGGATACAAAGAGTTACAATAAAGGGCATCAATGCATGCAAAGCATTAGGTAAATGTCCCAGCAAGTTTGACAGGTGTGAATGAGCATTTTTACCTGTCAGAGCAAAATGTATACTTATTTGACACCTGATAACTGTAGTAAAATGTAGCAAAACAAATGAAATATAGCAGTGCTAGACATTTTTGCCCTTCGGGACTTGAAGTGGTAGTCCCAAAATAACTTCAATTGTTCCCTATGGGAAAACGAAAGTTGCAAGTGTAGTCACGTCATGATTTTACTTTAATTTACATGCATCTTTGTATTACTGGACAGGCTTGGCCTTTCTAGAATTCTGACTTTGTACGCTAACAGTGCCCTGACAGATCCCAAGGATTTATTATGGGGTACTTCAGGTTGTATTGTGTCGTCCTTTAGTTTGACAAGCACTGGTATTATAATGCCAGTGGTCCTCTCCTATCAGGATACTAGTGCTTCCAGCACACAGAGCACAAACCTGTGCTGCCTGCCCCAACGTGTTTTCCTGTTGATGATTAAGTTGCTCTGTTACCAGCTGAAAACCTCAATGAGTACGCAGACTGCCTTCTTGGTGCTTCACACCAGTGTCTCTTGGTCCAACACCACTATCACTCTCAGAGATTGTGACCTGGTAGATCCTGATACTGAAGACCATATCCTTATGGGAAAAGGTTAAAAATAGAAAACTTAATTCCCCTATTACACGGGTAAGTGCGGGGGCGGGGAGCTGAGATAACAGCGGTCTGCTGTCGTCGCTCCTGTTACATGGAGCTTACATATTGAAAGAGAAAAAAAGACAACGATCAGCTGCCGATCGTGCATTTCCGCTGATAGTTGCCTTATATTACACAAATCGATTATTGGCCGAAATGACCGATAATCGGCCAAATACGGCCGACAATCGCTTTGTGTAATAGGGCCCAAAGTTAATCTTGTATTCTTCCATCTATCGTGTGAAAAAGGCATTGTTGCTTCTTCCTAATGACTCTTTTATGACTTCCTAATATATCTAAATTAAAGTAAATGGGCTACCTAGACAATGCCCTTAAGAGGGTCCCAACACCAAACCAGATGATGGGCACAGCAGGTCCATGTTGCTCATTACAGACATTCTTCCATGTGAACAAGACCTTGTTATTTTTTATGATTCATGTGGCTAATATACCAAAATCAATGTAAGAAATGGCAACTGTTTGTTTTTCAACCGTATAACCACCCATCTTTGCCTAAAGTATGAGGTCCACTTTATAACTTGAAGATCCAAGTACCATGCCTCCGACCCTGCATCACCTCATTTATAACCGACATCTTGTTATAACTTTTTTCCTAGAAAAGTTGGTCTTCTCCAACAGGAGCTTGATTAAATAATTAGGAGGAATCATCCACTGTAGGACAACAGGACTATTGTTTTAGTTACCCTCTTCTGCAAATGTTACAACTAAGTAAAAGAGCACCATCCTTTGGGACCGCAATTACGAAAACTAAAATTTGTACCATGCTGTTCTCACTAGAATGGCAAGAGCAGAATAACCAAAGCAAGAGGATTCAAGTCAGTCCACTGTGGTTAAAGATTGATAATAATGTCTGACCTATTGACAAGCAATGTTTGAGTCTAGTTGTTAAAAGAATAAATTTTCGTGCTGTAACAATTGCTGTACTTGCCAGAATAAAACTCTATACCATCTGTTTTCATATCAGGGCCATCAAATAGTAGTTTATCGTAAATGTATACTGCTAAGGAACTGAACTTATATGTTTTGGTGGATGATAATCTGGGGGGCCGTGGGGAGCTGGGGGGGGGGGCTGCCTGGATGATCGCTAGTCCATAGAAGATAGCAGCGGTCTGCTGCCGCCGCTCCTATTGCACGGAGCGACCACTGCATATCGCTGCTATCCTGATTTATTTTTTAACATGTTGAAACACAACGATCAGCCAATATTGTGCATGTCAGCTGATCGTTGTCTTCTATTACACGAGACCATAATCAGCCGTATCGCTTCATGTAATAGGGCCTTAAGCCACTGCCACTGACTCCTGCATATTCCCACCTCTACACTGAAATAAGCATGCAAGCTCTTTTAAGGCAAATGTTCGTGCTGATACTGGCCAAATATGTGGGACTTTACAAAGTAACATAGTTAAAAAAAAAAGACAAGAGCCCATCAGGTTCGACCTACAACCCTACTGTGTTGATCCAGAGAAAGCCAAATGAGGTAGATGCCAATTGCCCCATAATATTAGGATTGACCCATTACCAGGGGCCATGATTCTTATATTCTCGAAGCTATTTGGGGTCTGAGCTCAAAGATCAAGATCAACAAGTTGGGCGTCCTGCCCCTTTTCAGCCTTTCGAGGAAAAGGAGAAGGACATTAGATACAAAAGATTTAGTATGTGGTATCCTGCATTTCTACCTATTCCAATGTGGGACAGTGCTAGCAAGAGCACTGCGACTGCTCTATGTCTGCCATCAACAATACTAGGCATCCTATAGGAAACCCTAAAAACCAAAGTGAACAGAGCCCTACTCTTTGCTGAAGTGCCAGAAGTGAATATTCTACAATAGAAGCCGTCATACTGTTTGTTATAGCACTGGCATTAAGCTTGCGTTGGCATAAGTCCCCAGTGTACTGACTCATACATATAGAAATGATATCCCTCTGACAGCTCTACAAAGTACTTGTCATCAAGCCTTGTGGTTGGACAAGCCCCATGTCAGATTTAATTGTTGACCTTTAGAGTATACATGAATTAAGAGTGATTATCCGTTACAGACAGTGTAGGAAGTACTAATGGTGCGGAGTTTGTCAAGGCAGCTAGAAATAATATTGTTTTATGTGTCTGAAGAACGTTTCTATAGCGTGATGGGAGCTGCTCAATACTAAATAACCAAGCTAACACATTTATAAAGGTGTGATAGAGTAATCGGTACTGTCCCATGGGGTGTGAAACAATAGTGTTGTTTCACCTGACACCAAGTATCAAATAAACTTATTATGATGGAAGACATCCCTACAATTGAGGTGGGTATAACGATCTAAACAAAGCCCGGGAGGCAGCAGTGAAAGCTTCCCCACCCCTCCATGTTATTGTAAAGGCTATGTTCACCTTCACAACCAAATAAATGTCATTGTCCAGTGCAATACAATACAGCTCCTATGCAGATATATGTGTCTCCATGGTAACAAAATACAAATAAGCCCTGTGTCTCATGATGTTACTCTCTTCCATCTGCCCTGAAGCTTTTAAAAATATATATTTAGTAGGTTAGTAGGAGGTAGGGGACATTTTGATTACAATTACATGATCTGACTACAGCGGGCTTATTTGTAGTCTGGAACTATGGAGATACATAAGTTTGCATAGAAGCTGTATAGTCAAAATGCAAAGACTTTTTTTATATCATGATTACACACAAATTTTTTTTTACTGTAGATCAGTAGAATTGGTTATTAGCTGCATATAACCTTTAAAGTGGTTATTCTATCCCATGAATCATGTTCATACCAAAATTTATTCTTGATAGCTATAATGCAGTGTCCTACTACTGGTGTTTTGTATGGTTTGACAGAGCATCACCTGACTAGTCAGTCTGATTCAACTAAGTGGTTCTAAAATATTGACTGTATATTACTTTTATATTGTTCATTGCCTTTTTTTGTCTATCACCATGTATTGACAGATAGTACAGATAGTCCATGTGTCCTCATGTTGCTACTGGTAACCTGTGCTTTTAGGTCAGGCATTGAGCGGATCCCCCTCTTTCCCTCTCTGGCCACTGGTAATATAATCACTTCCTACTTCCCTTGCAGGAGCTTTCTCAGCTATACTGCCATGTCACACAGAGTCTATGGTCCTTTCCTGGCAAACAGTGTAGTAAATTATTTCTATAGCTGGTCTGCGGTGACCTAAGGATCACTATGCAGAGTCTTGGCTGTAGGGAGAGTAACTGAGCATGTGTCCACCAGCGTCCAGTTTAGTAGATCCAACAGAATAAAAACAAAAACAAGTCAAATAATAGAACCTCACTACAAAAGTAACAAAAACCATACCCTATTACCTATGTTTGAAGAAACTTTATTTCACAATGTACATATTGACAATAAAAAAGTATTCTTTAACCCTTCCTGTGTCTTCGAAATGCTCTATATGGTAAAAGGGACATGATACCATTATCCTATAGGTCAGCCTGACCACAACCATATGAAGGTTTACACATATTATTTAATGTTATATAGATTTTTTTAATAAAATCCTTCTTTTTTGCAATTATTAATAAAATGGGCCTATTGTGACGCTTATAAAGTTTTTATTTTTTCACCTATGGGGCTGTATGGGGTGTCATTTTTCCGCCATGATCTCTAGTTTTTATTAATATTAATTTATTTGTGTAGCTCGGACGTTTTTATCTCTTTTTATAATTTTTTTTTTATATATATAATGTAACAAAAAATTGGTAATCCTGGCACTCTTTTCATCTACGCCGTTCGCAGTTAGTTATGACGCTTGTTATATTTTAATAGATCGGACAATTACGCACGCTAATAGATCGGACAATTACGCACGCAAACATATATTATATGTTTGTTTATTTATTTATTTTTATATGTTTTATTTACTGTATATAATGGGAAAGGGGGTGATTTAAACTTTTATTGGGGGAGGGGCTTTGGGGTATTTATAAAGACATTTTTACTTTTTTTTAATACAAATTTTAAGTCCCCTTGCGGGACTTTTACATACATTTTTTACATTATACACACTGATCATTGCTATGCCATAGGCATATTATTGATCAGTGTAATAGGCGATCTGCTCATTGAGCCTGCCTGTGCAGGCTCAGTAAGCAGATCGCCGATCAGACCGCACGGAGGAAGGTGAGAGACTTCCGGCGGTCCGTTAAAACGATTGGTAAGTGACAGGGGGCTGCCCCTGTCACTTACACTCAAACGCTGCGGTCACGCCGCCATTGCGGCTTTTAGGGGGTTAATGACACGCTGCAGCTCGATCTCTGCAGCCTGTCATTAACGGTGAGGGCCAGACTGCTCACTGCAGCAGGCCCCCACCTTCTATGAAGTGCACTCCGCTCCTGAGCATGCTTCATAGGAAAGGACGTACCGGTACCGGGTCGTCTGGGGACAGGCTTCCAGGGCGTACCGGTACGTCCTTGGTCGTCTAGGGGTTAAAGTAGCAGTTCAGCACGCTGGCAGGAATACTCACTACAGGTGATCAGTGTCCCGCAGAACAGCTTTGTTCCGGTCCCGCAGCGCAGTTCAAATCTGGCGCTCGCTCACGTGACCCACTCCTGTGACCCCTCTTCTGTCTCCTGTGATTAAATGGCAGAAGTCAAGCTTTTCAATGCATTCTCTATGAGAGAGTTCCAGCCTTCAATCACAGGAGATAGAGGAGACAGGAGTGGGTCACGTGAGCGCCGCTGGACAGTAACAAAGCTGCACTACGGGACACTGATCTCCTGTGGTGAGCAGACGTGCCCACGCGCAGTGGGGGGGGCAGGTAAGAATGTTTTGTGAACTGCTTCTTTACGATAAAAGACAGGTAAAATCGAATGCAAACATAAAACTATCCATCTACTGTATGAACAAAAAAATGAAAACGGAAACCCAAACAGATATCTGTTTGCATTGGTTTTCCACGTGGGTGGTAAGCATATGCATTATATATAGAAGTAGAAATGCAATATGAACACAGCCTAACTTAACGTGAGCAAAATGCCTTACTTTATACCGTGTGGCATGAATACAGATTGATAATTATTAATAGCAATGTAAATAGTTACTAAGGGTTTCCCTAGTGCTTTATACAAATAATATAAAGCATGCCTAGACCCAGTGTATGAATGAATTTCATCACTAATAAAAATACATGTACAATATTTCAACATGGTTCATTGCAAGTCAGATGACATTTGCACAGCATTCATTTATTATGTGCTATATTTGCTTTTTTTCCGTCCCCTCCTTACCAATCAAAAACCACAAAGAAGATTCAACGTATGACTCAAAAGTGAGTAAGGGTGGTATTACACGGGCCGAGCAGGGCCCGATAATACCTGTAAACGAGCAGCGATCTGCTAGATCGTTGCTCGTTTACTGGACCGATTACACGGCCCGATAATCGTTTGACAAGAGCTGCAAGGACATCGTTACCGATGTCCTTGCAGCCCTTGCTAAACTGGCATACATTACCCATCCACGTTCCAGGGCTGCTCCTGCGTCAGCTTCTCCCGGGGGTCCCGCGCGCTCTCTAGTGTCACAGCAGCCTGTCAGCTGGTAGGCCGCTCAGCCAATCATAGGCCGGGACCGCCGCGGCCTGTGATTGGCTGAGCGGCCTATCAGCTGACAGGCCGCTGTGACGCTAGAGCGCGCGCGGGACGCAAGGAGAAGCGGACGGCAGGAGCAGCCCTGGAACGTGGATGGGTAATGTATATCGTTAGTCGCCGGCCACGCACCGCTATTACACGCAGCGGTGCGCGGTCGGCGCCCGACGAAAATAGGTTCTAAATTATATCAACGATCAGCCGATGATCGTTGTCATCGGCTGATCGTTGCATTTATTACACGGAGCGATAATCGGCCGAATCGAGCCAATTCGGCCGATTATCGTTCCGTGTAATACCACCCTAAGTCCACCACAGCCAAGGGAACAATCATTGAAGGTGAGCTGAGCGATTCTGACAAATTCCGATTCGCAGTGAATTGGGCATTAAATTTGCTTTGTAGCAATACGCAAATTTGGTAAACATGGCAGCCCCACATGTTAGCTCACAGAACTGTCTTTTGTCTGGAACAAGGGATTATTCATAATCCCTAGCGCCCATTCAATCATCTGCAAACACAATGTGATGTCAGCAACACCCCCTTCTCTATATAAGGTGATTGGCTTCCTGGAGGCGGCCAGTTGGCTGTGTATAGTAAAGAGGAGGTTGCAGCAGGCAGTTAGAGCAGGCAGAGAAATACAGAGAGATAGGGACAGAGAGGGGAGGAGGGTGGATTGTGGGTGGTTTTCTGTGGGAGCAGAGAAGCCATTGCCCAGTATGCCAAGTTACTGGGTGCTAGGTGTGTATTATAGGAAGTCACAGTGAACACAGTGTCCATCTTAATAACTCACTGGGTGCTTATTCACCAACGTCCACTACTGTCCTGGGAGAATATTGATATTATGCCGCTGATCCACCAACATCCACTGCTGTCCATGGCGGAAACGGAATGATTGTCAGGCTGATTGACATTTTTTTTAATTAACATTTTCCAATTTTGACACTGTCACAGCAACAGCTATTGAAAAAAATTGCTACTGTGTAATAGTCCCACTATTGTAGCTACTATAGTTTACCTGTTTTAATGAGATTCGTTTGTATGCGATTCACAAATGTTCGCGAAAAAAATTTCCGAGTGATTCGCTCATCTCTACTACTAATAACAATGCTATACTATGGAAAGGCATAGACCCCATTAATTTGTAATGGTTCTTTTTGGTTAAAGATGAGATATTGCTTAGAACAGTGGTGCCAAACCTATGGCTGTCCAATTTGTATAAAACTATAAAATCCCAACATGTCATGACTGTAAAAAGAATGTATATCCTTCAAGTTCAACCATGGAAGGGGACAAACACATCAGCTATGTAACCATTAAGCAATGCATACAGACTAGGATTTTGGCCAGTATTTTTATTTAAAACAAAAGTAAATCTGACACAATGTTAGGATCCTACTACACGGCCCGAAAAATGGTAAACAAGCGCTAATCTGCTAGATAGGCGCTCGTTTACTGAGCAATTAGAAAGGCCGACTATCGGGCAGCAAGGGCTGCACGGACATCGTTAGCAATGTCCGTGCAGCCCTTGTCTTTAGTATGAAATAATAAAGTGTTAACTTACCTTACCATGTTCCTTGTTGTCCTCGGGCCTTCTCTGGTGTCCTCAGAGGCCTTCCCCAGTGTCTGCAACTCTTTTGGCCGGCGGCCATTCAGCTAGTCACTGGCCGCGGTCTTGGCCAGTGATAGACTAAGCAGCCGGCAGTCTGTCTCAGCCAGTGATAGGCTGAGCGGCCGGTGGCCTATCAGTGCAGAGAAGGCAGAGCTGCAGACACCGGGGAAGACCTCCGAGGACACCAGGGAATGTGGTATGCTAAGTCAATACTTTATTATTTTATACTACAACCATCAGCCGTCGGCCACTCATCGCTATTGCATGTAGTGATGTGCGCCTAACAACTGATGATTTTAGGTCAGGACCTAAAGAAACGATTAGCCGATGATCGTTTCAGCGGCTAATCCTTCTCCCTATTACACAGAGCAATGAGCGGCTGAACCATCCTGATCGCTCCGTGTAATAGAGCTCTTAGGCAATTATCACACTCAAAATAACGGCCATTATTATACAAATAAAGGACGATGTTTTAAAATAATGCCCGTTTTTCATTGTTAGAGGACAGCTTTCCTATAAGAACGGACATCATTTTGACGGTGTGTGAACATAGCCTAAAACTATCTTGGAGAGATTTACACCTTTTTCTGTGTTTTGGTTTCCCTTTGCATTTGGCCAAAAATACTGATCGAATACTGACAGAATACTAGCATAAGAGCTCACTGTCCAATACAAAAGTATCAGTATAAGGTGTGGCACATGATAGATGGGGTACTCGATTACAGATTTTACACTGAAGTCCTGCAGATTCACATTACTGTTCTAACCAAAGGTGGAAACCACTGAAGTAGGACACCCAATAGAATATCAATATATTTTTTCAAGTCATAATAAAAGCATGTTTGTTAACAGCACTGCTTTTTATATATACCTTAGGCCTACTATGCATGTATGTATCCCAATGTAGACTTTATGTACGTATCAGTTCAGGTATACAAGTCAGTGTGATAACAGCAAACCACTCCTTGCCTAAAAATGTAAATATCCCCGTCATATAAGCCGCAGCAACTCTGTAGGTAAAAGAATGACAACCCTAAGGGAGATTTAAATTCCAATTAAAACGGAGTGCTGACAGTAAGATGTGACAAAGACAACATAAAACAAGAACCACTTCAAAGTTTAATTACAATAATATCACATTACTTCCACTGGATACAGTTACACATGGCTGCTCACCAGATTTCACACATTATGACCAAGAAGCAACAATCCACACGTGGGAATCCTGTTTGGATGTCGTGTGTTGTTTTTGCCTTGAATAGGATGTGACAACAGTTCCTAAACGGCCGTGTCATTATCTGTAAGAGGTTTACAAGGTCACTCCAAATGCAGACTTCCCAAAGGCCACACTCGGTGTGACTAACCTTCAGGCCTCCTCCGTAATGTGCTCCACCAGCTTGTCTTTGTTTAGGGATAAAGGAATTCCTCAATAGGTAGATAAATAGGATATATTCAAGACATATGTCATCAAGAGTG
Organism: Dendropsophus ebraccatus; assembly: GCF_027789765.1. NCBI lineage: Eukaryota > Metazoa > Chordata > Amphibia > Anura > Hylidae > Dendropsophus > Dendropsophus ebraccatus. Next base: position 42,371,659 of record NC_091466.1, read on the forward strand.
GCCGTATAATTATTTAGTTATGTCTGATATTAACGAATCCTGTAGAATTGTCATTAAGAGTTAACAAGACTATGGGTTCACAGCAGGGGTTTTATTAGCTCCACTGCAAAATGAGATGGGCCTCGACCGCCTGAAGACTGGAAAATGAAACAGAAGCATAAATAGCCATAACTAAAGATATAAATAACAGTGCCATATATATCATGGAAACCACGTAGTAGCCCTAGTGAGCAGAAAAACATCTCTGTGTGTAGTAGGGGGGGTGTAGAGGACGAGTAATGGCAGCAAAGGCAAAGCGATGGTTTGTATGGCTGATGGAGGAGCCCTGTAATATACTCTGTAAACAAGCGCCGATCAACTCGTTTACAATAATAGGCTATGTTCACACTGCGTTCAATAACGTCCATTGCATAGCAACAGATGCTGTTAAACTGCCGGCCGCCGGGCTGCATTTAGGATGTTCCTGCAGGACGTTCCTTACAATTGACTTGCGGGCATGGTCGGGTGTGGCCACAAATCAGTTAACCGTTCACTACAATGTAAAGTGCGGCCGCCTTTACATTGAGTGAACAGCTATTATTTCCAGATGCTGTTCATTAAAAACAGCGCTTATTCTAAAGAACGGGCGTTAAAATAACGATGTGTGAACACAGCGGGTGGCATTTCATTGACTTCAATGCAATGCCGCACCTGCAGTAAAGAACAGACGCTGATTCCATTGCAAAAAGCGTGCGTTCTTTACTGAAATATAACGTTGTGTGGACATAGCCTGTGGGCTATGTAATAGGACCTTAAGTGAGACAACACCACTTTCTCCCCTAGAACCAACACTACTAAGAGAAAACACCTCCACTATGTGGCATTTAGATTCCAAAGGCCACCAGTTTCATGTAGAATTGAAGTTAAATGTACAACATGGGCCAATAGTAGGAAGTGGGCTCTATAATGAAAAGTCATCTACTATAGATCCAGTAAAAATAGTTACTCAATGTACAGTATGTGGCTTATACATTATACATTATTGAAAAGTCAGCCAAATTTCAGCAGGACCTGCTAAGTGTCTAATGTGTATGGAGGTCTCCTAACTCTCCCCTGACAATGATATAATAAGAAAAAATACATTTCATTACAAATAAAACCATGTAAAGGGCACTTATCCACAATTGATGTAAAATGTGGTACCTAAGTGATAGTGGTACCTTTGGTGGTTAGCACAATTATTCAGTAGTAGAGTTGAGCGAATTTGTCAAAATGTTCAGGTTCGGCAACATTTTCAGAACCTGAACGATCGACATTTGACATCTGGCATCAGAAGAAGTTGGATGCAGTCCAAAGGCTGCCAAGAAAACCCTGATAAAGCCTATGGCCGGGTTCACACAACATATTTTTTCAATGACTAACGGCCGTTGTTGCAGATTGCAACACTGGCCGCTATTTATTAAAAAAAAAAATACATTGCATTGTTTTCTATGGAATCCCGGCCAGAGTGTATACACTCTGTATACACTCTGAACGGGATTCCATGCAGCCGCACAGAAAACTGACATGTCAGTTTTGTGTGGTGGCTATTCATCGAATAGTGGTCACACAAAGCTATCAATGCAGATATTGTAAAGTCCGGCTCTGGCCAGACTTTGCATTGTCTGCAATGGCTAATTGGAATGCGGGCACACCTGTATGTGCCCGCATTCCAATTAAAAAGAAATGAAGTTCATCCGGCTGGTACTGCAGTTAAACTTCAGACAGTGGCCGTTCTGTGACACGGCAGTGTCACAGAATGGCCGCTGTCATACACTGTGTGAACTTGGCCTTTGGCTGTATTCATATTTTCCAGGACTCCCTAGGGCTGCATTCAACTTCTGATGGCGAGAGTGAAATGCCAAGAGCTCGGGTTCTGAGAACGCTTCTGAACCCAAACAGTCCGGCAAGTTCACTCAACGCTATTCAGTAGCACACTGGGTGCACAAGGCGATTTTTTTGCTAATCCTGCAGTATGGCAAAGTTACCAAGTGCCTATAGCACATCCTACACTCATTCTTAGATTGAGGCCTGGAAAGAAGAGGTAACTCATTTAAAATAGTTTATTATTAAATCAGGTATATGAAGTGAAAATGCAAGGCATACTGTAGACTGCCTATTACTGTCTCCCATGCACACAGTGATGTGCAGGACATATGTGCATACCATATGCAAACAATATTTAGTTTTTGCATAACCTTATGAGATAAAAAAAAAAAGTAAAGAAAAAAGCTGAGGCGAGGACACACTGCAGATTTTCCACACTATGTTGTGCAACTGGAACAGTACAGAATGATGTATTGAATGACTTGCTCAAGCCTAGACTTGTCCAACAAAGTAGAACGTTTCCTTCCCGTCTCCTTTTGTTGCATGAATAGTTACGTGCCATTTCTTTCACATTATGCACAGTACACATTTCATTCCTCTTCAGCTATTTTGCAGCCCTTTAAAGCGGATGTCCCCTGATCTTGATAACGCGTGCTTTAAATCGTAAATCTTTACAACTATGCTTGCATATTTTTCTTCTGATTTGGCTCCACTATTCGCATTATTTAAACAACATGTATATGCTAAGGGACATCCTTAAAGGTGACAGGCACTTTGTTATTGCTTAGTATTGGTTATTAGTGTTGGGCGGACATGCCGAACTGTTGAGGTTTGGCAATGTTCTCTGAACCCAAACGCTGCAGAGGTTGGATGTCGCCCTAAAACTGCTAGGAAAACATGGTTAACACTGATGGCTGTATCCATGCTTTCCAGGACTCCATATGATGGCATCCAACTTCTGCAGCCGTGTGTTTGGGTTTAGAGAACAGAACATTGCCGAACCTGAACAGTGCCTGCTCAACACTATTTACAAGCATCTAAAATAACAAAAAAAAAAAATTACAAATTTGTTTTTTGTTGAGCTCTGCAGATTTATGTGTCTCTAGGATTACAGACCACAAACCCTATCTTTTGTCTGATCCTGCAATCGTAATTACATGAGTGGACAGACAAGGGGAGCTTCACACAGTTGCAAGATCAGACTACACATGGAGATCGCTTAGCATAAGAGCTATAAACACACAATGTACAATATTTTTAATCAAAGCTGTTTGCAAATCCTTTATATTAGATGTATTTTGGAACATATCAGCTGTGATTGGCATAGGCCGGCAAAGTAAGAGACAATTCTAGGAAATGTTCTTAGAAGTGCCTTTATGTTACAGCGTACAAAAACTCACCTGTCAGTCTGCAGGAGGTGGTGAAAAAAAATGCAATGGAAAGGTCACGTTGTAGTTTTCATAGTCTCGGCTTTCATAATGCAGCTTTTATCATCATATATGGTAGACGACTGATCTCAATAGTAGTGATGCACTTTGTCACACTTGGGTTGGTATCACATGTGGCTAGTGATACGAATTAAGGGCCTTTTACACAGGCCACTTATCGCCCAGGAGCGTTGGTAGAAATGCTTCTTTGGACAGTAATCGGCATGAGTAAAAGCGATTAGCTGAGAAGCAGGAAAACACCCGATCCTCGACTGATCGCATCCTTACAGCAGGTTTTTAAATTTATTATCGGCTGCACATCTTCCTGTGTGAACAGGAGACGTGCAGCTAATAGCAAAGAGAAACATATCCATGCTGTCAGTTTTCACATCACACAAGCAGTACTTACATACCTAGTGCACTGCTGTGTGATCTGGCATCCGGCTCTCTGGTCCTGCCTTGTGTCGCTGTATCTTCAAGCTGCCACCCCCTCCAGAATGATTGATAGTGGAGCAGCATCCTGAAGATAAAGGACAGGGGAGCCGGAGAAAGGGATGCCAGATCGCACAGCGGCGCACCAGGTATATATTGCTTTTGTGATGTGGAAACTACTGACAGAATGGATATATGCAGCCACTCGATTAACTGTGCAGCACAAACAAGCAATAATCTTGCTGATCGGCGCTCATTTGGATCCTTGTGCGGCCCCATGTCGGGCCGTGTAAAAGGACCCTTCGATACCACCAATGTGTGGCTTAGCTACAAGTATTTCTAACTAAAGGGTTGTCTAAATCATTAGGAAATTCTGTTTATATGTGTGTAAATGAAAATCAGTAACAAAAAGGATCTCTTGCCCTGGATGAGCCGTGCTGGCTCCCAACCAATTTGTTCCAAATGGAACTGTGTAATATTTCATTTCCCCAGTGGAGGTGCTGCAAAAAAATAAAATGAAACACTTGCTTGTCCCTGGTCAGGGTACCCTGTGGCCATATAGTTGGAATACCATCTTCAAATAATGACAAGCCCTATACTTCACTCATAGGTCTAGTGACATTAAACCATAGCAGACAAAATGAAGGTATTCTTGCGGTTATTACATAAAGAACATATTACCTAGAAACAAAAAAAAAATTCTAGTTCCTGGAAAATAGTTGTAAGTGATGAATTCCGCCCCTATTGTTTATGCGCTCTATAGAGCAGTGTATGTTACATTTCCCAGTTATGACACATGGGTGTCGCTGCCTTGGGAAACATGAAGTTAATTATAACTGTAGAAAAAATAGTTATTTGTTCGAGTCTAATGAAGCTCATCTCTAGAACAGAATCTACTGAAACAACAGACAGGAAAAGTCACTTTTTAACTAGTCTGTCCATAAAGGCCACTGGAGTGCTACAAAGATAATAAAGCTGCCTTTAAACTCACACACGTCCATGGAGGAAATCTTCAGTGATTTACTAACTGACCCAGTCAGCACAAAGACATGGGATTTTTTATTTTTTTTTATTCCATGGATACTTTTGCGGCTGTGGGTATTATATAGGTGCAATATACTATGCAAATCCTTCATAGCGTTGTGTCTAGTTCAGCAAAACCTAACAAGGTTAGTTTTTATTTAATGAACGACACCTGTCTCTTGATCCACTAAAGATACTACACTATAGTGCACCTCTGTTTTTGTATATTTGTTTATCTATAGGTGCAATATAGGTCCTTTCATTCATTCTTGGGGTTATCCAAGATTAGAAAAAACACAGCTACTTGCAAAAACAGCACGACCTCTGTCTTCAGGATGTGTGTGGTATTACAATTCCCTTCCATTCATTTTAATGGAACTGATCTGCAAAACCTACACTCAAACTGAGAAAAAGATTGGTGCTGTTTGTGGAAGAAAGCAGCCATGTTTTTCCAAGCCTGGATAACCGCAACCGAAAACTGAAAATGAGGTGGCTGTGTTCTCCAAACCCAAAGTACCCCCCCCCCCCCCCAGCTGTAGATAGAGTGACTGAGCATGTGTGTCCCCCATCATTCCACACTTTAGGTCGACGTGCCCTTTACTATGTAAATAAATAATACAACTCTTCACTGGATGATACAGGAAAGAATCTGGCACTGATCCATATAATAGAAGTGGTACAGCATCACAGATATTAGGAGCCGTTGTACCGTAAATGACAATTTGTTGGTATGGACAACGTGTTTCAAGGGGTCTCTCTCTTCATCAGGTCCAAAAGGTTGAGCTGATGAAGAGGGAGACCACATGAAGTGCGCATGACAGCAGGAGTGGAGCTATTGACAGTAAGGGTACGTTCTCACTGAGCAAATTTGTTGTGATTCCCGCCTGAATCAGGGTCTAACACCATGTCTATAGGAGGGCTTGTGCACCTCCCCTCTCCGTGCTCAGTGTGCACTGGCCCTAAGGATAGATAATTTCTTTTCTGCTTCCCCCAACCCTCTTAAAGCTCCATATAAGGAAGGATCAGGCATGTTGGATTTTAACTGCCCAATCCCTGTATTTAGAGATGAGTGCAGTTCGAGCATGCTCAGGTCCGACCACATCAAGAAGTCTTGGGATTTGATTACCGGTGGTTGAAAAAGTTGGACGCAGCCCTAAAGCTGCCTGCAAAACATAGATACAGCCATGGGTAATAGCCATAGGCCATAGTACGGGTAATCAAATGCAGAGACATCGGAGTTCGGATGGACTTGGGCATGCTCGAGCCACGCTTATCTCTACTTTTCTTCCCAAGAGAGATAAGCCACTGCCAGAGGAGTTTGTCAGCGGCTTACCCCTCCTCTCTCCATTTTGAATACACGAGAGCTAGCCAAACAAACATTCAGCCGACAGCTATCCCATGTCTACGGCCACCTATAGTATCATAACACATCTTTACTAGAAGGGTTGGAAATGAAAGTGGAAAAAAAACAAACATTGGGGCCTCTTGTCATAGGTTTACATTAACGTGACACAAAAAGTTGATGTTCTGGAGTTATTATCACCCAGAACACTGCAGAGGCAGATAGGTCAGCAATGGCGGCTAGTCTTGAGTATGGCCCAATACATACAGGTGATTATTAATGACGTGTCTGAAGGTCTGCTGACATCCTCTTCTACATAACAGCCTTTTATTTGGCTTACAATTTTAGATAAAGCAATGTAAAGGAAACCCGCTTCCTCACATTTTTCTGCGATACCTATAATATAAATACACAATGCAAGAATTTCTTAAATGCTTGACATTTTTTACAATTAACAATGCTGATATAACTAAAAAACAACAAACATGTTGAATGCCATTTCTTCATTGTACAGTTTTTTTTTTTTAACCACATCCTTGCTCCACAGCAGGCATTGCCGTGTCCTTCCAGGGCTCTGTTAAGAAACTGTTCTGACACAGTTATAAGAAGGTTGATGTACAGGTCTTAAGGTTCTTGAAGGTTTGTGCCTTCACTCTAGGAGGTAAAACAAACACAGACCTGCGTATTCATATGTCACTGAGACATCTGGTAAATTTTGCCTGGTGGAAGATTAGTAATGATATGTATGAAAGGACACAACATTACAAAAATGACCTTCCCTAAAGCATAGCACGTCTTCTCATACTGGGGATATTTTATGAACGGCTTGGTATAATGTACACTGTATCACTGGAGTTTATGGAATTTCTTATCAAACATGGATATCATTGCAAAAAGTTGTCTTAAAGGGGTACTCTGTTGTCTTAAAGGGGTATTCTGGAGATTTTTTTTTTAAATCAACTCATGCCAGAAAATTATACATATTATACAAGTTATGTCTTTTTAAATTACTTATCAGCTGATGTATGTCCCGCAGGATGTGGTGTATTCTTTTCAGTCTGACACAGTGCTTTCTGCTGCTACCTCAGTTTGTGTCAATAACTGTGCAGAGCAGTAGCAAAACCCCATAGAAAACTTTCTTTGGACAGTTCATGTCATGGACAGAGGTAGAAGCAGAGAGCACTGTGTCAGACTGCAAGTATACACTACTTCCTGCAGGACATACAGCAGCTGGTAAGTACTGGAAGACTTGAGTTTTAGTTTTTTTAAAAGTAGAATTAATTTACATCTGTATTAGTGATGAGCGAATAGTGAGATATTCGATATTCGTACGAATATCCCGCAAATATTCGAATATTTGATCGAATATTCGATCCCATTAAAGTCTATGGGAACAAGTATTCGATTAGTGAAAAACATCTTTTTGACCATTTGGGGGGTGAAACCAGAAGCTGGGGTATTTGAACGCTTATCGAATATTTATCGAATATTCAAATATTTCACTATTCGTTCGAATATCTATTCGATCGAACAGTATTCGCTCATCACTAATCTGTATAGATTTCTGGTATGATTGTATCGATTAATGGCTTCACTGAGAGGTCTTTAAAGGAGTCATCCAGTTTTATGAAATTGATGGCCTATTTTGCAACTGGTACCTGCATTACCATCAGTATCTATGGCTCTGCTTTCTAGTGAATGGGGCAAAACTCAGGACCTCACACTTCTGCTACTAAATATGCATGTGCAAGTGCTGATAAACATTGTAGAACCTGTAGCGCTTTCAAGAGCATCATAGGCAGCTTTTTGGCAGGGGAGCAAATCTTTCAATTATAATTTTGCCCTGTCAGTTCCACTCCTGTTTTTGGTTGGAAAAAAGACAGACCAAAAGACTGACAGAAGTATTGTGGGGGAGATTTATCAGACTTAACTGGCTCAGTCGCCCCTAGCAACCAATCAGATTCCACCTTTCATTCCTCACAGACTCTTTGGAAAATGAAAAGTGGAATCTGATTGGTTGCTAGGGGCAACTGAGCCAGTTTCACTTTACACCATGGTAGATAAATCTCCCCCTATGTGTGAACACAGCCTAAGGCAGACATCGAAACTAACATAGTTATACTTGTAGGACTTGTTAAGTTCAATATTTTTGCATATAATATTATTTTGCAAACTTGTCACGTTCTCCTGATATGCTGCACTTTCCCTCCCATTGTTGACAGCTTACTGTCTAGGTAACCGACCACCACTCTGCTCTAAAAGCAGTGGTCTGGCTGCAATATATACGGTAGCTATAGTATACATACTACTATATATACATACTACTATAAATTATACAGCTACACTATATTTATATTTATTAGGCTGACCCCTGTTTTTTAAGCAGAACTTGGGAAAACGGGAGAGTAAAGCAGCATGTCAGGAGAAGGAAACTAGTTTGCTAAATATCTGCAACTTATTTAAAGGGGTTATCCAGTGCTACAAAAACATGGCCACTTTCTTCCAGAGACAGCCCCGATCAGGGCCGTCTTAGCCATTGGGCATGGTAGGCGGCTGCCCGGGGGCCCTTGCGTCCTAGGGGGCCCCTGCCCTCTGTGACATATCTGTATTTTTTGCTTTATAAGACGCACTTATAAAACTAAGTGCGTCCTATAAAGCGAAGACGGCTCCCAAGCAGTGCTGAGCACCGCAAGGAAGCCGTCCCGCCCCCTGTATTGCCGCTCACTATGCATATGTATAGTGAGCGGCTCTGAGCGACCCCCTCCGCCCACCCGCTGCCTGTGTCCTGGATGTGTCGTGCAGCTGGACACTTCCGGCACAGGCAGTCTCTCTGTACCCCGCTGCCTGTGCCGGAGGATGTCGTGGGTGGCGGACAGGTGAGTAACTGGTTTGTTGTTTTGGGGGGCACTGGCTACTATGGGGGCACTGGCCTGTGCCGGAGGATGTTGGGAGTGCCCGACAGGTGAGTAACTGGTTTGTTGTTTTGGGGGGCACTGGCTACTATGGGGGGCACTGGCTACTATGGGGGCACTGGCTACTATGGGGGGCACTGGCAACTATGGGGGGCACTGGCAACTATGGGGGGCACTGGATACTATGGGGGGCACTGGCTTTTATGGGGGCACTGGCTACTATGGGGGGCACTGGCTACTATGGGGGCACTGGCTACTATGGGGGGCACTGGCTACTATGGGGGCACTGGCTACTATGGGGGGCATTGGCTACTATGGGGGGCACTGGCTACTATGGGGGCACTGGCTACTATTGGGGGCACTGGCTACTATTGGGGGCACTGGCTACTATGGGGGGCACTGGCTACTACGAGGGCACTGGCTACTATGGGGGGCACTGGCTACTATGGGGGGCACTGACTACTATGGGGGCTCTGGCTACTATGGGGGGCACTGGCTAATATGGGGGGCACTGGCTACTATGGGGGCACTGGCTACTATGGGGGGATTGGCTACTATGGTGGGCACTATATGGGGGGATTTGCTACTATGGGGGGCACTATATGGGGTGATTGGCTACTATGGGGGGCACTATATGTGGGCATTGGCTACTATGTGTGGCACTATATGCAAAGATGTGGGGGATTTGATGGCGGCGGTTGGGGGGAGGGCCCAATTCGCACCTCTGCCCAGGGGCCCATAATGCTGTTAAGATGGCCCTGGCCCCGATCTTGTCTCCAGCTTGGGCGGTGTTTTGCTGCTCAGTTCCATTGAAGTGAATGGAGCTTAAAGGGGTGCTCCAGCTTGGGGGCACTTTGTGGGGGGGACCGGGGAGGAGGTGGCTGAAATAAAAGACGACTACTTACCTCCCCGGTTTCAGCGGAGGGTTACTCATCACGGCGCTCCGGTCCCCGGTTCCCGGCTGCTTCCGGGTGTCTGACGCCGCCCGAGACGCTACGTCTCAGGGCCGCTCAGCAACTCAGTGAAGGAGGCGGGATCCGAGAGGACTTCAAACGGATCCCGCCTCCTTCACTGGGTGGCTGAGCGGCCCTGAGACATCACGTCTCGGGCCCGCGTCAGACACCCGGAAGTGGCCGGGAACTGAGGACCGGAGCGCCGTGATGCGGGACCCGCCGCTGGAACCAGGGAGGTAAGTGGACGTCTTTTATTTCAGCCACCTCCTCTCCGGTCCCCCCAAAAAAGTGCCCTACGCTGGAGCACCCCTTTAATTGCAAACCGCACCTGAGCTGGAGACAAGAGCCATGTTTTTGTAGCACTGGATAACCCTTTAACTTGGTGAACCCTGCAAGATTAACTACACTACCGTTCAAAAGTTTGAAATGTCCTTATTTTTGAAGGAAAAGCACTGTACTTTTTAATGAAGATAACTTTAAACTAGTCCTAACTTTAAACAAATACACTCTATACATTGCTAATGTGGTAAAGGACTATTCTAGCTGCAAATGTCTGTTTTTTGGTGCAATATCTACATAGGTGTATACAGGCCCATTTCCAGCAACTATCACTACAGTGTTCTAATGGTACAATGTGTTTGCTCATTGGCTCAGAAGGCTAATTGATGATTAGAAAACCCTTGTGCAATCATGCTCACACATCTGAAAATAGTCTAGTTCGTTACAGAAGCTACAAAACTGACCTTCCTTTGAGCAGATTGTGTTTCTGGAGCATCACATTTGTAGGGTCAATTAAACGCTCAAAATGGCCAGAAAAAGAGAACTTTCATCTGAAACTCGACAGTCTATTCTTGTTCTTAGAAATGAAGGCTATTCCATGTGAGAAATTGCTAAGAAACTGAAGATTTCCTACAACGGTGTGTACTACTCCCTTCAGAGGAAAGCACAAACAGGCTCTAACCAGAGTAGAAAAACAAGTGGGAGGCCGCGTTGTACAACTAAGCAAGAAGATAAGCACATTAGAGTCTCTAGTTTGAGAAACAGACGCCTCACAGGTCTCCAACTGGCATCTTCATTAAATAGTACCCGCAAAACACCAGTGTCAACATCTACAGTGAAGAGGCGGCTGCGGGATTTTGGGCTTCAGGGCAGAGTGGCAAAGAAAAAGCCATATCTGAGACTGGCCAATAAAAGAAAAAGATTAAGATGGGCAAAATAACACAGACATTGGACAGAGGAAGACTGGAAAAAAGTGTTGTGGACGGATGAATCCAAGTTTGAGGTGTTTGGATCACAAAGAAGAACGTTTGTGAGACGCAGAACAAATGAAAAGATGCTGGAAGAATGCCTGACGCCATCTGTTAAGCATGGTGGAGGTAATGTGATGGTCTGGGGTTGCTTTGGTGCTGGTAAGGTGGGAGATTTGTACAGGAATAAGATTCTGAATAAGATTCTGAATAAGGAAGGCTATCACTCAATTTTGCAACGCCATGTCATACCCAGTGGACAGCGCTTGATTGGAGTCAGTTTCATCCTACAACTGGACAATGACCCTAAACACACCTACAAATTGTACAAGAACTAATTACAGCAGAAGCAGGCAGCTGGTATTCTGTCGGTAATGGAGTGGCCAACGCAGTCACCAGATCTGAACCCCATTGAGCTGTTGTAGGAGCAGCTTGACCGTATGGTACGCCAGAAGTGCCCATCCAACCAATCCAACTTGTGGGAGCTGCTTCTAGAAGCGTGGGGTGCAATTTCTCCAGCTTACCTCAACAGATTAACAGCTAGAATGCCAAAGGTGTGCAATGCTGTAATTGCTGCAAAAGGTGGATTCTTTGACGAAAGCAAAGTTTGATGTAAAAACAATGTTATTTCAAATACAAATCATTATTTCTAACCTTGTCAATGTCTTGACTCTATTTTCTATTCATTTCACAACGTATGGTGGTGAATAAGTTTGACTTTTCATGGAAAACACAAAATTGTTTGGGTGACCCCAAACTTTTGAACGGTAGTGTATATTAGTTGAGATGGGAGCAACCCCCTCTTTTATTGCCCTTTTTATGTTGGTCTTGTGTCTTATTTGTTGTTGTGAAGGTCTCTGCACCTGATCGGGAAAACGGTTCTTGGTTGTTCCTTAATTAGGTCCATGTTAGGCCATGAAGTTATCTGGTTGGTTATAGAGACCTAATGGCAGAAAGATGAGAACTACATAAAGGTAACAGTTAGGGCCCTATTCCACGGGACGATTATTGTTCAGATTATCGTTAAGTCATTTGAATCTAAGCGATAATCGCTCGGTTGAATAACAGTTAACGATAAACGTCCGAACGAGAAATCGTTGATCGTTTAATAAGACCTGGACCTATTTTTATTGTTGCTCGTTCGCAAATCGTTCGGATTGAATAAGACGTCGTTCGGTCGTTCGCAGTAGTGACGAATGCAATAGCAACGACAAGACGACTGCAAGAACGATCATAAGTAACGATTATCGTTCCATGTAAATGGGTGAACGATTTCAGGTCTTTCGCAGTAGCTGTCATTTGGATCATTTATCGTTAATGATCATGCGAACGATAATCGTCCCGTGGAATAGGGCCATTAGCGCGGATATTTTGACTACAGAAGTTGACCTATGTATGCGCATTGCTCTTTCTCTCCTTGTCAGATCTTTGGTCAAAGTAAGATATTTTGTTGATACGTTTAGGTCCTTGGCCCCATGTTTCTTTTTGAGTCATTACTAGAAATGGAATATACGATGCTCTACTGTTTATGTGCCAATGAGCCCAGATTTTTCTGTGCGTTGAGTTGTTTTTATTATAAAAATTGAAAAATAAACAATTTAAAAAAATTAAAGAGATGCGAACAACCCTTTAAAGGGTTATCCAGCATTAGAAAAACATGGCCACTTTCTTCCAGAGACAGCACAACTCTTGTCTCCAGTTCAGGTATTGCTTGCAATTAAGCACCATTCACTTCAATGGAACTGAGTTGCAAAAGCCCACCCAAACTGGAGACAAGAATCTCTGAAAGAAAACGGCCATGTTTTTCTAAAGCTGAATAACCCCTTTAAATGGGAACTATCAGCAGGTAAGACGAATCAAACCTGCTGATAGCCCCCTATAGCTCCCGGGACACTGAGGAGGAAGGTATGTCTCTTAAGACCCTATTACACGGAACGATTTTTGTCTGTGTTCGGCCGATATCGGCCGTTATGGACAATAATCGTCCTGTGTAATTAAAGACAACGATCAGCTGACACGAATGATGTCGGCTAATCGTTGCAGTCTTTTGTCTTTCAACATGCTGCCATTGCTCCGTCGAATAGGAGCGGCGGCAGCAGACTGCCGCTATCCTTTATGGGCTGCCCTGACGATCTAGCGATCACACGTGTAATAGCGGCAGCAGAGGGTGGAGAACGAGGAGCAAACAAGCGCTGACAGCATTTGCTCCTCTAGTCGCCCCGTGTAATGGGGGCTTTGGACTTGGAGCACAGTTAGGAGCCCTGCCCCGCCCCCACATCGTCATCCAGCCAGCCCGCTCCATTGATAATCAGGCCAATAATCCTTTATTGTAATATCACATGTTGAAAGACCAGAATCACCCAAACATTTACGATATCTGCTGATGGTAGTCTTTTAACATGCTTAAAGGACACGATTTGACGGTCTTCTGTGTTTCATTCCATGTAATAGGAGCAGCAACAGCAACTGCTGCTAACTTCAATAGGCTGCCCAAATGATCTTAGGATTGATTGGGCGGCCCCTCCCGCTGCATACCACTATCTGTGCATATATTAGCACTGGCAGCAAGTGGGGGGCAAGAGGGAAGCGGACAATGAACTGACAGGTCACTGATCGCCTCCCTGATTGTTTGTCTGTACAGCCCCTATGGTTCTTTATAGGTATCATGAGCATGAAGACACACTGTATTCTGCCCTATGAGCAGCTCAGGGGCGACAGCTCAGGTTCTCCTCAGGCGGCAGAAAGCCTGGAAACGGGCCTGACAGCACTGCTACTGTATTCAGCTGCTATCAGATTTTATGTTTCAGAGCAGTTTTGCTCACGAGTTAATCTAGCTAGGGACAATTGCTTTTTCACACAAGAGTAATAGATATCAGATGAATATGACCAAAAATTAAAGAAAGCAGAAATGCAGCTATTTTTAAATACTCTATATGAAAATCTACATACTGTTTATTTTATTAAATTTTTTTAAAGATAAGTTAGAAACCCCCAATGTTTGAAAAGTGACCAGATCATTCTCTGTCTTGTGATTCTTCAATTAGTCATGATACTATATATAAGGTATAATGTAAAAGGCACATAAGATTAGGAATGCATACATGTCGTATATAAGGCACACCTAAAAAAGGGATACATCACAGTTCAGTCCTCCGAGTCACCACATACCTCTCATGCTCTGCAACTTCTCTAAAAGGCATTTTTCTTACAGTATAAAATAAAAACATAATGTAATGTCAATGCAAACTGCAAACACAAAACATAAATTATAAGGGTAGTGCATGCAGGATCACAATATATAGAGATAAGAGATAAGCAGCAGAATGATAAGAACATGCAGGAAAGTTCTATCACTGCAATGTAACAATACGGAGTTCTTTCAGATGAATGCCACATGTCAGGCCTACATATTATTCTAACCTAGCATCTGCCTTTTCTGTCCCACAGCTCTACAGTGTCTCCTTGTGGTGTGCATTAGTTGTCCATATGATCACTATCGTACCTAAAATAGTTTTCGGGCTGTAGGAATTCTTGAAAGGTCTTGGAAATATCTCACCTAAAATGCAAAAATCATTTCGGAAGAATCAACACCTCTACTTGTAAGTGGATGCAGCTTTGCACCAATAGCTATAAGGTCTCATTCACACGTCTGCAAATGCTGTGTACAATCGCGATTGTGGACAGCAGTGTAGTGGTCGCGATTGTGGACAGCAGTGTAGTGGTCCACAATTCATGGAACATTAAATTATAGACAGTGACCCTTTCCACAATTGCTGATCCGCACTACAGCAGGATCAATGTGGATGTGTGAATAGCCACATTCCAAACAGTGGGATATAACTCTCTAAAAAAAATGTGGCTCCGCAAATTTGGACATTATTTGCAGAGGTGTGAATGAGACCCAAGGGTGGGTTCGCACATAACGAAACGGCAGCAGATTTCACACAGCAAGTTCGCAGCGAAATCCAAAGCGATTCCCCTCCTGTCAGTTTCAATAGGATGACATATTTGTAGCGGAATTATCATCCCGCTGCAAGTATGTAAGAGGCAGACCCTACCCCCACGGCCGGGTGCATACATTACCCAGTCCGCGCTCTGGCTTCTTCTGTGGCTCCTGGTGTCTGGACGTTTCGCTCAGCCAGCCAGTGGCTGTGGTGGGACAGCACACTGATTGGCTGAGCAGGCCGTCCAGACGCTGGGAGCCCTAGAAGCAAGCAAGCAAGCGCAGACCAGGTTATGTATGCATCGGGCCATGGGGGGTTAAGGGGACTGCCACAATTCTGAAACGGGAAACGGGACAGTACGGGAAACAGGAAAATTTGACTGCGAAATCCACTGCGATTCTGTTATGTGTGAAGCTACTCTTAATGTTCTCTGCTTGAAGAAAACAATGAGATGCTCAGTAGGGGTGACTTTACACAGAGAGATTTATCCGAAAGATTTTTGAAGCCAAAGCCAGGAATGGATCGGAAAAGAGGAGAAATCTCAGTCTTTCCTTTATGGCCTGTTCTGTGTTTATAGTCTGTTCCTGGCTTTAGCTTAAAAAATCTGTATGATAAATCTGTCTGTGTAAAAGCACCCTAAGGCTAGGTTCACACTATGTATCTGTGCGGCTGTATCGCGGGCGGTAAATCATCGGCCGGATTTTTCCGGTTCATGCGTACGCTGGAAAGTATACGATATACGGCTGCACAGTGCACACTATGTATGAATCTACGGCCCGATCGTAAACGGACCCGTAAAAAATGAACAAGACCATTGTTTGCGGCTGGAAATGCGGCCGTGGATTGACAGGCGGTCCGTACGGAGAACTTAAAAAATAGCCGGCAATGATGTCGAATGCCGATGCCTCTAATAGTTAATATATTAAATTAATAAAACACATTTTCTTTGTAAAAAAGTCCCTTTCGTTGTTCAATAATTTAATTCTAACGAATCCATCATTGTGCAATTAAATATACTGTTAAAATAAATATTATTATTTATATATATATTTATTTTTTGACAGTATATTTAATTGCACAATGATGGATTCGTTTAAATTAAATTATTGAACAACGAAACTGATTTTATTACAACGAAAATGTGTTTTATTAATTAAATATTAATTAGTACAGGAAGCTCCAGAAAGCCGTTAATTCATATTGCCGGCAATAGAGCATTCTGTACTAATCATCACTTTACTTATCAGGCTGCTGTCGTTTGGTTTTTAACCCGGCTGGTTATAAAAATAGGGGGGACCCTATGCGTTTTTAAAAAAAATAAAATAAATAATAAAAAAAAACGCATAGGGTCCCCCCTATTTTTATAACCAGCTGGGTTAAAAACCAAACGACAGCAGCCTGGTAACACCAGGGTGGGAAGAGCCATTGGTTTAGGCCCTCCCCAGCCTAAATCTTACCAGCCTGCTGCCGCCCGGTCCAGGAGCGCCAATTTTGACGCTCCGGGACCACTGGCACCCGGCTCTTCCCAGTACCCCTGGTGGCATTGGGTACTGGGGTAATAATGGATGGTTAGTGTTAGCCATTTTATACTGGCTAACACTAGGCCCAGACTTAGTAATGGATTCTGTCTATTAGACGGCTTCCACTACTAAGTCTATAAAGTAAAGAAATAAAGAGAAGACACAAGTTAAAAATTTTTTTTATTCAAATAAAAACACCCCGACACCCCTCATTGACCATTTTATTAAAAAAAAAAAAACAACAAACAACCACTGGTCATCGACGTAGTCCACCGAATCCGACGTAATCCACAGGATACCGATATCTGAAAAACAAAAAGGGAGAAACACACAAAAAACACACAAACAGGAGCACAACACCCATCATTGTGAGCGGTGTTGTGCACCTTACAGTATGCAGCATCTTTACAGATCGCTGCTTACAGTCTGGCCCCCAAGGGGTTAAAGGAGGATGTATTGCATCCCCCTTAACCCCTTGGGGGCCAGACTGATGTCAGACTGCACCCATCCCAGCAAGGAAGGCGTTAAGTGACCCCCCTTCCTTACTGGGATGGGTGCAGTGCTGGGGAGGGGGTGGGGAGAGCTTTATACTCACCCCGATGTGTCCTCTTCGCTGGTCCGCAGCACAATGAAGTCACTGTACTGCGGACCCGCTAATTATATGTGCGCTCAGCCGATCAGCCAATCAGCTGAGCTCACATATAATTCTAAATGTTTCTTCTAATAATGCTATTGTGATAACATAATTAGAAGAAACATTTGATATTTTAATTAAAGCAAAGTGATGATTAGTACAGAATGCTCTATTGCCGGCAATATGAATTAACGGCTTACTGGAGCTTCCTGTACTAATTAATACTTAATTAATAAAACACATTTTCGTTGTAATAAAATCATTTTGTTGTTCAATAATTTAATTTAAACAAATCCATTATTGTGCAATTAAATATACTGTCCAAAAATAAATATATATATAAATATACATTTATTTATATATATATATATATTTATTTTAACAGTATATTTAATTGCAAAATGATGGATTCGTTTAAATTTAATTATTGAACAATGAAAGGGACTTTATTACAACGAAAATGTGTTTTTTTAATTAAATATATTAACCATGAGAGGCATCGGCATCGGCATTACTGCAGAGGATCGCAAACCCCGGTAATAGCAATTCATGTAAACTATTTCCCTGCTTTCCCAGATGCATCCAGAGGTGTTTGCATCACTTTCTTAAGATTTTATTTGTTATTTTTAGTTGAACCAGATTTCCAAGTAAATGACCGTATGTTTTCAGCCGCATGTCTATTTTTTCCCACAGCCGTAGTTTCAGCCGCACATTTCCAGCTGCATAAAAAATACAGCCGCACACATAAATAGTGTGAACATAGCCCAAGGCTGAGTCTACACAGGGTGAAATCTTTTTGCTGCAGATCTGAACGGAAATGTGCAGTGGATCCTCAAAAAAAATCAGCATGTGTTATGTGGCATTCGATGCAGATATGTTCTTTTGGTTCTTCCATTGGGTGCCGATATTCCAGTTTTCTCCCATACAAACATTCTATAAAGCTATTGGTTATGTGTATGTGTCCCACCCCATTTACTGATTGGCTGAGTGGGCAGTCAATCAACTGGGTCGTGACGTGGGCTGGGAGAAAATCCTGGAGCCTGGCAGGGGTCCCGGAGCGGTGATCTGACGCTGGAGAGGCATGGGGAGAGGTGAGTTCAGCCTGGTTTTTGATGCTACCCCCTGCTTTTTTTAAAAAGTCCCTTGGACTTTCCCTTTAAACATCTGTCCACGGGATGAAATACAAAAAGAAAAAGAATGAAAAAATAAAATAGTTTAGTACGGCAGGCAGGAGATCCTATGGCCATCAGTTATTGAAGATGTATGGCCACCTTTATGCAAGTACCACAAGGTGCTCAGTTGAGCATCAAGCTCGATTGACAACCCCAATGCTCTCTCAACACTAATAGTAACATATACTTCTATTTACATTCAAAAAAATGTACCATAACACATCAATCAGCGAGAAAAACAGCAACCTAACCGGATATATAAACATTATTCATAATCTTGTAAAATATGTACCTAGAAAACTGATGGGTAGTAAAACTCTACAGATACAGAAGAAGCAGTCGATTTGCCTTTTACACCTTCCCAATGTATTCTAATAATGGAAAAATGCTTTTATATCAAACCTTGCAAAACATATACTGCAATGCACTGATCCCCACAGAGAGACTATTTCCTACACGCTGCTTCTCACTTGCTGTGAAAACCATTAGAAAATCTGCAGGTTCGCGAACATTTGCGAGATTTGTTGAAGCTTGAGCTCAGCAGAAGATTTCACATCACCTAGTAAAGTATCGGAAAATATAACAGGAGTAGTTATATAAAAGACACTTCATACGGGAAATAATAATTCAGAAGAAAATGCTTAAAAAATATACATTTTTTTTATTTTTAAATCACGGCATCAGGACTTGTTTTTCCTTTGCTGGTTGCAATGTAGTCTTCATTGCTCATCACATCTAAAATCCTATTTCCTGCCCTATTCATGAAGATCAGCAACCTGGAGCTTGACTGATTACTGACACACTTTTCCCATGCCCTCATCACCTCTAAACCTCCCCCTGAAGTGCACGGCTCTCATTGTCTATCATCTGCTCTCTCCTGCTACAGACTGCTGTCAGATGCTCATTTACCCCTAATCTTACACTTGCTGCCTTTTAATATTCATTCTAATCTAGCAACTTGTCAACTGGTGCGTCAGCCCGTGTCCAGGCCAGCTGCTGTGTCACAGGCACCCAACGTATCTCCTAGCTTTGTACTAGAAAAAAAAAAAATTGAAAAAAAAAAGTTTCCTCTACCAACTACTACAAGAGGTCTAGTAATAATTAATGTCTCCCTATGATCAGTCCATCTGTGGGACCGCAGTCAACCACAGGAGATACCACAGATGTCCATTAACCTCTGATAATATTAACCACACTTTCTATTTAGTTTGTGTAATTTTAACACCATACAGGTAAAGATCACAAGCTATTTGTGCTATATGTTACCCATTAGAAGAATTGGTGTTAACATCATTACAGTGTCTGACATAGTAGCTTGTTATTCTTTCAATCCATGTGAAAAAGAAGAAAATGTTACATGACTGATAGAGAAAAGACAAGTGACCATCATGTTCGGCCTATAACTAGTGTTGAGAAGACTTGCTGAACTGTTCAGGTTTTGCAATTGACTCCTGGCCGCTGGAGAAGTTGAATGCTGCCCCGGGGCATAGCCTTTCTGTGTTTTTAATCCACTGACCAAAATACTGAGCAAAAATACTGTTTGGGAACATAGCCTATTGCTGGATACCCCAGGGTTGTATCAAACTTCTCCAGCCGCCGGGAGCAAAATGCTGTGTGTTCTGGTTTGAAGAATCTAGACCAACCCACTTTGTCAAGTCTGCTCAACACTACTTTTAACTCTACTGTGTTGATCCAGTGGAAGGGAAAACTGCCAACATACAGTATTAGAGAGAAAATCCTTCCCGACTCTAAGGCTAGGTTCACACTATGTAAAAACAACGGCATACTTCATAACGACGGTCGTTGTTGCGCAAACAAAAGCCGTTATTTAAGTAAAATAAGTAAGTTATGAAATAGGCCCGTTGTTTTTACATGGAGTGCACATAGCCTAAAGCTGACAATCAGAATAAATCCCTGCATCAACACCCCCCACCTTCAGAGATCTAGTAACCATACTTGTGGGTAATATTATATTTAGAAGAAATGCATCCAGGCATCCAGTTCCCAATAAATCAGCCATCACAATATGACGAGAACTCCATATTCTCACTGCTCTTACAGTAAATAATTCCTATCTGTGATGAAGGCGAAATCCTCTTTCCTCTAGGGTCCCATTACACGGAGCGATTTTTAACTTTTAATAACTAACGATAAACGATCGCAAACGAGATTGTTCATTGTTAACCTAAAACCGTTCACATATTACACAGAACGATAGTCGTTAGTTACGATCGTTACTACGATTGTTATTGCGATCGTTACAATGATCGGTTATCCTTCTGATCCCAGCGAAACAATAAACAATGTGCAATTACACTGAACGATTAGTAAACAAATGTGGAACTTGAGCGAATGAATGTGGAATAACAGCGAACGATTAAAGATAATTCTAGGTTCAGATCTAAATCAACGATCCACGACATACGAATGATTTTTTGATTGTTGTCTGCAATTACCCAGACCGATTATCGTTTAAATTCGAACAATGAATTTATGTGTCTCCTGTAAGAGGCATTGCCACCTTGGGGTATGTCCACACTATGGAATCCCGGCGGATCACCCGCCGCAGATTCCGCAGCTCGCCCCTGCTCACCGCCGCTCGTCCCGTAGGCTTCATTCCATGGTTTGGCAAAATCCCCCATTTGCCCAAAGACGGCAGCGAGTAATCTGCTGGGATAACGCAATGTGGACATACCCTTAGTTAGATATCCAAAGTATGCACTGGATAGAGCATAATTAAGAGATTGTAGGGGGTCCAACTGATGAAGCCCCCTGCAATCTTTAGAACAAGGGGAACTGGCATGTCACTAAATTTTCAGGGGAAGTGAATATTACCAGGTCATGACACCTTGTCATTTTTCAAAGAACTTTGTAAATTAAACTAGCTGGCTTTAGGCTTGGCTATGCACTTGAAAGCATTTGCTGCAGGCATACCATTTTATTTGGAAACCCATACAGGCTCTGACTGGCCCACAGGGGAGCAGGGGAATCCCCCGGTGGGCCCTACTCTTTGGTGGGCCCCCAAACAGGAGGTGGGCCTCCCTGTTTGGCAGCTCCAGAATGACATATAATCATCCAACACTGCTGCACATGCCTTTCACCTGGTCACTTACTGCCTCTCATCATCATCACCATCACCATCATCTTCATCATCTTCATCATAAGCTTTACAGGAATGGGGCAGCTTTATCAATCTGCCAGAGACAAAACATGTCTGATTCGCCTATAGCAACCAATCACAGCTCACCTTTCATATGTTAACAATCTCTTATAAAGTTAAAGCTAAGCTTTGATTGGTTGCTATGGGCAAGTTAGACTGTCTAAGTTGCGCACAGCAACCAATCACAGTTCAGCTTTTATTTTACCAGAGTAATTTGAGAAACGAAAGCTGAGTTGCGATTGGTTGCTATGGGAAACATCAAACCATGTTCTTAGTGTGGCCTAACCATAAGCTTGGTCACAAGTGTGTTTAGTGACCTCTGCAGTATTACCAGTAAGCACATTGCCAGCCATTAATGGGTTAATGCTTCAGATGTGTTTGCCTGCAGTAACCATGGCAACCAGGCACTGTGATGACAAGCGCTTATGTCATAGATTCCATAAAGCAATGCACTGGCCCTGATCAGTGCCATCTTGGATGCGCCAGAGGACCTTGAGCTTGACTACTTTACTGCCCCCTACCCTTGATGTAATTTGGAGGTTCTAGCAGGGGAAAAGGGGTGGTCTGCTTTAGACTACCCCTTCATCAAGTCTCCATCTTTTTGAGCAGTGGACCTGGATCTGTGAAGGAGAAGAGATACAGCCGCCTAGCCATCAATAAGGTGACAGATATTGCAGCCTCATCTCTCTCACATCCAGTTTATTATATTTATAGTATGGTATTACCCTTTAAGCCCAGGGGAGGGGCAATTCTCCAGCCACGGCTCCCTCGAGGTTTCCCCCACAGGGGGGTTTTCCTCGCCTGAGTGCTGGAGGGTGACTCTTCATGAGTCGGGGGTCTGCCATTTTCAGTGTCATGTAATTTTAAATAAAATTGGGAGCCTTTGACACCTGATTACAATGTGTTGTGTCTTTATTTTGTGTTCTTTGGTGTAACTTATTATGCTTGGGAGTTGTGGATCCATCACATACAGCAGAGTCATAAAGCTGGACACCTGCCTGCTACACAGATCTAACACCTGCATAATGAGCGCAAGTAGGGTGGAGCAGTGGATGGTAGAACTCCTGCATGTATGTGCATATCCCTGGACTAAAGGGGCACACAAATCTTGAAGAAAAAACACACATTGCAAGGTTTATACCTATATCTGCACTTGTCAAAAGGTTTTTTAAAGTGACAGGGTCACACTAATTATAGCATATAATAGCAACATGGACATTACCATAAATACACATCATATATATGTTGCAGGGAAATGATAAAATCAGGGATTTGATAAAATCCCTAAGGATTTGACGTACATATCGTGTGTGTGTGTGTACTATGTATGCATATAGGTAATGTGCATTCCTTTATATCTGTGTATGATGTGTGTATATATTGTGCATATTTGTTTGAAATATGTATATACATGTTATGTTCACTGATTTGTGACTCCCCCTCCCATACCTAAACCTGCTGGGGACTCAGCGTCCAAGTGTCATTTAAGCAGGGAGAAGCCTCTTAGACTCTTTCTACCCTAGAACAAAAACATTTTCTATGCAATGGAAGCACAGACAAATATTGTTAAGGTACCATGTGTCTTCTTGATGTAACAGACATAAAGACATAATTCTACACAAGGCAGAATTACCACAAATTTTACCTGCAGTACTAAGCGTGTGGATCAGATTTTACAAGTTCACTCCACGCGTCGCAGAAATTTTCTGTACAGAAATCAACCTCTAGTGTAGATTGTAACTTCTATTGTGGATTTTGAGCATAGATTTCATTAACACTAGGGCTTCATAATGAATTTGGATGTGACACACAATGCATAGCCAAAGAGGGCCGTGAATCCCGCGGCATCATATCTAATGTAAGAGAATGGGGTCACATTGTGACCTGCAAGTGGCAGTGATCATCAACATAAATCTAGTCGCAGCCGCTTGTAAGTCAGAATGCGACACCATTCTCTTCCATTAACTGTAATGCAGTACAATTCAAGGAGCGTGGCGATCTTCATGCAACTTGTGTTATGGACAAAGTTATTGTGCAGCCTCAAAAAATTAGGGTTAAAAAAAATTTATTCCCTGAATATTACTGCCACACCATGACCACTACTGTAACTACCATACTGTTACCAACCAAATATACTAAGACCAATAAAATCAACAGTACCAAGTTACTCACTTTTCCTTTTCTTCTCCATCGAGCGTGGGCCATCATGAGGACAAACGTTTTAGGCTCCTCACTCTCACTTTATCCTTGTCTCTCATTCTCATCACATATCCTCTTTACAAACTTCACATATAGTGGGTAGACCCAACTTTTCCCCCCTATATATTATTAGGCCCCCTTTATACCTTTCCCATATAATAATATGCCCCTTACTACACCCCCCTATAATATTAGGCCTTCCTGTGCAGTCCTCATATAGTATTAGGCCTCTTTGCAGCTTCTATATAGTATTAGGTGCCTTTGTACAACCCTTTATAGTAAAAGTCCTGTGTATGCAGCCCCCATATAACATTGAACTGCTTTTTGATGCCTCCCCCCTGCATCCCCCATAGTTAATGCCCCCCCCCCCCGTGTTGTCCCCTTACAGTAGATAGCCCCCCTGTGTTGTCACTCTAATGGTAGATGGTCCCCCTTTTGTGTAGTCCCCCTTATACTATATGCCCTGTTCTGTGTAGTTCCCCTTTAGTAGTCCCCCCTCCCTTCTTATAGTAGATGGCTCTCTTCTGTGTAGTCCTGCTTATATTATATGATCCCCCTCTGTTTAGTCCCTGTTTAGTCCATGACCCCCCCCCCATGCATCCCCTATAGTAGAGGGCCCCTACCTCTGTGGTAGCACCCCTTTCCCCATAGTAGATGCATTATTTTATTTACTTAATAAATTCCTTTAACATTAGTACAATATTGGACACTCGTTTGGGACAGCGCTGGTTTGGGACACTTGTTTGGGACAGCGCTGACTTTTAGAGTACCAAAAAAGTTGTTTTCCCAACCAATTATGTTACCTATATGAACCTCAGCCGACAGCAGTGCTTGCCAAATAAAAAAGGGTAAAGTCTGTGACATTACTGAGAGTAAATATGGATTGAGAGCCGCGTAAAAGGCTTTCTACAATTCACATTTATAACCACATAAAAATTAAAGGGGTTATTCAAAATTAGAAAAACATGGCTGCTCTCTTCCAGAAACAGCATCGCCCCTCTCCTTAGTTTGTCTGTGGTATTGCAGCTGACCTCCAAGAACCCCTCCCTCTCCCCATATAGGTGTCCTTTTGGTAATCACCCCCCCACCCCCGCCAATGTAGGCATTACCATAGTCGGCACCCCTCTCTCATTTATGTAGGCAACCCCCTGGCAGTGAGCAACCCCAAATTCATGTCGGCACCCCCATGGTAGTCAGCAACTCCTATTTATGAGAGGCTGCTGTCTCCCTCAGCGATCCGGGGCGCTTGAGGGGATGCCTGTATGATTGGGGAGTGCTGCCTAGCAGGGTGATGCCGACATGAATGGGGGGGGGGGGTTCTGGCTACCATCAGAATGCCTACATGAATGGGGAGGGGTGTTGACTACCTGGGGGAGGGGGGGCTAAGTCAGCAGGCATCCCCCTGGTAGTCAGCTACCCCCTTCCCATTCATGTAGGCATCCCCCTGGTAGGCTGCACCCCCAATTCATATAGGCATCCCCTTAAACGCCCCCTGGAGCACTAAGGCATACAGTGGCCTCTTGTGACTGGAGGCAGAATGCTTCTGCCTCTAAACACAAGATTGATTAACAGGATAGGAAGTCATTGGCTCTTCGCCTTGTCAATCATAGTGCCGCATTTAACTATATGTGTGGCTCATAAAAGCATACAGATGCTGACACCGACAAGTGGCCTACTAGAGCCAATACATACACTCACCGGCCACTTTATTAGGTACACCTGTCCAACTGCACGTTACCACTTAATTTCTAATCAGCCAATCACATGGCAGCAACACAGTGCATTTAGGCATGTAGACATGGTCAAGACAATCTCCTGCAGTTCAAACCGAGCATCAGTATGGAGAAGAAAGGTGATTTGAGTGCCTTTGAACGTGGCATGGTTGTTGGTGCCAGAAGGGCTGGTCTGAGTATTTCAGAAACTGCTGATCTACTGAGATTTTCACGCACAACCATCTCTAGGGTTTACAGAGAATGGTCTGAAAAAGAAAAAACATCCAGTGAGCAGCAGTTCTGTGGGCGGAAATGCCTTGTTGATGCCAGAGGTCAGAGGAGAATGGGCAGACTGGTTCGAGCTGATAGAAAGGCAACAGTGACTCAAATAGCCAACTGTTACAACCAAGGTAGGCAGAAGAGCATCTCTGAACGCACAGTACGGCCAACTTTGAGGCAGATGGGCTACAGCAGCAGAAGACCACACCGGGTGCCACTCCTTTCAGCTAAGAACAGGAAACTGAGGCTACAATTTGCACAAGCTCATCGAAATTGGACAGTAGAAGATTGGAAAAACCTTGCCTGGTCTGATGAGTCTCGATTTGTGCTGCGACATTCGGATGGTAGAGTCAGAATTTGGCGTCAACAACATGAAAGCATGGATCCATCCTGCCTTGTATCAACGGTTCAGGCTGGTGGTGGTGGTGTCATGGTGTGGGGAATATTTTCTTGGCACTCTTTGGGCCCCTTGGTACCAATTGAGCATCGTTGCAATGCCACAGCCTACCTGAGTATTGTTGCTGACCATGTCCATCCCTTTATGACCACAATGTACCCAACATCTGATGGCTACTTTCAGCAGGATAATGCGCCATGTCATAAAGCTAGAATCATCTCAGACTGGTTTCTTGAACATGACAATGAGTTCACTGTACTCAAATGGCCTCCACAGTCACCAGATCTCAATCCAATAGAGCATCTTTGGGATGTGGTGGAACGGGAGATTCGCATCATGGATGTGCAGCCGACAAATCTGCGGCCACTGTGTGATGCCATCATGTCAATATGGACCAAAATCTCTGAGGAATGCTTCCAGCACCTTGTTGTATCTATGCCACCAAGAATTGAGTAACAGTCCAACCCGTTACTAGCATGGTGTACCTAATAAAGTGGCCGGTGAGTGTACGTGTTAATGCTGTCTGCAACCAGCTGTCTGCTAACCAGCGCAATGTTCAGTGAGCCCGGGTTCGCCCCCCTAATTTTGCAACTGAGGAACCCTTTACTGACATGGCATGGTATGCTTTGTATCTCTATCAGACAGTGTTATAGCCAGGTACATGCCTGTATACACACAATACACCATGTTATCATTCACTCCGGACACGCAGTGCTGAGGAGATTCCCGCTCGTGCAGTCACTTCACTGTCACTTTTCCCGCTAATCTAGGTGAGCGCCGGCGCTAAAGATGCAGCACAATGCATGGAGGAGGAGCGGATGGTGTGACCTGCACCTCACATAGACGCCTTTATTTACTGAGCACACAGCCTGTCAGGGAAGGGAAACCCTGGGCAGAAGGAGCTTTTTTTTTTTTTTGCAAAAAGAGTCAATATTGAATTGTGGTCTAATGTATTTACATTGTGCTATAGAAAAGCCTGACACACGAGCACCGGATCCATCCAGCTGTGATAGTGTTACTGTCGCATAATACCTTATAAACGTCTTTGTACTGCACACACAAGATGGCTAAAATACGCACCAGCGCCCTCAACTTAATCAGCCTGGTTTTGCATGGAAAAAAGCAATGTGTCCTGTCCCTCAATGAGAGAAAAAGCAATCGGTTCTGTGCAGAAGAAAAAAAGACTTGTCCCTATACTGCATGAAATCAATGGGAACTTCAACCTCTTAAAGGGGTTGGCCAAAATAGTTCAGTGTACAGTATTAGTAAGTGTACTCACAGCCCTTACTGACAGCAGCTGCCTGTGTACCTCATATAGCTAAAGTCAGACTCCCTCCTCCAGGCTCGGCTGCCCTGCTCTGTGGTGTTTCTGTCCATAAGATGGCTGACATGGAGGAGCATGTGACCATGCTCTGCCCTCAGTATCCACCACTGAGCCTGTATATGCCTATGGAGGACACAGGGGGCAGGGCATGGTCACATGCTCCTCCATGTCGGACATCTTATGGACAGACTCACCACAGAGCAGGACAGCCCAGCCTGGAAGAGGTGAGTCTGATTTTAGCTCTATGAGGTACACAGGGAGCTGCTGTCAGTATATACAGTGAGTACACTTACTAATACTGTAAAATGAACAATTTTACTACGAAGTGGCCCACCCCTTTAAGAACCATGCCAATTTTAGAGTATATGTGTACCCAATAGAAACCTAATACTTTGATCTCTATTCCTCGCTAGTGCCCTCTGGATTTATGTAGAGTTGCCCTCACTGAGCTGGTGTACATTTCAGGAACCTAATAAATGTGTACATTAAAGAGGATGTACCATCAGGTACACTCTCTTTAAAATTACACATGAATAGAACAGCGCCGGCAGGGGGAAGCCAGTGCTGCGGTCCTTTTTTGAACCATTTGGTCCATTAGAAACAAAGGAGCCGCGTCATGGAGGGGTGGGGGTTTCCTCCCACTGGGCACAGGCCGGCCCGCCTCCAGTGCTTTGCCCCCGGCCCGGTAACCATGAATAGAGCAGCGTTGTATGCGTGAACCAGCCACGGTTTAAAAAAATGGCCGCGCCACTAGCTTCCCCGTGCCGTCACCGTCCAATTCATGTAAAATTTTAAAGAGCGTGTACCTGATGGTACATCCTTTTTAAGTTTAGAACATAAGAAAAAAATCTATACTTACCTATCTCCGTGTTTCCACAGCAAAGTATCACCTCTCTTTCACCCTCCTTGCTCTAAATTTTTCTCGTGTTCCGGTGTTGTCACGACCCGCGGGAAGTCACTGACTGGCTGAGCGGGCATTCCTCAGCTGGGCCTTGACAAAGCAGGATGCGTCTGCATCTGTGAGTGGTGATGCGGCACTGGGGGGGCAAAGGGGCAGGCATAGAAAGCATAGATTCTTTATTATATTGTTGCACCTCCCTGCCTGCACTGTATTTTTTGCTTTCTTTGAACGTCTCCTTTAAAGGAAACCAATCACCTCCCTGAGGGAGGCCCTAGTACCTTATAGCTGCCCAGTACAGCTCTCCGCCGCAGCAATTTCAATATATCACTCTTTAATCCTTTGTCCTGGTGACTAGGCATAAGGCCAGAGCCACAGCGGCATGTAGTCTGCTGCCTCTGCTCTCTTCCCAGCCACTTATGCTTGATTGGCAGCTTTGCATTAAGTCCCCCTTTTGTTACTTTGACAGTGATACATATGTATTGCTGTGTATGATCAGATGGTCACTTCACTAATGCACGTTACTCTGAATTCTCAATAGCATTACGCTGTTCTCAAGCAAGGCACGGTACCAGAGGCAGATTGACGTGTATGTCACATGTTCCTCCACATGACACCATCTCAGCAGTGCACAGCCCAAAGCATTGGTGGAACTTCTGCAGATCTGCTGAAATGGTGCACTCTTTGGTGTATCTTCCATTTCTGTTAGGGATAAGAACCTTTTTAGGTCACACATTGGGTTCTATTCGCGTATTGTTTCTGCACTGCACTCATTGTATTCACCTCTCCCGGCACATCCGCCAGCCATAGCTATAGGGCACCATTGTCCTCTGTGCTGGTGTCCTGGGATACCAGAGCTGTGTGCAGTGAACTGTATGGCAGGACACTGAGTCCTTGTGGCTATGGGGCTGTGCCACCCCCAAAGTGCTCTGTGTGGCACCATATGCCAAGGGGGTTCTCCTCCAGGAAAATTAAGAAGTACTCAGTCCAATGCCAGTGGATTTTCACCAAAAGCTCTACCGCATGTGAACTAAAAAAAACAGCACCACCCTTATCCTCAGGCTGTCTGTGGTATTGCAGTTTAGCACCATTCACTTCACTAGAACTAAACCGCAAACCCACACCCAAACGGAATACAGAAAAGATGTTGTTTTTAGAACAATGGGGCCATGTTGTTCTAAGCCTGGACAACCCCTTTAAATTTCCTGATCATTTTTGTGTTTTTTTTTTTTTAGATAAACGCTCCAAAATCGTCTGGATCCAGTATATAGCGATGTATAAAGAGCTAAAAAATGACCCAGCAGAGCTGATAAGAAGCACAAACACTGTTCTCTGACATTAGGAAGTATAAATTACCTGAAAACCCCAATATGTACATAGGCCACTGCTGAGGTTTACTTTTTCATCTGTGTTTACCTTGGTTTCAGAATGAAGACTTACCCCATCGATCACGTCTATATAGCAGCGGTTGACAATTTCGTTGTGTACTATCTATTTGGCTGTGTATTAAGAGAAGACTTTCAGGTATGTTTTCTTTACTACAAACCTCACTGAGTGTAAGAATTCAGTATATGCTGGAATGTGACTTTCCGCTTTCTCTCCACCATGCAGCAAATGTCACAAGTTTTGGTTTGAATAGTGCAAATAAACCAATGAATCCATAACCAAAAGCAACTAGTGTCAGGCTGGAAAGAATACACCACTTCCTGCAGGACATACAGCAGCTGATAAGGAGTTCTAGCATAATTCTGTCACTGGATAACTACCCAGATATGTTTAGGGGCAGAAAAACTGCAAGAAGATCAACAGAATAAAATTGGCAGCATAAAACCAAATATAACAAAATTGCTGCTGGAATATTCCTTTAAGGCCATGTTTACACATAGCATTTACGTCAGGTTTTTTTTTTTTTTTTAAACCAAGGAGTGGAACTGACAGGTTGAAAAAAGACTGACCAAATGACTGATGGAAATACTGTGTGAACATAGCCTAAAAGGGTATTCTGGTGGGAAAAAAAGTTTTTAAATCAATTGGTGTCAGAAAGTTATATAGATTTTTTTATATCAACCCTTTCAGTACTTATCAGCTGCTGTAAGTCCTGCAGGAAGTGGTGTATTCTTTACAGTTTGACACTGTGCTCTCAGCTGCCACCTCTATCTAGAGGTGGCAGCAGAAACTGTCCATAGCAGGTGAAGTTTTCTAAGGGGATTTGCTACTGTTTAGACAGCTCCTTTCCTTGACAGAGGTGGCAGCAGAGAGCAGTGTGTCAGGCTGGAAACAATACCCCACTTCCTGCAGTACATACAGCAGCTGATAAGTCTTGGGAAACATATTTTTTTTTTCTTCCTATAAGGGGGCCCTTGAATGGGTCTTCTCATTATATTCGAAAAATATATAAACTGTGTAAAAAGCGATGGAGGGGTTTTTTACCTACATGTATTGATTTGTGATCTCCACTTGCTGTTATTGAATAGGAACCTTCATTGTTTACTTAAAGCAGTCTACGCTGGTTGTGAGATAATCACACAGCTGACTGACTTGACATGACAAGGATGGGTTTTTAAACAGTGAAGATGACTTGAAGCAAGCCACCTCCCCTGACATGCCTCTTATAGTACAGAACCTTTTCTCTGAACTGAGTTGTTCCTCTGCTGTTCCTCCTTGAAATATGAATGAACCATTCTCTTCATTATTAGCACAGAATGAACCTATCAGAATACACATTATTTCCAGACCCCAATCCCATTGACAAGTGGGATGGTGACACCTAGTTGTTAATTAATTCATACAATAACCAAGGAACTGCACAATGCAGAGTTATAAGAAAAAATGTCCCCAAATCAATGTTTTATTGGCAAATCAAGCAAGATGGAGCTGAAGGCCCTCTAAGTAATTTGTCTTGGTCAGATGGACCTGGGCACGGCACTATGGGGCACAAGGATAGGTAAGTATACTTTGTTTATTATTTTTTTTTTATTTCATGAGAGTTCCCCTTTAAGCCCCTGATACTATATGAGCAGCAACCCTTTTGTAGGTATTGTACACTCACCTCTGACCATTTCTTAGTTCTGTATGTTTGATAAATTAGGTGAAAGCTAGAGATGAGCGAAGTTACAGTAAGTTTGTGTTTGCCTCCATCTTTTCCAGGCAGCAGGTTTGGTTTTTGTGTACCCAAACTTACTGTAAGTTCGTTCATCTATAATGACAACCAAAGTGGCAGCCATTATTAGTGCACCGTGTTGCCAGATTTGTAAATTTTATGCAACGACACAGGAGCAGTGAAAGAAACTATAATTATATCATATATACAGTACCGTATACACACACACACACATATATATATATATATATATATATATATATATATATATATATATATACAGTACCATATATATACTATATATTTATTTATTTATTTTTTTCTTTTTTCTATCCTTTAAGTCCTGGATCATAGCTAAGTGTACCTATTAATCTTTACATCACCATTCTCCCACACATAATTTGCACACTTCAGCGCTAGAAAGATTCAAAAGGGAACATTACACGTGAACGGGCTGATTTTATGATGAATATTCTTTTAAATGTTTTTTCTTGCAGCTCTGTAATTATTCCTTATTGTGCTTCTTTATATTTACTTGGAAAGGGGATATGCTCACATATTATTTAAGAGTTGTAGATAATAAGGAACAGGATAGTTGTACTACCTGCTCGCTGGTAAATGTGTATTCATTAAGCTGTTTGTCTCCATGGAAACAGTAGTGACACATTACTGGCAGTTATGTAGTCCTTTGTCTGGTGTAAAGACCGGTCCCCGTGCCTTAGCGTTGTCTGTTGCAGGGAAGAAAAGCTAAAAAAAAAAATCTGCAGAATATATAATTTATCATTTTATAGACAAAATATTCTCCAAGATTGACAGTTTTCCCTTTTCCTCTAAATTCCAAAATAACACGATTGAAATAAACATCCTATTAGATGTACTCTAGTAATATTTTATACAAGCTTTTAAAATTGATGGCCTATTCTTGAGATATCAGATCACCGGGGCAGAGGGGGGGGGGGGGGGGTCCGACCCCCATCAATCATCTCTATGCAAGACAAGAGCCATTGTTTACTGCTACTCCTCCTAATGTTGCCGTCCCATTTAAGTTAATGAGATAATGCACTGGTAACCTGCACCGCTGCTACTAGAAGCAAAGTGCAGGATCAGAAGCAGAAAGCATTGAAGAGGCTGCGGCACCCTCACAAGTGAACAGCTTTAAGCAGCTGATTGACAAGATGTGACAGGTGTCGGACCCTGGCAGATATGATCATATTTTTGACTGGTCGGATAACCCCTTTAAAGCAGGGTCGTAGACATAAAATTTTTAACCAGTCTGTCATCTGACTGTTCTTTTAGCTCATTGAGGGGGAATCTGTGGCCTTCCAGCTGCTACAAAACTACAATGCCCATCATGCCTGGACAGCCAAAGCTTTATCTCTGGCTGTCCAGGCATGATGGGCATTGTAATTTTGCAGTAGCTGCAGTGCCACAGGTTCTCCATCCCAGTTTTAGCTGATGCCAATCAAAGCATTTATGATAGTATAGAGTTAAGGCCGAAACATGGCCCGATAATCCGAGGAAAACGGATCCCCGCTCACTGCCTATGCTATTACACGCACAGACTGTGAGTGTGGAGCAGCGGCAGGGGCCGCCTGAACGACCATTAGGCTGCCCATTGAAGTCAGCAACGCTCTACTGCCACCACTCCTATTACATGGCAAAATGCACAGCAGACCATCACTGTACAAATTGTGCTTTTTCAACATATTGAAAGACCACAATTATCTGACTTTGTGCATGCCGCCTGATCATGATCTTTTAACATGTTCTATTACACAAAATGATTATTGGTCTGAACAAGTGTAATAACGCTGCATGTTTGAATCCTGTTCCCGTCCCCAAGTCCTTGCTCAACCACTGATGTAATAGCCGAAACAGATGGCATCTTAGCAATCTTAGTGCTGTCATTTGGGCTGTGACTTGCAACCATAATAGATGCAATGCATAAATCTGGTCTTAGGATAAATTCACATAAAACTATCTGCAGCAAATCTACAAACAATCCACAGATTGTTCACACCACATCATGTAGATTTTTTTGTGTTCAGGCTCTCTGCAGTACCACCGCAAGGGGACACTTACCATTACATAAAGCCGAGTCAGGGAAAATAGTGTCTAAAAGTATAACACTTTGTAACTAGTGATGAGCGAATAGTGAAATATTCGAATCATTGATATTCCTACGAATATCTCCCGAATATTCGAATATTCGATCAAATATTCGATCCCATTAAAGTCTTTGGGAACAAGTATTCGATTACTTGGAGCTAAAAACCGGAAGCTGGGGTATTTGAACGCTTATCGAATATTTATCGAATATTCGGCGAACTATTATATAATATTCAATAGATCGAATACCTTACTATTCGATCGAATATCTATTTGATCGAACAGTATTCGCTCATCACTATTTGTAACCACTCTACACTCTTATTGGCCATGAGTTGAGGCTCTTGTATTAGGGCTAGTGAAACTCTGTTTTGGTGATTAATTAAAGTGTCACTGTTGTAAGTTTTCAATTTACATTCATTTTTTTTTTGTTGTTATCATGCTTTAAAACAAAGCTGAACTTACCAGAAATCCAGGTCCAGTCTCCTGAAGACAGATTTTCTAACTTGCGCTGGTTGAAAAAAACAGACTAAACACAGGAATTCCGGCCAGTACAGAGAGTCACGGCTCAATATGTCCATCAGTCACATGACTGCCTTCTCTCTGTGAGCGCTCAGATGGCCTGGGATACATGGGACTTCCTGTATTTAGACTCTTTAAAAAGTCTAAAGACAGGAAGTGCCATGTTTTCCATAATAGCTAAAAAATAATTAATTTAAATTGCAAAACTGCTTTATATCACATCTACTTTAGATTTTGAAAATTCGAATGGAAGGGACATTAAAGTTTTTTTCCTCTACAAATCTGTGGATTATTTGCTGCGTAGGTTCTTGGGGAGTTTATAAGAACCTTCAGCAGACGGTCAGTCATGGGTTCTCCTCATGGGCGCTGACAAGATAACGCCCATGAGGAGAACCCACGACTGACCGCCTGCTGAAGTCTGCAACGGTTCTTAAAAACTCCCCAGGAACTTGCACAGCAAATGATTCACAGGTTTGTAGATGTTGATAAGATTTTGATGGACTATAGAAATGTTACTGCTTTTGTTTTTACTGCGGTGATTGCCTATTGCATTTTGTTGTGGAAACCTCCTTATCCTGTCTTTGTTTTCTTACAAAAATCTCCTGAAAGTGTCTCCTCCTATGACAGAATTGTACTGAAAAATGTTCCTAGTTTAAAAAGGCATTTCCTCATTTTTAGCATACATTTTTCAGTGGCATTTGAAATGTGCTATAGTGACAGATATGTACAGACCTTGTACAAATACCATGTACAGTAAGAATGGTCTTTAGAGTGATCGCTGTATTGGTATACACTGAAAGGTTTTAATAATTAGCTTGGGTGAAGTTTTACTTCAGTGTCATTATTAGAGATGACAAATTCCAATTGGCAGGGAATCGGGCGCTTAATTCGCCTCATTGAAATTCATGAATTCGCAAGATTCTCTTCGCAAATTCGGTAAACATGGCGGACGCAATATTGACCTCACATTAGCTTGTACTTACGCAGTTGCCAAAATTACGCAGTTGCGAAACGAATGAGTGATTTGCTCATCTCTAGTCATTATCACTAGGCTGTCTTTGATCTCCTGGGTGCCCGGAAAAGTTGGATCAAGTCCTTGGAAAAAGTTGGATGAAGCCCTAATGGTGCGTTTACACAGGCAGATTTATCTGACAGATTTTTTAAGCCAAAGCCAGGAACAGACCATAAACAGGGAACGGGTCATAAAGGAAAGACTGAGATTTCTGCTTTTTTTCAAATCCATCCGTGGCTTTGGCTTTCAAATTCTGTCAGAAAAATCTGCCTGTGCAAACGCACCATAAGTCTGCCTGGAAAACATGGATACAGCCTATGGCTATGTTCACACAATGTATGTTTTGTATAAATCACTGTATAAAAGCAATTTGCAACAACGACCGTGATTTATACAAAACATACGTTATATGTGAATGAATGGAATCCTGGCCGGAGCGCATACACATAGTATACGCTTTAGCTAGGATTTCATACGGCCACACGATGAACTGACATGTCAGTTTTCTGCCGCCGCTATTCAATGAACACCATTGCTGTGCATATGGTGCTGTCTTTTTTTCTGGCTTTTTTTGTCACCTTTTGTGGTCCAGTACCTGATGGCAGAGGAAAAGTTCAGCACACAAAAAAGCCTAAACCACAAAAAAGATCATTCACACAAAAGAGAAACAAAATGCCAGAAAAAATAGAAATGCATGGAAGTTTTTCTGGCAGTTTTTTGGAGGCCTGAAAAATGCCACACAATAAGGATGTGTGAGGACACCCTAAAGCCCCTATTACACGGGGCAACGGAGAGGAGCAAACGAGCGCTGTTAGTGCTTGTTGGCACCTTGTTTCCCACTCGTTGCAGCCGCTATTACACATGTCGTCAGCGAGCGGGTAAGTGCAAATTGCAGAGGAGGCCGCGGGGAGCTACGGTCGTGGGGGTGGGAGGGTGGCTGCCTGGGTGATCACTAGATTGTCCAGGCAGCCCATAGCAGATAATAGCGGTCTGCTGTTGCTCCTCTACCACGGAGCAATGGCAGCAGATCGCTGCTATCTAAGTTATTTGCAATGATCAGCTGACATAGTTCATGTCGGCTGATCGTTATCTTCTAATACTCAAGACGAGTAACAGCCGATATCATCCGAATACGGACGATAATCGTTTTGTGTAATAGGGCCCTAACACACTCAAGTGTATCACAAATCAGGGGAAGCTTGATGGACACCCGACAGTGTAAAATATTTTCACCATTCCGCAGTATAATGTAACAATTATTTAATCACTATTTATGTTGCAGTATACATATACATCAAAGTATCATTTCTGCAAATGTCATTATGTAGATAATTAAAAAGAAAGTGGAATGCTGTATATGATTTAGCGTGTCATCATTACCTATTTCTGTAAGTCTACAATTTCAAACGACAGCTGTCTATTACAAACCCTGTGATTAGTATGTGTCCGTAAAAAGAAGGGATTAATATTAATATAAAAGCTCGGGTGTTAGCTTGATCAGCAAGAATGTAAGAGAACCCAAGTGGTAAACTCAAACATTGGATTCATGCCAACCAGAAAATACAAACGTCGATTGTGCTGATATGTATGTCCATAAATACTTGCTAACCCTTTGAAATATAATATGCTTGCAGGTTTGATTTATCATGTTTATCATTACTGCTATAGCACATAATAAATATGGGGAATTTATCATATGTAATTATAATCGGGATACAAATGGCGAGCAGATCAGCCGATTCGTGCTAGCTACTGTAATACAGATTGCTTTCTAAGAATATGGAGTTTACTTACAGGGGTCAAAAGGGTTGCTGTCAATTTGTAATAAGGTTTACCCTGATTTACAGTTTTGAAGGGGTTGGTCACCTTTAGGCAATGTTCACACAACATAAAATAAAGGTAAAATATGGCCATAATTTTGAATTAAAAGTACAGCCGTATTTTAGATATAAAAATGCACTCCATTTATGTCAATGGGAAATTGGCCGGCAGTGTAAAAACACTGTGGCCATAGAGAGATGCGCACCTGCAGAAGATATGCCTACTGGTCTTGCTCGATTGACCTCCTCTTATTCTCTTCCCTTCCCATCCCCATGCTACTTCTCCTCCCCATCCACCCTCTCCCTCTTTTTCCCTCTAGGCCCTTTTATTGCTTTGGACTGCCCCAGTCCTCTACCCTTCCTCCCTCCCTCCCCTCCCCCTGTTTTTCCCAGTTTCTTGTTTTTTTATGTGTCTTTTCATTATGTGTCTCAGTAGCAGATGCCTTATCTTTGCACTTATTCTACATTGCGGGGTTCCGACTCCAGAACGGTGGATCCGAATTTTTGATGTGCTTTAGAGAAGTATTATGACCCTATTAACTTGCACTCCTCATTGTCTGCATTTATAGGCTTGGCTTGTCTTTTGTATCTCCTCGTTTAAAAATCAATAAAAAGTTGAACTGAAGAGAAAAAAAAGAATAATGACCGTAATTAATTACGACCGACCAAATAATGAACATGCTCATTATTTACCACCTGTTTTTGCGAAATCCAACAGTTTTTTCACCTGTTCACACATTGTTTTATTTTCACTGCGGCCCGCTTCTCTGTAATTATGCAGCCACCAATGCTCGGAGGAGGCAGAGTGATATGTATCTTCAAATGCTCCTGCATAGGATGCCATCTCATGGACAGGAAAACCTTCAAGTTGACATATGGGCCAGCAATAGAGAAGAGCAAAGCGAATCTGACGTATTCTGATTTGCAACGAATGGGGCATTGAATTCGCTTTGCGCAGAGCGCTGCCCCAATATCCGTTAGTAGGGAAGGGCTGGTCAAGGTGGATCAGTGCACTGAGGGTGACACCAAAATGCCTTATTAGCATATGAAATACCCTACAAATATCCTGAAAACGGTACTGAGGATGAAGGTAAGAAAATTACCGCCCTGTGCGCTATAGGTAGATATCAGCAGGCTTCTTTCCTGCTAATAGTTTCCCTTTAAATTTTAGACTAAGCACAAGTATTGCTGCTTGTTTCACCAGCCATCACCTCAGCTGTAAGGTAAGTCGTCTGTAGAATAAACTGGCACACCAAATCTCAAGGTATAGTACAGTATATTGCCTTGTTGGGTGGTAGATGTTCTTGGATATGGTGAGTAAGTAGACTTCACCTATATAATACAAACATGTTGAGCACTAAAACATAAAAATCTAACATTTAACAATCTACATGCAAAAAGAAAGGTACAGAAGTCTATTAAAACAAGCCTCCTCCTTCAGGGAAAAGCGGCTCATAAAATGGATTATCTGATGTTCCTGATACAGCTCCGTTGTTCACAAGGAAATAAGGGGTGTAGGCTTCGGGAAAGATTTTTTAAACATTTTCCATACTTTGTTAATAAATTCAATCTCAAGATCTCAGAGTTCTGTAGATGACTGTACACAATACCACTCTTTATCTCGTAGACTGCCTGGCTCCATACACCCCTCTTGCTCGCTGATTTCTCAGGACTGAACTTAGCTTGTGCCTAGAGACAAAATAAACACTGCAGATACGGTAGAAAGCCATTTTTCCCATTGACCCTGGCTCGGTAACACCTTGTCCCCAAACTTGTAATTGTCAAATATTTTTAGCTGTGGCTGAATAATAAAAAAGAAAAATCAACTAAATCATTATGTGCCTTGATTTTCTATAACTTGAGCAGCTGTAGCTTTCCTGTGTGATAAACCAATTGGCTTACTGGCACTTCATACTTTTAAGCTATTCAATAATAACTGTACAATTGAATAATGTGACTATTGCAAGTATAATTCTGGTGCCTAGAGGTAAGGCGGGAATGTGGAAAACAGATGTGTATGGACAGAGTGCCAGGATACAAAGTTGGTATGTGTTTATTATGATGCATGAATTATTTCATCTGAAATATTTTTCTATTGCTTCATACAGAATGTTTTATTACTATGTCATTTGTGTTGGCCAACTCCATCAGATTGGGAAATCTGTAAAAAAGCAGTGGCTTAAGAATATTTTTTATTATCTAGTACGGATAAGCCTGTAGCAATAGCGGAAATGTTTATTTCTTTGTAGAGGTGGTCTGATTTATTCAGCTATCTATAAGAGAGTTCTATGTTAGGGTCCTCTTACATTAAAAGATCTTTGGCCGCTAGTGGCCGTAAATCAGTGAGATACAAGAAACAATCAATCGATGGCCAGGCTGCACAAATAACCACTGCACCGTTTGTGCGGCCATTTCATTTCATTGCTATCAGCCGCTCATCTTCTGTTTACAATGAGAGATGTGCGACTGATAGCAATACATTTTTAGAGGCATGTAAACATGTAGTAATTTGCCTGCTCCTTGGCTGATTGCTGTCAATTTTACACAGGCCAATGTCAGCCAAAGGCTTGTTGTCGATTAGCGCTGTAATGGATGGACCTTGCACAAGGAGGTGGATCCCCTGGATCACCAAGGAGTGGTGATGTACCTTCTCCAAGGAACAAAGTCTAAGGAGTCCCCAGTTTTGACCAGAGCCCACTGCAAGGTGGGATAGTCTGCGCTGCAGGAAACTCCCAGGTCGCTAACCCTCAGAGAAGGTCGCCGCTGACTGCTGACTGATGGTAGGGAAGGAGTACAGGAGCATGTGTGGTGTCCCACCACGGGTGTTTTGTGTCTCTCCTGTGCACCTTTCAAAAAGCTTCTCACTTTAGATTAAGTGGTGATGAAGGTATTTTTAACGTTTCGCCACTTGATGTCAGTATTGTCATGTATTGCACAGCTGAGATAAGTAATGGGTTACTGTTTTATGTGTACCATGTGCTTTTATTGACCTATAGCGGGTGCTCTTTACTACTAACCAATCTCTTTCTTTCTTTCTTTTGCACACACTCATTCCACCACACTCATCCCACACTCACCACTCACAGGGTAGATTGCTAAGCCCCTCTATGAAGTTAGTTATTGGGTGGAGGAAGTGCAAGCCAGTTCTTACCAGATTCTCAGAGAAGGGAGTAGTCAGGTTTTAGTCTCGTCTAGTCGGGTCTAAGACACGTGTATACAGATGCAGCTAGAAACAACCAGTTCTACCATATCTACTATGCAGTGCTAGGGAGAAGAGTCTAGGAACGTCCTAGCCCATTCCGAGAACACGTCTAAAAAGTGCAGTGCAATATCTTGAGACACAAGATATA
Organism: Dendropsophus ebraccatus; assembly: GCF_027789765.1. NCBI lineage: Eukaryota > Metazoa > Chordata > Amphibia > Anura > Hylidae > Dendropsophus > Dendropsophus ebraccatus. Next base: position 42,411,992 of record NC_091466.1, read on the forward strand.
CTAGCCTGGATAGGACAAAGCTACCGAGGAAGGTCTACGTATCCTATCTTGCAGTGCAGGTAACTGGAACACCCTTGGAAACTTAACTTCACCCAGATAACCATGCTGGGGCTTGTATCACCCTATTAGGACGGGTCACTCAACACTGTAGGGCAGAAGGTTGTGAGACCAAAGTCTATACACAGGTACAAGTAACTTCTCACTCTACAAGTATTTCTTCAAAGTTCCGGCAGAGTACATTGCTACATTGGGTTAGGACTCCCTCTACAAATTCTTCTCCTCTACTGTACTCTGCTTCTCTCAACTTTCTAAGCACCGCTACAACTGCCTCTCTACTATTCAACTTCTCCAGCACCTCCGCAAGCACAAACAATCCAAGCACTAACATTTATGCCAAGATTTATCTATTCTGCTGAAGAGTATTGTGTGACTAAAAGACTGCACAGTAAAGCTGTTCTATTTTTGATATCACTGGGACTCTGTCATCCTTTATATGCACCAGCACCTATTTCTATGGGTGGCGGTACCGCTAGTCGGGATGGGTCACAATTGCCGCTTCCTGGTGTTGAGACATGACATAGCATACTGTACCTGCTCAGCCATTCAGCAGCAGAGGCGGGACACAGCTGCAGCCACTGAATGGTTGAGTGGGCCTGCCACTTCACATCTAAAATTCTGTCTCAAGACCAGGAAGCACCTGAACCAGAGCAATAAAATGTGGTTGGCAGCACTGGAGCCTGGGACGTAAGTGGATGTTATTGTTTTCACCCATCCCCTACCCCAAAGGAGTCCCGGACAGAGTACCCCTTTAATCTCACAAGAGGACTCTTCTTACTTGAATAATACTGTAACAGTCTAACATAATTCACAGGTATGTCAGCCAAAAGGGTAACACCAGTCCAAGAGTCCATGTTTGCAACTTTAACTTATAAACAGTCTCAAAGTGGACCTCTCTTATAAAGGAACATTGTTCTAGCCTCTCATAGGCAATAGGCCACAGTACTCACAAGTTGTTGCTCCTCAGGTACCTAGTACGTGGCTTTTAGAGGGTAGCCCTGCTCGCCCACACTGGTCCTGGACAATACCAAGAACTGCTTCTATCTATATCACCTACAGACTTACTCCTGCCTCAACCCTGCACTGTCTGGTTTTCCCCATAGCAACCAATTACTACTGTTTTATATCTTAACAAGCTCTGATAAAATGGAACCTGAGCTGTGATTGGTTGCTGTGTAAAAAAAACAGATAGTATGGATTTTGGGCAGCTTGATAAATCTGGGCCTGAGAGTCACTCTGCAAAATCTGGCGCATACTCTGACTGTCCAGTCTGAGTTTATACTGCCTAAGATTTTTGTTTTAGTAAACCTGGACTATTAGCCATGCCCCTTTATTGAACAAGGAGGAACACGAGCTGATTATTGGCAATGAGTGGTCCTAGAAACGCTCCTTTGGTCAATAATCAGCCAGTGTAAAAGTGCCAGTGATCAGCCAGTCAGCTAATTTGATTTTTTGGACTAGTGGTAAAATCTATTGTTTTTGGCTGCACAAATCTGTGTCTGATTTTGTAGTTTATTCTTCCCCACATGTGTCCCCTATATGGGGTCTGCATACTGCTGATGAGAAGCTGTTTGGTGCCACTCCATAGCAGCTGCGGGCCCTTGATATTGTTGCTGCTGCATTGCTCTGTTATCAAAAATGCTCCTGTTTGTAAAGGCAGCAATTCCAATAACAACATTATATTATGAAATATTATTGCTGATAATATGACTTCTAAATATAGTCTTTATAGCGGTTCCAAGATATTTTCAATTGCCAAAGTAAACAACATTATTATAATCTGCCTATTTTTCCTATTTAAATGTGTAAGTTATCCATATTTTTATGTAGCATTCAGTCCCACATTATTGTCATTGCATATATTGCTCTGAGCCACAGCCAAATGTGTTTATAATAGTGTTGGTGTGCCTTTCTGTAAAAGTGCAATCAGACATAATACCGGGAGCTACTGGCAGTCAAACCATTGCATATCTCTCGGCTTCAGTCGGCTTTTAGCAGCTTCCTGACAATGTTCTTCGCCATTATAACATAGGCAGGAAATTACATTTTTATGAGCGATTGGTTTTTTTTTTTTTTGAACAAACAAGAGTCAAACAAAACAATATGTTATTCAATTCCGACATCGGCTTTTTAAGTAGAAAGGCTACGCCAGCTGTTTAAGCTGATACCACCTATGATAAAAAATGTTGACTGAGTCATTAGTCACCTCGGCATAAACCAGCGTCATGCTATAAAGCCGTTAAAACATATCCTACAATCCTACAGGACTTTTTTTTTTTTTAAATAAATAGGTGGTTTCCCTTCATTATATATACACAATTTATTTTTATTGTTTTCCTGACATTATAAAAGAAGGGGTTAAAACATTAATTTTGCCCATTAGGTCAGACAAGATGTTTGCTTTCATTTCTGGAAAGCAGATATATTCATCTTCCTGTTTGTCTTGAAGCTTGATGTAGGAAACAAAGTGAAGTCATAGCCACAGACACACATTGTCCTTGTATGGTAACTGGTGAACAGCAGAAAGAAAATATTACTTGCAATCTTTTTTGAAATATAACTTTATAAGTAAAAAAAAAAAGTTTTTTTTCGAACCATCATTTTATCATTTTATACCATTGGAAGCAATATAATACAATGGGGGACAATACAGCCGTTTATTTACCTGTTTTTTGAGTTATAAATGCGGTGTCCCACTACGGGTGTTGCTTCTATTCACACCCTTCGTAAAAGTCTGTGCTTTTTTGTGGTCTTATTGCAGCTACAATATTACTAAAGATGACCGGTAAGATGTTGCTGTATTGTATAACTAAAGTATGGAAGCTGCACTGTATGTGTATGTAACAGATTCTGTAAACCAGTAGGATCTTTCCTTTCTTCTGTCCTGTCACCTCTTTCCTTTCCACTCTTCTGTTGCGCTCCTTCCACCCAACCACAGCATACCTTACACGCTGGTTAGGAAGTTAGTCCCTTGGGTGAAGGAGGAGTCTTAGTTGAGCTTCGGTGGAGAAAGGACGCAGCTCAGATAGCTCTCCACCGTAGTTCTACCTGGGCCCTGGCCCTCTTCCAGGTCCCCTCTACAGTCCTAATCTTAGTCAGTACCCCGCATGGGTAGGACGCAGGACAGTGCCCGCTTACACCCTTCTTTCTTGAAGCATCAAACATGCTGTGTGATGCACTGCTAAACCCTTCAAGAGAGGACTAGCCAACAGATCATCTCAACCCACGCCAAGGACTAGGAGTAACTACAGTGCAGGACAGTATTCACGAAAGAGACAAAGAGCTAGGAACTAATCCGGGTGGTGAAAAGTTACTAGTCCATGAATTCCATCTCGCAGCCTGGTTGTACCCAGAAAATTCTGACCATTTTGCTCATTCCAGGTAAAGAGCTCTCGGGCTCCCATTAGTCACCCATTGGTACGGTTCCACCAAAGCTAGTAAACATAAGGTGGTGGGAAGACTATAGTGACCAGCCACCTCACTGCTACAACACTATCCGGTGGTCACCAGAGAACGTGTCTGTTTTATGACCCCCCCAAAACAGGCAAAATAATCTGTGTTTAACCAAACATTGTATGGGGCATTTCACTTGTCTTCCCTCATTAAAAATATAAATATTTATGTATGATAAACAGAAGGTATTGAGTTATATCCTTCTGGCATTTCAAGAAATCTATTTGCTGAGAAAAGTGGTATGACTGCCATATGACCTCTATTATATCTCCTTTAACAGAAAGCTGTTTTAGGCTCAATTCACATTTGGCGTTTTTGATAAAAACACCTTAATTGCCAAATGGAGTTTATTTGGTTCAAAAACACCACAGCCAGATGTTGGCTGAGAGTCAGTAGGGAAATATGAAATGCCGTTTTTGTGTTTGGTTTCTTATGAATTCCTTATGGGAAAAAACATCACAAGACAATACAAACCAAGAAACTCCCCATACAACCTAAAGGTGTATGATAAAAAAAACACCAGTAAGAGGGTAAAAAAAATGCATCATGGGTTTACACATGTGTAGTGTCGGACTGGGCCACCCTCCTCCACTCCTACTGATTTTCCAGCAGCTGGGGCCCCCGGGACAGCCATAGGGTGATGCTTCCTGTCCTCAGTGGGCCCCCAGCTGCAGCAGGATAAATACATGGTTTTGCCGGGTCTGCCCGACTCTGAGGAGACAGCCCTGGCAAAACCATGTCCTGGGTAGTCCTGGGAAGCCCCACCCCCTTCCGGCGGTCGCATTCTTACTCAAGCAGAGCAGTGAGAAGAGCCGCTGGGGCACTAGAGGAACCATACAGGTGAGGTAAATATAGCTGTTTTTGTTTTAAATACAAATGGAGGGGGCTGAAGAATGATAAGGGAGGTACTGGTATGCTGATGAGGGGCAAAAGGATGAGAGGGGTACTACTATGATGATGGAAGGGCAGGAGGATGAAGGGGGAAGGAGGATAATGGAGGGGTAGTAATATGATGGAGGGGCAGAAGGATGAAGGGGGTAGTAGTATGATGGGGTATGAGGATGATGGATAGGTAGCAATATGGAGGGGCAGGAGGATGAAGGGAGTACTACTATGATGATGGAAGGGCAGGAGGATGAGAGGGGTATTACTATGTTGATGGAAGGGCAGAAGGATGAAGGGGGAAGGAGCATGATGGAGGGGTAGTAATATGGAGGGGCAGGAGGATGAAGGGGGTAGTAGTATGATGATAAAGGGCGTAGTATTATGATGATGGAGGGGTAGAAAGATGAATGGGTAGTAATATGATGGAGGAGCAGGAGGGTGAGAGGGGTAGTAGTATGATGATGGAGGTGCAGGAGGATGATGAAGGAGGTAGTAGTATGATGATGGAGGAGCAGGGGTATAAGAGGGGTAGTAGTATGATGATGGAGGAGCAGAAGGATGAAGGAGGTAGTATGATGATGGAGGTGCAGGAGGATGAAGGAGGTAGTAGTATGATGATGGAAGGGCAGGAGGATGAGAGGTAGTACTATGATGATGGAAGGGCAGGAGGATGAGAGGGGTAGTAGCATGATGATGGAGGAGCAGGAGGATGACGGAGGTAGTAGTATTATGATGGAGGAGCAGGAGGATGAGAGGGGTTATACTATGATGATGGAGGGACAGGAGGATGATGGTGAAGGAGGTAGTATGATGATGGAGGAGCAGGAGGATGAAGGATCTAGTAGTATGATGATGGAGGAGCAGGAGGATGAAGGAGGTAGTAGTATGATGATGGAGGTGCAGGAGGATGAAGGAGGTAGTTGTATGATGATGGAGGAGCAGGAGGATGAAGGAGGTAGTAGTATGATGATGGAAGGGCAGGAGGATGAGAGGGGTAGTAGTATGATGATGGAGGAGCAGGAGGATGAAGGAGGTAGTAGTATGATGATGGAGGAGCAGGAGGATGAAGGAGGTAGTATTGTGATGATGGAGGAGCAGGAGGATGAGAGGGGTAGTAGTATGATGATGGAGGAGCAGGAGGATGAAGGAGGTAGTAGTATGATGATGGAGGTGCAGGAGGATGAAGGAGTAGTAGTATGATCTATGATGATGGATGATTTGGTCAGTAACAGTGTGATGGTATGTTGAGAGGTACAGTATAGTTATAATACATATCTTAGTGCTGTTCTGGGGTCACTTCCACACACTGAGCCACCACATAACTCTGTATTCTGATCTCCCACAAAGCATTCAGTGTATAATATACCAAGAATCCTCCAGGTACAACAGCTGCAAGCACTACAACTCCCAGCATTCACCGATAGTCTACATCCCTCAGTATATGCTTGGAGTTGTAGTACATATGAGCTGCCACTGTAGAAAGATACAGTGCTGGACCTTCAGGGCTGATGGTTGTAACAGATTACGGCCACCAGAAGCTTCTGCACAACAATCAATTATTAAAGGTTTGTTCTGTCTGAAACTACAACTCCCAACATACCCATCATTAAAGCTTCATAAATGTAGGGTATTCTGAGAGTTATAGTTCGACTGAAAACATGTCATTCACAAGGGAGTTGTCGCAGATCCAGATGAATCCAGGACAGGGCCGGGCCAGTATGTCGCTTTTTACCGATTCTTCTTTGGTGGGCCCCAAGGATCATTTCCTCTGGTGGGCCCCAGGTACCCCAGTCCAACACTGCATATGTGACTGCTCTGAAAACCATACCTCAGTTTTCTCCCCAATAGCTGTCTGATGTTGCATATAATCTGGGGTCCTGGCTATATCATGCGGCTTTTATGAGGACAACTGGGGGCATATGTGGTTGTTGGAGGACAACTGGGGGCATGGTTTCTACAGAAATTGAATCATGTTCTAAATGCATATGTGTAAACACAGCCTAACCCCTAGTGAGGAACAAGGGGACTAGAGATGAGCGAAATTCAAGCCCACTAGGGTTAATTCATAACCCAAGCGTGCGGCATTTGATTATTGGTGGCTAAAGAAGTTAGATGCAGCCCTAAGGTTGCCTGAAAAACATAGATACAGCTTAGGGCCATTTTTCCACGCAGTAAGACCCCGGCCGTTCCATGACCCAGCCGGGTCACGGAATGGCTGGTGTCAGAGAAGATCATCTTCACTGCCGCTGAATTCGGATGCAGGCGCATCCGTGTGCGTTTGCATCCGAATTCCCCGCTGCACACAATGGAGCGTGTGCCTGGAGCCGCATGCTCCATTGTGTGCACTGATGGTTTTCTGCGGCCGCTATTCAGTGAATAACGGCCGCAGAAAACTGACATATCACTTACTTGCGGCGCCGCTAGAGATTCCGGCCGGAGTGTATACCATGTGTATACACTCCAGCCAGGATTCCTTAGAAGGCAGCACTATGTAAGTTCCGTAGTATTAAGAAACTTACGTAGTGTGAACATAGTCTTGGACTGCATCCAACTTCTTGAGGCACCGGTATTTAAATGTTGCATGCTTGGGTTTGAACGAACCCGGGAGTGCTCGATGTGAGCTCATTAGAGATAAGCGAACCGGGTTCGGGTTCGAGTCCATCCGAACCCGAACGTTCGGCATTTGATTAGCTGGGGCTGCTGAACTTGGATAAAGCTCTAAGGTTGTCTGGAAAACATGGATACAGCCAATGACTATATCCATGTTTTCCACATAGCCTTAGGGCTTTATCCAACTTCAGCAGCCACCGCTAATCAAATGCCGAAAGTTCGGGTTCGGATGGACTCGAGCATGCTTGAGGTTCGCTCATCTCTAGAGCTCATCTTTAAAGAGAACATAGTCTTAACTTATTCAGTTGGGTAGACATCCTCACTTGATCTTTTGTAGGTATAGGGGGAATTCATCTAGGCTTGCACGCCAGTTTTCTGGTGTGAAAAAAAAAGTAGCAATATCCTGTGCAAGCCTCATTTTACTTACGAATTAGGCCCTTTTGCACTATATTAGTCAAAGAAGTGTTAATAACAATATAGTGTTTCCTTTCACATTCTCATAGTATGTAGGGCACACCCCATTGACTAGGGGAATGGTAGCACTCATTTGCTCCAGAATTGTAATTACATGTCAGGAGAGAATCAATACACCACTTATGATCCTTGGTGCCTTATCAATATTATCAGAATGAAAATATTCTACATAAAACAAACGGATGAAATACATGTTGTAACACTCTGTTATTAATAGAGGCTGTGATCAGTGTATCTGATAAGGAGCCGTCATGCTGTGTTTCTAGGGGAACAAAAAGTTTTGTTTTTGAAATTTTATCACAAGTTTCCAAATACGCATGTTGTTGTGAAGTTTTAGCATTTATGTAATAACAGCAGGAACAACACCTATCTGTCTCTTCCATGGAAATATTATGCCAATGTGTCAGCTATGCTGATATGTCTACTTTATTAAAGGGTTTCTAGCAGCATAGTCACTTTATTTAGTGTTCTGTTCAGGAGGCCTGCGTCTGAGATTGCAGGGTTCCTACTGGTTGGACCTCCTGTGATCAAACACTTATCCCCTATTCAGAGGATGGGAGATAAAGGTGTCTGGTTGTAGAACCCTCAGCTGCCTGTCAGCTCGGACAGGGTGTTTTGAAGTTGCATCCGCGTGTCAGGAGTGAAAGCAGAGAGCAGAGAAGCAGAGAAGACCAGAGGTGTGGACAGGTAATGAAGAACAGTTTAGGCCAAGGGCTGCACGGAAATCACTAATGATGTCTGTGCAACCCTTGCTAAATGATCATAGGGCCATGTAACAGGCCCAGTAAACAAGCGCTGGATTGGGTAAATGGTTCTACTATGTGTTTCAACTCTACCCGCGAGAACGGCAATCATTTTAGTGTATAAAGATCACTATAGGTAATGACTGCTGCAAATAATGTCCATGATTCTCACTCTAAAATGATGGCTGTCAGTAGAGGCGGCCGTCATTTTCAAGTAGTGGGAACATAGCCTTCCAGTGGGTTTCACACCTTTCACTGTGGAGGACTGATACCCACGAAAATTTACTAATTTTCCCATCCTATGTGAACGTCCTCTAAGGATTCTAGTGACTCCCCGGCATAGAATGTGTTCCTGCTTTCGCTGCCCCTGTTATTTAGCAAATCCAGAATATAAAATCACACATAAATAATTGAAGATCTCCACGTTTGCGCAGCATAAATGGGATGCCTGCCCCGGCCTTTTTGCTTTTGTGAAATAAAACCGCACACAGAGAGCTGTTGTGGAATGAGACCTTGGGCTGCTGACAGTTGTAATAATCTCTCGTGCTTCAAAGGCCCCATTACATTATGACAACCTCCTGAATAAGCTGAAACAAAAAGTGGGAACTGATATTGCTATTTAAGTACAGGTGCTACCAAAATACAACGGCGGAGCGGCTTCTGCTGAGAACCTGATATGTGCGGCAAACAGTGGCTCATTTTGTTTGCATGTGATCATTACTTCCTGTACTCCCTAATACAATGCACATATCCTATTCATAAGCTTTGTATAACTCCAAATGTGGTATCGAGCGGGTACAGCAGCGGCAGTGAAGATCTGCACTTATATAGGCACGGGTCATCTTAACTAATAAAAAAACGTTATATCATACTATCTAAAATGATGCTGTAACAATGCACCAGTGTTATATGCGCTTACTGATTGTCAATTTATGTGTCACTTGCTATCGTCATGCCATATTGGTTACATACCAATAGGCCTTCACCTATTCACTTCTATAATGTGACTTTCGAAACTGATCAACAGATTAATGTGTTACTGTCATTTTGAAAACTTGATATGTGAAAAGTTTTGATTGGTTGGGGTCTCAGAGCTGAGACTGCGACCAAGTGTGTGACACTTGAATAGTTTTCTTTTTCAGTGACAACAAAGCTTTGAGGGTGGATTCCCAATTTATGTACATGTTGCTGAAATTTTCATACAGAATCCCCATTTACTCAGGGCCGTATTTACCACTATAGACAAAAAAAAGAAGAAGGAGACAGCGCTCCGATATCCTCCAGGGATCAATAGAGCAACGATTCCTCCAACCACAAACACACGGGTGTGAGGGCACAGGTCCAACAAAAAAAATATAATAATACTAAAAAATATGTATAAAATATATATATAAAATGTATTAAAAGACTCATTTCGGAACCGCTTTGGTTCCTTTCTCAAGAGTCATGGAGATTGAACTAAGAAACAATCAATTTATACAAAAAATAGTCCATGATGTCAGAGGGGGTTGGACGAAGAAGGAGATTTAACCCTTAAGACATAAGAATTACATCAAAATATTCTAGGCATATACATAAACCAATATCACAACATATATGTATCAATGACACTAAAGTTATAACTTATTATAAAAATGACAAAACAAAAAAAAATGTAAAAAAATATATGAAAATGTTTTTTGAAAAAAAAAAAAAAATATATATATATATATATATATATGAAGAAATATATATAAAAATATTAATATAAATAAATCAAATAAAAAATGAATAATAAAAGGTACATGAAATCAAATATCTATACCATATGAACATGACCTATCAGCAAATAAGACACAGTTCTGACTCTGGTGTTTTCTAGCATCTCATTAAGTCCCCCTTGGAAATAGAGTACCCATTCTAAATATCCAATAGGACTTTCTATTGATAAGCTGTCTGTATCTATCGGATGTATGTTCTACAATCTGTTCCAGAATAGTCAATCTCAAACTACCTGGATCCGCATCATGTTTCAAAAAGTAGTGTCTAGAGACGCTGTGTAATAAAAAAGCATTCTTGATATTGGCTCTATGTTTGTTCATACGGGACCGCACTGTCTAAACAGTGCGGCCCACGTATTGTAATCCACAAAGGCACTCAAGAAGGTATATCACATACTGTGATGAACAGCAGTACACCCCCCGAGTCTGGAATATTTCATTAGTAGCAGTGGCTGATGGTGAATCCGCTATCCAGTTACAACATAAACACCTTGCCACATTGCACCGTGAGGTGCCAATAGGGCCATGGTTGTGCATACTAGAATCTGTATCAGAAGTTAATTTGCGAAGTCTGCTTGGCGCTAATTGACTACGTAGGGTTCTTGTTCTGCGGAAAATAACGGAAGGTTGTTTGGGGAGAATAGATTTTAAAACAGGATCACCTAAAATAATCTTCCAATGTTTCATTAGCACTTTTTTATTTCTTGTGTGCCACAGTTATATTCAGTGATAAATAATACCCCATATTTATTATTTTTCTTCACGCTACCGCGGTCCTTCTGTTTTTTATCCATATTATCTAAAATACTTTTCTGTGTAATGTCTTTATTTTTATTATATGCATTGGACAATAATCGTTTCGGGTAACCTTTTTCTACAAAGCGGTTATATAAAATTTTAGACTGTTCTTTAAAATCAGAGTCCCTCGTGCAGTTCTTCCTAATGCGCTGGTATTGCCCAAAAGGTACGTTTTTAAGCCAGTTGGGAAGGTGGCAACTGCTGTAGTCCAAAAAACTATTGACGTCCACTTTTTTTAAAAAAAAGTAGAAGTGATAATGGAAGAATCAGGACCTTTACTAATCAGTAGATCTAAAAATTCCAGACAGGTATCACCATAATTCAAGGTGAATTTTATACCCCATCTGTTTTGATTTAGAAGCTCTAAGAAAAGAAGGGCATCTTCCTTGGTGCTCCTTCCTTTACCACTAGGCACGCGTGGTCCGGTGCCTAGGTCAGCAGCTTTCAGGGGGGTGCAGCACCAGGGAGCAGGGGGAAGAAAAAACATGCTTTTTGTTTAGTTTTTTTACTCTCCCACCTCCCCTTCAGGCTTGCCAGTAAATCTGGTGTATTTTCAAGGTGGTGGTGAGGTGTTGGGGGTATGCATGTGGCGGAAACCACGCTCCCATTTCTTCCCCACTAGTCATGTGTTGTTATTAGAATTGTTGACCATACACCTATTGGTTACCGCATGAGTGTCTGGTATCTGCTGCATGTGGTGATGTACAGTAAATGTGTGAACGCAGCCTAAGACTGATCAGATATCAATGTGATGGGGAGTGAAGATGGGGCGTCTTCAGGTTTAGTGCCTAGGGCAGCAGCAGCTGTTAATACGGCCCTGCATTTACTCATAGCAGATTACACTACGAATCTGAAAATGCTGCATCTGTCGTGAAAACGTGGCAGCTTTTCACGTGTGAATTTCATTCATTGAGAGAAATCCTTAAAAATTTCACACCAATATGTTAAGGAATTTCAGTGCAGATTTTAGGCCCATCATGTACTTTTTTTTTTTTTTTTTTGCTATATGTGAGCATAGTCCAATGAGATTGTACAGGGTTAGAAAAACATAGCTGCATTTTCCAAAAACAGCTCCACAGCCTTCCCCAGGTTGTATATGATATTGCAGCTATTCTACATTCACAGTTATATTAGTTTCTGGTAAATTCGCTGACAGTCAATACCCTGCCAACTGCCCGATCCTGCTGTTTATTAGATTGCATATAAGGAGCAGAGCCAATGAATTTCATGTCTCACAACTACTGGTTAGAGTGACATAAAGAACGCTCTATGATGGACAATGCTCATGTGCATGGGCACTCTATTGTGTGTGTCCACCCCTGCTGTATTGGTGAGATGTTGTTCGTTTCTGTTCGGCTTCAATATCGCAGCTATTGATTATCCTAACACAACATAGCAGCATGGAAATGAAGGTTGCAGTGCAGGTAATATGAGCCCAGTATAGGTATAAGGATCTCTTTACATGGTTTGTTTAGGAACTGACATGTGTCCTAGCAAGAATGAAGTGCTTTTGTGTGAAGCTGTTCTGTTTACCTGACATGCCACTCACAGCCCTTTATAGTGACATTCAATGCACTAACATGGTCATCCATATTCTACAAGCTCCCATAGTATAGTCTTCTTTCTGGAGAGGAGTGACCTAGCTCTTATATAATACGTGTAATGGAATACCCACTCATGTGTACCGGAGATAATCATTAGTGGACGTTAGCCATCGAGCCGCTTTAAGCCAAGCACACAATAAATGTAATACAACAGAAGTAAGATTAGATGGATTATTACCTTGTGCTGTTGACAAAAGCAGCTAAAGGTGAAATGCGAACATTTGTTTGGTTTAGTGACATAATGTGAATCCACCACGATGACCGTTTGTTACACTGTGATGATATAATCCATATCGAAATACCTTGTGTGTATGAGCACATATGGTGCCCTTATGTGAAGCTATGTGCATGGGCCATGTATGGCAGCACACAAAATCCCTATGGGATTCTGAGGCACCATGTGGCTCTTTTAGGCTGGGTTTGTTCACACTGCATTTTTGCAATTCGTTTTTTTTTTTTTCATCTGTTTTTGCAAAAAACGGATGTTTATGTGTGCATCCGTTTTGATCCATTTTCCCATTGACTTCTATTCTTCTAAAAACGGATGAAAACACATTTTTTTTATTAAAGGTACACAAAAATGTGTATCAAATGTGTTTGTGGTCAAGTATGTTTTTGTATACATTAAACATTTACATTTTCTTTTTATTATGGAAGTCAATGGAAAAACTGATTAAAACAAATGCACTCAAAAGCATTTGTTTTCCATCCGTTTTTTGCAAAAGAAATAATGAAATCCCCCCCCCCCCCAAAAAAAAAAACAACGGATTCCAAAAACGAGTGAACCCAGCCTTAGGCACCATATTCTCTTCTAGAAGCAACGCATCTAGGCGAAGGTTTGATTACAACTTTCCGACCTGTTAGTTCTCAGAGAGATTAGCCACCAACAGCTGTCTGGCAGCGTCCTACCGCTCTGATTGGCAGGGGTCCCAGTGTTCTGACCTCTACCAATCAAATATCGTTGAGGATTATCAGTATTATTAAAGACAAAGGACACTACAACTGCTATAATTTTTTAAGTGTCAATTTGTTTGAAATTGAAAACCAAGCAACTTTCTAAACAGTCTTCATCAAAAATTTACTTCCAGAAAAAATAGCCCATAAAGGCGTGTAAACCCTCTTGATTGCCTGATGACACAATACAGATTTGTTGCAGATGTTCAATAGGGAAGCCAGGCTGTACCCATGTTTTCCAAGACTGCCTAGGGCTGCATCCAACTTCTTAAGCCACCGGTGTTCAAATGCCGAACAATTGGACTCGACCATGCTGGAGTTTCCCTCATCTCTAGTGATAAGCATTAGACATTGGTGATTTGACCACCTGAACGCCCAGGATCATGAGAACATGATCCCCTTGGGTGGAGCATTGGGTGAGCCTTTTTTCTGTCAAGTTGGTAAAAAAAAAATCTTTTCAACCATTTATCTGATGTTTTTTTTTTTAACTTTATTTTCAATGTAACTCACTTTCAAACTAATTCAGAAATTCACTTACAGGAGTCATTACATCTTCTATAAAAGATGTCAGCATTTGTAAAGCAAACTTGCCTAGTCATGCAGCTATACAAGGAAGCGCGGATGTATCACTGCATAGCTATGCAATACTTTTATGTGAAATTTATGAACGTCATTGTTTTTTATTTTTACAAGGATTTCCATCTTTGAAGAGGATAAGATATCACATGATAAAAATATAGGGGTCTAAGGGTCTCATCCATCTACTGTGCACGGAACTGTGGCAAAACTCTATTCAAGTGAATGGGGCTGTGTTACAGCTCGCAGTCCTCGCAGCTCGGTGACTATACATGTATAGTGAGGCTGATGTGTCATTTAGTGTATGAATTAAGTAAAAAGGAACCTAGTATGTATCCAAGTAGTTGAGATGTGTGTAACCGCTCTATTGAAAGAAGTCTCCACTCCTCTCTAAATAAACAGCACTTTTTATTTCACTTGTTTACTACCTTTGCCAGTATAGAGTAGAACACGTTCCACATAGGTGAGATACCGGTGAACCATGTCTATGGAACGTCTATATCAAAGAGATCCATTGTCTCTCCATGGGGCATTTCCAGTAGCTGTGCCCACACTTTACATGAAGCATTGTGCCGCTCTACGAACTCTAGAGGACAACTTGCAGAAAGATGAATACAGTAAATTGCAGTAAGCCAGGTTTAATCTACCTTGTAATGGAGATTAAGTGCAAGAACCTTAACTGCTCTCCTTCATAATTACACTATATGGCAGGACCCGGCTTTTGTCGAAGATCTTTTCTTTCAAGCAATAGGAGTTTCATAACAAGAGGGTAAACATGAAATGTACTTTCATTTATTGCATGGGAGAGAAAAACACTATGTCTATGTGAATGCATATCTTGGAAGGTACTCATATATATATATATATATATATATATATATATATATATATATATATAGTCATGGTTTTTTTTTTACATGACTTTATGTTAAAGTAACTCTGCGACTCTACCCACAATCTGCCCCCCTAAAACCGCTTGTACCTTCGGAAAGCCACTTTCGATCCAAGATCTGTCCTGGGGTCCGCTCAGCAGGTGATGCTCTTATTGTCCTAAAAAAACAACTTTTAAACTTGCAGCCCTGTGTTGAATTGGCGTGGCCTAGAGTGCCTGTGCTCTCAGTCCTTCCCCCCGCCCTCTTCATCATTAGGAATGCCCCTGGGTAGGATCTCTCCTAATCACCACTTGTTTGAACACTGCACATGTGCTGGATGGGTAAGGCCCATGTGCAGTGTTCATACAAGTGATGATAAGGAGAAATCCTGCCTAGGGCATTCTTAATGGTGAAGAGAGTAGGGAGGAGGGACAAAGAGGCGGCGCAGGCCTAGGGCATGAGTATTCTAGGAAAGGCCAATTTGACACAGGGCTGTAAGGTTACAAGTTGTTTTAAACTCCATCACTTGCTGAACAGGCCCTCAGGACAGATCATGGATTAAAAGCAGCAATCCGATGGTACAAGTTTGGTAGGGCAGATTGTGGGAAAAGAGTCACTTTAAGTTACAGCTGTGGCGACAAGGGCCCCTCCGCTACCACCAAAGGCTCTGATCAAAGGCTATTGATACAAAGCAGCGTGTATCATCCGTAAACCTTGTCCAAATCATGATGCAAGGAACAGGGTTTCAAGTAGAAGCAGATTATAATAGGTCTTTTTTGGGCAGTAGCCTGAGGCCCTGAGCTCCTAGCGGCCCATGGACTCCCAAACAGACTTACACTTTCAGTGGTGTATTGTCTCCTGGCTACAGTTCTGACATAATTTGCAAAAAATCTATCCTGTATCTATAGCATCACACTAGCGCTGCCATAGTTACAGTGGGGTGGCGGGGCCCAAGCTTGGTGAACAGCCCAGGGCCTGTGACAAATTTATTGTGTGTCTGGAATGGCTTAAATCTACAGTTATGTTCTAAGGCAGGGATGGGGAACCTTCGGCCCTCCAGCCGTTGCTTTGGCTGTTCATGCATGATGGAAATTGTAGTTTTTCAACAACAGGAGAGCCTAAGATTCCCCATCCCTATTCTAAGGCTTCTTAAACACTGACTTGTGCAGCTGTCTGCTCTGGGTCACCAATAAGAGTTCAAAACAGGAGGCCCATGCATATAGAATTATTTTATCACCTACAATATTCATAGGACTTCCAGCAATATCATGCACAGAACAAAGCTTTTCTTTATTCAAACCATGGTAAAATGTAACATCATCCAAAAAGACCCTATCAAGGCTTGTTTATATATCAGTATTTGCTGCTTGGAAACAGACATCTAATAACCACTATTATCATGATTACATTCACATAGATCTCTTGTTGTGTGTTGTTGGGATCAGCTAGTCATTTGGGATACATTTAGGATCCGTAGCAGGAGTTTATGTATTATAGCAGTAAACAAAAGAGCAGTGTATAGTTCATCACAGAAAGGTGACACAATGAGACAGCACATTATGGGTCACTGGGGTTACACATAACCAGATCTATGCAGTCAGGCAAGTTTACACGTCTAAGCATTTGTTGCAGATTTCTGGTACAGATTCTGCACTCTAACAATGTGTATTGAAAATGGAGTTCATGGAGGAAACAGTGAAATCTGCAACTGGCATTTATGCAGCATAATGCATATAGGTTACTAGTCATTAAACTATAAGGCCTGCCTGTTGTTACTAAAGTGGCTATGAACACTGTGGAACAACAGAACACAGGTCAGCAACAACAAGATCCATAGAAGGGGTTCGTGGAACCTTAGTTGCGAGTCTCAAAACACAGGAATAGCCAGATATCCCTACAGGGAAGGAAACCTGTGGCCAAGGGGTGCCTCCCTGTGGGAAGATCACCAAACTACCCTGATAAGTAGCCCCTTAAGTCCCACTCGGTTGCGAGTATTGAGACACAAAAAGGGAAATACCAAGGTGGATCTTTTTGGGTCAAAGTCTAAAACTCAGTTGCAAGTATTGTAGCATGACAAGGGTTTACCAAAGCCAGGCATCCATCCATAGACAGCTGTTTTGGGGTATTGCCCCTCATCAGTGTGGAAACGAATTCTGGCATTGAAAATAGACTAACAAAACACAACAATCACTGAGTTCAGGGAGATACGCAACAAAAAAAAATCCAATTGAGTACATATTCAAGAGTCTCCATTGATACATTGCCCCCTGTAAAATTTGAATATGTAAGAAAGGGGTCCGTGGAGCCTCATTTACGAGTCTCAAAACGCATGAATAGCCAGATATCCCTCCAGGGAAGGAAACCTGTTACAACACCCTGATACGTAGCCCTGTGGCCCAGATATACTAAAGCTTTTTCATTTTCAATAAACCTTATACTTTTGTCGGCTATACCCACCACTATGGGGATAGAGGTTGGTGGAGATAGGGGTCGGATGTGATGGGAAATTTATGGCCGACTTTGTTTTGTGAGAGATAATCGACTTAACCCTCCCTGTAGAGGACACTGGAAAGCTCGGCCCTGTGTATGGGGAGGATGGGGGCCAGATGAGAGAGGACTTACAGTCATCAGTTATTGAAGGTGTATGATGACCTTTAGACAGTGCAAACTTAGATGGATAGTTTTCAAATGAGCCAGATTTATCAAAGTGTTTCAGGCTTATTGATAACCAACCAATTTTGCACCAAAATGCACCAAAACCAATCTAGCGACTTATTGGCAGAGCAGCCAGTCCATCAGCCGGGACAGGCATTTTCCTGTCATCACAACTCGGGGGAAAATTACTTCCAGGCTACCGGCTTTCAGAAAAATCCAGGCTTCTCCTTTAAATGTGTATTCATTTCTTTATTTATTTACAGGAAAAAAAATTCTTCACTCTCCTTTTTTTTGGCAACCAAAAAGAAAAAAAGAAAAAAAGGAGTGTGAGTGTGTAAGGAGGCCTCAGAATGGCCAAAGCACAGAAACCCATTGTATCCAAATGTATCCGAGGCTATTCTAGGAGAAAGGCTTGTGAACTTTAGTTACAGTTTACCTAACACTTGTTCTACTTGTATCTTAGCTCGCATCCCATATGGTTATATGGAGGTATTATTTGAAGAGGCAAATGTTCCCAGATCTGACTTCTCATTCTGTTTGCACATCTGTAGTCGGTTACACAGGTAAACTCATTTTATAAGGTATAACACTGGAACGGCCCATACGCTGCTTTGACTTCCTATGATCCTTTATTTAGAGAGGCAGCTCTGCGGCTCAGTCTGTGTTTGTTCTGTAACATTTGTCCCTGAGGGATCTTTTAAAATCATTGATGTAACCAGAATTGTAACTGTAGGTTCATATTCCCATGGGATTCTGCATTTTATATTAAATTAAATGTTTATCCTTGAAGAGTGATACCATATGTGTTCACATTTACATGGTATCACATGAATTAACGTTAAAGGAGTACTCCGGCACTGATTAAAAAAAAAAAAATCAATCAATCAAACATAGTTTTTACATTTACCCTCCCTCCTGAGTCTGTTTCCGTTTGAATTTCCCGCTGTTTGCAGGTCCCTGAAGCTCCAGTTGGTGGCTTAATTTTTTCTTTGCTTCCTGGTTTGGGCTTTTCCATAATGCACTTTGTCTCCGGTGATGTCTGACTCTGTAAAACTGTTTTGCCTACAGCTTGTTCAGCCAATCAGAGCTAAGCAACCTGACTCATCTG
Organism: Dendropsophus ebraccatus; assembly: GCF_027789765.1. Lineage (NCBI taxonomy): Eukaryota > Metazoa > Chordata > Amphibia > Anura > Hylidae > Dendropsophus > Dendropsophus ebraccatus. The sequence continues at coordinate 42,430,541 of NC_091466.1, forward strand.
ACAAAGAGAGGCTGGCTTAACAGGGCTTAGACCTCGCTCTTGATGATGTCATTGTCACAAGATGGCTTCCACAGAGCAGCCTGGGGTCAACAGTCATTAGGTAAGAATGAGTTTACTTGACTTCCTGGTGGGGGGTTGAGGGGGGGAAAGATAGGAAAGGAGGGCAGATAGCTGATTGAAGCATATTACAAAGTTATATAACTTTGTAATGTGTTTCAATTACTGGGACAAAGCTTTTCGCTGGAGTACCCGTTTAGGGTGCGTTTACACATACAGGATCTGCAGCAGATTTGATGGCGCAGATTTGAAGCTGCATATTCAAAGTAAATCAATTCTGGGCCATCAAATCTGCTGCAGATCCTTTACGCGTGAACGCACCCTTAATGGGAGTAGTGCAAACAGCATAACACTTTGGTTAGGACGAACTTGCACATGCTTAACATTCGCTTATCTGTAGTAAGGATGGATTCCTTGAATAGTGCCTATGTGGTGCCACTCTATTATGAATAATTGGTAAGTGTAGTGTAAATGATAGATCAGCTTAGTGATGGTGAAAAGAAGAGTTAAATCTTGACAGCTTTGCCTTCGGCAACAACATAACTTGGCTAACTATCGTACTGTCCCACTACAACAGAGGGAAAATCGTAATAAAAAGTATAAATGAAACTGTTGGGGATGTTTGTTTCAAAAGGAATTTTACGAAATCCAGTACAGTGAATATAAAATATGGCAATATAAAAAGCACAATCCTCGCTGTATACACACTGGTACACACTAGAAGTACTTTATTAAGTACATCATGATTAGTTGACACATGCACTATACTTGTGTGTGGGTGGATAATCCTGAATTTTCTCACGCACCAATTTTTTTTGGAATTGTGTGTAGCTGGAAACAAAAAAGCTCTTCTTCTCCTTCCACTTACTTGTCTTGATTTGTTCCTGAAATGTTTTGAATATTTATAGATGTAATAATCTGCAGAAACAGGCAACTCTGTGTGAGGCAAATCAGCTCTGCTCCACAAGGAGAAAAAACTGTCTCTGTAGTGCCACCTATAGGTAGTTACCCTGAAAATTAATGGCCAGATTATAACTACACATATAGACGGTTCTTGCCCCTCATCAGTACATGGATGGATACCGGCTAGCTAGGTGACATCGCTTTGATGCTGCTTTCAGATAGTATCGGTGTAGGGAGTCTTTACAAGCAATGCTTCCTGGGAAATTTATGTAAATGAGCTCTTTGGTAGAAGTAAAAAAAATATATAGTGCCACCTACAGGTAGCTATCCTGTAAAGTTATGTCTCTAAGGAAAACCACTGTTTCCTGATGCTTGAAGAGATACAAGAGAATTAGAGAAATTATTTTTTTTTTTAAGTATTTTTTAAATTCCACAACTTTGTGTCTACTTTAAATGCTTACACGTCATGTCACTGTATGTCTGGCAGCTTAGACCTGCCACCAGACCAGTAAATGTAGTTGCGTCCCCATTTATTAGAAAGTTGGCACTGGGAGCTACAGAAATCTAGGAACATGGTTACATAGTTACATAGTTAATACGGTTGAAAAAAGACACATGTCCATCAAGTTCAACCAAGGAGGGGATGGATACAGGGAAGGGGGAGGGGTGATAGGTGATATCATGTATTGTCTGTGCTGCGTTACTGCACCTCAGATCCCATTTACTTTAGTGCTGCACTAACCCAGCACAGCCACAGTCTTCTTCCGGCTCTGTCCACTCTGTATATGGGCCCAGGCTCTGGAAAACAGCTGTGGCACAAGGTATTTGTAGTGTCCCACTACGGGTGGTTCTTCTTGTCTTTACACACCAAGGAAAAATTAGTTCACTCAGGGGCCACAGCTAGTGCAGTTAGTTGCTGTGCCCTACTCTGGCCACCAGGTGTCTCACTCCCCATGGACAGCTGCCATAGATATAGAAAGGTTTAGCCTGTTTTTTCACTCTGTACACCACCCTCTCTCTCTTCCACACACCTCCTAAGTAGTTCAGTTGCAGTTTGGCTAGACAAGAGGCAACACCTGTTTTATTAAGAGACTCACACTAGTAGCTATGTGCTACTAAACCTAGACTTGGAGTAACCATATAAATAGGAAACACCTTTGCCTATGCTAAGGATCTTAACTTCAGGACAGTCACCCCCTAAGAAGAGAGGAAGAGGGAATGATCTGCAGTAGAGCACAGATTGCAAGTTGCAATCTGTGACAACGCTCGACTATGTGGGAAAACTTTAACTAGTAAGCCCCACCCAGAGAGGCCTGGGACTTGTACTACCTCACAGGGCGGTCTCTGATACTGTGTAGGCAGAAGGTGGTCAGATAACTCAGATTTATCTAAATATGAGTATGGGGATTTCTTAAAGATACACTTCACACACATCCCGGCAGAGTACTACAATAACTAGGCAAGAGATCTTATCCAGCACCTATCTACTACTTCTTCTTCACTCTACTTCTACTCCATCTCTACCTCAAGTTGGCTTTTGAGATACTGATTGTATTGTTGCATTGATTACCTAAAGTACTGAAGACTTTAGGTAAACTTCAAGCACTTGTTTAAGTGGGACTCTCTGTTGCTGCACCTTGCACCTACACGTGCACCTCACACCAGTTCTACCAAAGGTCCAGTGCCCGTGTGTCCGGGGGTGGGTATTACCACTGCTGGCCACTGTGACAAGTTGCCCCCGAAACACCAGAGCCCACCAGCTGGTACAACACAGATGTCCAGTAATTACAACACAATGTATATTAGAAAAATACATAACTTTTCAGTAATTATTGAATACGCTTAATTTGCAAAAAATATAAATAAAAACAAAAAGAAACAGAGACTTCCTGTTTGCAGTGCATTTCCTATTCCTGCTGGCAGTTTTATGGGTTAATTTCAACATCATGACCAAAGTTAGTGCAAATTACCTGACAGCATTCGTTCAGGCTTTGTAATAAAATTTGGAATGTACCCGCGGATGCAGATAGGTGGTAATTATTTCATCTGTTTTAAGTTGCTGCCAGATGAAGTATATAACGTTGGAACTTGATGCTTTTGCTCTGCCAGTTATCTAACAGGATGGCCTGTAGCTATGGATCTTAACTTGTTTGGCAACAAGTGTTTCCTTGTGTTCCAAACCCTGTTTTCCCATAAACATTTTCCTTTTTTTTCCAACTTGTTTAAAAACAAGTAGGCAAAAAGGAACATTAAGGAAACATTGGTTTTGGACAGTAGCGGATGTTGCTTGATTGCCTAGTGCAGAGAGTCTTGGACCCTGAGGCTGCCGCACACATCATGGCCGATCCCACCCTGCTGACATCACGGTGTGTGGGATGCTTAGCCAATCCAATACCTCAGTGTAAAAGCTGTAATATGACGGCTTTACTCAGGGAGAAGAGCACTAACCCATCATACCTGTGTCTTATAAGAAAAGCCAGTGAAAATGCTCTGGTAGATCCCTTTAACCAATGTCACATCATGTGCTGATATCACCTTTCTTCCGCAATGCTTTCAAAAACTTTGAATTGACTTTTAAGCTTTGGTGCCCTCTAGAGGGAGAAAAAGAGAGCTTTAGTCCAAAAACTTCCAGTAAATTTAACTCTGCTGCCAGGATTAAATCTATCATTTATAACATCTATTACAGGAGAGTTGTGTAATAACCAATACAGCCACTGTTTAGGAATAAAGAACTTGCAGCACTCCATAAGGAAAGTCAAATGCAGCAACTAATAAAACCCCCTCTATGTAATGTAGGATTTTTAAGGAGTTTTGATCACAATCTTTACTTTCAACTTACTTATATAAGTCCAACATTTTTCGCACTGGGCTTAAAAATGTCCCCACAGTGCCGAGGCTCTGAGGATTTATGTAGAGGCTCAATGCCTCCACATATATCCTGTGTGCACCGGAAACCTACGCTAGCTCAGAGCCAATGTGGTGCATGCAGAGGCCAGACCCTCTCTTCCCCCTGGCGCATCTGGCCCATCTGCACCATGAAGTAAATATCCCCCTATATCCTTATATATCTACATTATAGCTATAGTTCAGCAAAAAATGGGGTTTGGAGACAGCATCCGCGCAGTGAAAATTTTTCCATTTGCATATAAAAAGACGACGTTTTAGCTCTAAACAGTCCTTTCTTGAGAAAGGCTCAGGACTGTTTAGAGCCGAAACGTTGTCTTCTTATATGCAAATGGCAAAATAAAGAAATTTTTTTTCGCTGCACAGATGCTGTCTCCAAACCCCATTTTTTGCTGAACTGTTAATCAGGTGGTGGCCGACCTGCGGGGACTGTGCAGTCAACGTGGGGATTCCGCTGTTCCTACCGGTGGAGAATACATTATAGCTATATATACCAGCCAGACCATCATGTTTAGAGAAGAGCGGTGGTTGGTAAACTAGACAACGAAAGTCAGCAAGCTGTCAACAAGTGTGCTATATAAATGTATTTGCAAAAATATTTTACTTAAAGGGGTTATCCAGCGGTACGAAAACATGGCCACTTTCCCCCTACTGTTGTCTCCAGTTTGGGTGGGGTTTTGAAACTCAGTTCCATTGAAGTAAATGGAGTTTAATTGCAAACCGCACCTGAACTGGAGACAACAGTAGGGGGAAAATTGGCCATGTTTTTGTAGCGCTGGATAACCCCTTTAAGGAAGTATTAGACAAAAATTTTTTTTAACTATAAACGATTAAGCCCTACAAGTATGACTATGGTATGTTAATTGAAATGGGCATCCTCTATCGTGTTGATGGCTAAGCATACTCAGGCTGTTGTGTACGTTACATCAGGGCCATTACTAGGTGTATTTGGGCCCTTGAGCAAGAGAATCGCCATGGATCACTTATCTACATCTGCTTCATCCTGACAATCATAGACCATATTTACCTGGATTGCTGATTTGCCTTGAGGTCCACCAAGCCAAATAAGCCCCAGCAAGCATCTAGTCCCGTTTACCTATAACTTTTATTACATCTTCACGGGGCTTGTGGTATTCATTCTCTGCTATTATAAAGAGGCACCTATAATGCCAATGAATTGTCGAAGTTACTCAGAGCTTACTAAGAACTGACCCTTCGGAGTTAGAAAGGTCAGCCCCCCCCCCCAACTTTATAGTGAGATTTATCTATTAACCCCTTATGCCCCAGCCCCCTCCTCTATCTCCATATTCTTTACTTATTTTATGTTTCGTACATCCTTAGATGTTTTTGAAGAGAGAATAAAGTAAACAAACAAGTTTCTTTGTTTCTTTGGTTCAAAGTAGCAATAATAAAGTGTGTTCTGAATAACATTCCTTCTTATCTTGGAGCCTTTTTGGACTGTAAGTTAAAACAGAAAGATCAAAAGTTTTTTTTTGTTTGTGTATGCCATACTACATAAATATGGATGTTACAAGATCAATAGTGCAGCCTGGGGAATCATCTTCCTCTAATACAGTCTTGAGGGAGTTCTGGGAGAAGGAAATTTTTACTCCATTAATGGTTTCTTTTCTATATCGGACAAGTCCTTGATCAACAGTGTTTAACAGATGAAAGTGTGGCCCTTCTCCTAGTGTGAGTCCTTCTGCAGAGAGACATGTCAGCTCTTACACTATAGTCTGGTATTCCCACCAATTCAGCATGCAGCCAAATTATTCCTAATACATCATTGACAGAAACCATAGTTCATAACTCAAAACTCTCTGACCCTTCGGAGAACAAAAATTTGTGCCATTGCAGATTATCAGGAAACCAATGTAGTAGGGTGCGTTCACATTACTAGTGATGAGCGAACATGTTCATAATTGTTCGTATGACACCAATTGTGTTCGCCGATCACGAACAGTTTATTCGATGATCGGAATGCTTATAATAATTTTTGAACATATTCGAACATGCGAACGTTTATCTTGCCAGTACACAACTGTGTAAGTTTCCTCCCACCAATTTAAAAGAGCCAATGAACGTGTGGGGAAGGAAGGGCACATCAGGTAATGTAGTAGCCATGTTCACTACTGTCTTTACTTGGAATAGCTGTACGATTAGCGTCATTACATACAGTACATTCCGTACATGCAATAAAAAATGTGATGCTGAGGCAAATTTTCTCACAGTCTTTCCTGATTCTTGTGCCGTTTGGTAGGGAGAGTGACACAAGTAGGGACAGCATCTGAATTTAGTTAGGCAGAAATATTCCCAGTGGTAGTTAGTCAGTGTAGGGAGGGAGAGCTGACCGAGTAGGGCTTAGAAGGTTGTGAAATTGTCAGTGCAAGGAGAGCGACAGAATCCAGTGTTTCAGCACTATAAGGGTTAATTTCTTAACCCTGTAGTGACCAGGCGTCCATCATAGTCCATCCTGTCCATTATCTTCATAATGTATTTGAGTTCTCCAAGGCCAAAAGGCTCGCTGGGACATCTTGACTTGCTGAGCTGACTATACGCTGTGGCCTAGCATTCCTTGCGCGTGATATGTGTATGCATGTCATTGCGTATATATGCACAGGCGAATAATAGATACGATAATGATACACACCTTGTAACTGCTCCGCTATTACATATTTTACGCTTTGCATCTGTAGGCACAGAAACTTGCACTTCTACTGTGCGTTCGTTATTCGGTCGTGAATGTTCGTCGAACAGGAACCGATCACAATCTTTTGTGCCTCCCATGTCATGTACGTGTCGGCATTCTGTCAAAATAGGATGCAAGCATATCTGTGCACAGACAAGTATGGGCCCCATTTTCTTCAATTATTCAGACATAGTCAGCTAGTGACTACATTTGGACCTTTTTCTCTCAGCGTATAGATGTTTTTTACTAGGATCCTGAAGTACTGCATTGCAACAAACCACACTTTATGGGCTAGGTAAAAACACAAATATGTTTGGAAAAGGACACTTTTACAAGAACATACATTAACAAATTCGTCCTTCTGTAAGAGTCCCAGTACTGTAACTACTATAGTTTAGCTGTTTTTTAGAAATTCATTAAGATTCGATTAGCGAATCTTAACGATTTTGTCCCAAAATTCACTAAGCTCGCTCATCTCTAATCATAATCAATGATGATGCCAAGAGCTCCTTACTCCATCCCATAGCACATGCACGGACGGTGCACAGAACACAGGGATAAGGCCTAAATCATGTGGTTTTTATAAATGTACTCATTAAGCATCCTGAACATGAACGTATTGTTTTCATGGTCAGCAAAACCACAAATCAGTGGGTATGGATGGTCCACGGAGTGTCATAGGGTAAACTATGAACTGTTTAACATGGCTGTGTGCAAGAGGCCAAAGATGTAGGCCACAATAACTTGATTGATGGATGCCTGTAATGTATGCCACACAGCAGCATCTGTCCCCTGTAAAGAGTTCAATTGAATGGATACCTCATATGACATATGCTTTGAATTAGTGCCTACTGTATGAGTCACAAATGTAAGTTAATGGCGTCCATCACAGCCTCGGTAAACATATATACTCCTGCAGCTTTTCTCCACATTTAGTCTAAACAGAGACAAGGAAACGAGATGTGAACAAGAGCTAAGAAAAATGGGCCTACCACACCAGGCAGTTCTCATGTGCTTGTGCACTAGGCAGCTGCATTTATTTTCTACTCTCACCCTTATAAATAAGTAACTGAAGTGCATGTCTGATGTACCTCTGCGAGCCAAGGCTCTCTAAGCAGGTTTTACATCCAACATTGATGCCGGAAAAGTCTTCTAATCTTCCCATAAAATATCAAACAGAAATGCGATCAATATCACTTACTGCACAATGGCAATGTTTTTTTCATTATATTGTGCATTAGGCATTATTCCTGTGCCATGCATCGCTGACAGAGATGTTATCACAGAGTCTCAGGCCCATATATACAGTATGGCATCTCCACAGCTACAGTGTACAGAGAGTTATGGAGTCACAGTGATTGGCCGATCCTTATCTGCGGATGAGTCCAGGGAAGAGAGGTGGTAAATATTTTCAATAGCATTGGTTTTATATTGGCTAATAACTTCTTATCTCTTCTCTCATTGGTTTTGTTCCCTTTCTTTTGGCTTTGTTGTTGTGTTACAGAAAGAAGAGGATAATCTTCAGCACAATGATTGTCTTCAGCACAATGCGGAAATGCCAATGAAATCCTGATGGGATCCCTTGGAGTTTGGTTTAGAATTTAAAAAAGGTTTAAAAACACCTTGAATTTATAATCTTAAGCCATGATCTCAATGTGAAAAGAGCCTTCAGGCCCTATTCCACCAACAGATCTGACGACAGATTATCTGCCAAAGATTTGAAGCGAAACCCAGGAACAGACTATAATCAGAGAACAGGTCATAAAGGAAAGACTGGATTTCCCCTCTTTTCAAATCCACTCCTGGGTTTGGCTTCAAATCTTTGGCAGATAATCTATCATCAGATCTGTTAGTGGAATAGGGCCTTAAGAGTGAGCTGACACTGGCACAAGGCACGCCCATGTAAAGGGCCACGCCACAGCTCCTCCTCCACTTCCACTTTTCTTTAACTCCCATGTTATGATAAGGTGGTTTATGAGAAACTTTGTAACATATAGGTCTTAAAACCACTACAATACTGAAGTAGTCCTGAATTTTTCTAGAAAATTAGATAAATTGCTAACAAACCTTTATAAGCACACATGCAAAGCCATTGCTCCATAAATTCTCTAATGGATTGCAGAATGCAAGCTTGCCTATTTTCAAGGCTTCCACAGACAGTGAATGGAGTGGTGGTCAAGCATGTGCATTGTTGCTCCATTCACCCTGGTACATGTGACCTCATCTATTCTTATTGTGGTGTCCTACCGCAGGTGTTATAGTTAGATACACCCTTTGCAAAAGTCTGTATTTATTGTACTTGTGTGGTGATGAAAGCAGTACTAAAGTTCGCCACTAGATGTCGCTGTATTGCATATGTGTATTTGGAAGCCGCACAGCTCAAGGATGTAAAGGGTTATTTTTTCTTTATGTGTCACCTGAATCTGTAGACCAGTAGGAGTCTTGTTTTCTTCTGTCCTATCACCTCTCTCCTTTATTTCTTCTGTTGCAATCTTCAGCCACTTAGAGCGCACCTTACATGCTGGGAGGAAGTAAGTCACATGGGTGGAGGAGGAGCAAAGGTCTTTCGTTTTGGGCATTGTGGAGGAAGCACACAAGCTAGATAGCTCTCCACAGTGGTCCTATCTGGGCCCTGGCCCTCTGCCAGGTCCCCGTACCTCAGGTCAGTCTTAGTCAGAACCCCGTATGGGAAGGACGCAATACAGTACACCTCTAACAACTTTCTTACAAGTAACACTATACAGCGCTGTGCACTGTTAAACCCCTCTTAGGAGAGGACTAGCCAGAGACAACCTCAACCCACGCCAAGGACAAGGAGACATAACAGAGCAGGACAGTATCCACAAAAGCCAAAGAGCTAGGAACTGATCTAGATAGAGCAAAGTTGCAGTAAGCCTATGAACTCTATCTCGCAGCGCGGGATCCCAGGTAACAAGATCTGGGGCCTGTGTCACCCTCTAGGAAGGTTCAGCCGAGTCTATTGGGCATAAGGTAGTGTGAAGACTAACTCAAAGTCCGGCACAGGTGTTCTTCTTCTTCTAAGTATTCAAACTCATCCTCCAACATGCCAGCAGAGCACAGTACTACATGGGTTGGGACTCTCACGGCATCCTCCTCTCTGCTACTCTGTTTCTCAGCACTACTCAGTCAACACAACTATATCCTACATTGGACCTTTACAGATCAGGTTGCTGTATTGTCAAGTATTTATTCGGAACTATTGTCAAGTGTATGATCCAGTGCTTTATCCAGAGAAACCTCATACTGTCGACTCTGTATTACCTGTTGCACATTTGCAATTAGTAAACTTAGTAGACTTATGTGAAAGAGACTGTGTGATTTTTCCCGTTATCCACCGACACAGCACACACCGCAACCTTGGGACAATTCCCCTTTCTGTTAGTAGCGGTTCCTATAATCCGTAAGGGTCACTACTAGAGTTGATCAAACCTCGGGTCTGTCATTACAGCGCGGCGCATATCTGTACAGTTCCCCACGCTTTCAGCATCTAATTACAGATGCTGTCCGGGCGGGGGGAGACTCTGTTACAGGCATTCCTCGTCCCGTGTAGCTGTGAGTCAATTGAATTTTATGACATGCCATACTTGTGGCTTTTTTTTTGGGGGGGGGGGGGGTTCCTTTGCTCCGTGGCAGTTTTACCAAAACGCAGGATGGTGAGAGTTTGGTGTTTTTTGCAACCTGTGGCATTTATCTCCCATAGAGTTCAATAGAATTTCTCTTGTTCATCTCAAAAACGCCAACGGCAAAAAAAAGGCAAATTTTACCTAAAGTCATAAACACCTGAAAAAATGCCAGGATAATCTTCAGCACTTTTTCTGGCGTTTTTTGGAGGCCACAAAAATGCCAAAAGAAAAAAACTGTGTCTGGGGGCACCCTAACTAAGGCTGCATTCACATGTTCCGTGCTTCACACAGAATATGTGCGTGGAAAGCGTGTAATGGGGTCCCCCTCCCCTTGCTCTGTAAGAAGCAGCTGCGTGGCTCTGTCATTACAGCGCGGCGCATATTCATACAGTCCCCTGCTCCCAGCATCATATCACAAATGCGGCCCATGCCGGGGGGCGGGACACAACACACTGTTCTGCCCATGTTTGGCGTGAAACTCAGAATGCGGCCTTATGACTCAGAGAAATAAGATTTTCAAAAATAAAGATTTTTTTATAAATTGTGGCTTGAAAATTAGACTGAGAATATATGAACTAAATTTAAAAATGTGTCACATAAAAATGGTTTCAGACATGCTTGAAAACGTCACAGTATTTGAAAAATGGGACTGTGTTACTAAGGCCAAAATTAGCTGCGACAGGAAGGGGTTAAGCATGCACCTCTATTCACTCTTACTGCCAACCTATAAGACAAATTATATTTAGTATCATTAAACTGCATTACCTGTCTATTACCTTACATTACACTGAGTACAACCCTCACTTGGCTTCTAGTCTGTGTGGCACCTGTAAACAGGCCAGGGTTTCACCCTACGCAGGTGTTTCTGTATCTGTACATGTTTTTCATCATTCTTACATATGTGGTTGAATGTGCCTGGTATACGTATGTATCTCAGGGAGGCCCACTTGTGCTGCAGAGTTAGAGACCAAAATTCACCCCCTTAGGCTGGGTTCACATTTCCACTGGGGCGCAGTTCACAGTGCATCATCCAAATTTCTGTTTTTTTGCTAATTTTTATTTTTTTTTGCTGGATCTGAGCAGACAGAAAATGAAAAAATGCCTTAAGGTGATATTACACAGACAGATTTATTAGACAGATTTTTGAAGCCAAAGCTAGGAACAGACTATAAACATAGAGAAGGTCATAAAGAAAAAACTGAGATTTCTCCTCTTTTCAAATCCATTCCTGGCTTTGGCATAAAAAATCTATCAGATAAATCTCTCTGTGTGAAGGCACCGTTAATTTTTCTTGTCTGCCAAATCTTGCAAAATAAATGGACACCAGATGGAAGTCAGCTCAAGTCCATTGAAATCATTGGGACCTCTAGGGTGTCTGTATAAATCAGTTATGTTGTGTTTACACCTGATTTGAAAATAGGAGAAATTTTAATCTTTCCTTTATGACCTGTTCTCTGTTTACAGTCTGTTCCTGGCTTTGGCTTCAATAATCTGTCAGATATATCTCTGTGTGTTAACACACCCTGGCTGCATTTACACGTTCCGTGTGCATGGATAAATGTATAGCTCATTGCTTTGGATTGGGCTATTTACATGTTCAGCGTTTTCACAGATTTCCAATCCGTTCCGTTTAAAAATAAGACATGTCATAACTCGGAACGGAAGCAGGGAACAGATTCCCCTATAGAAATCAATGAGATCCGTGTTTTTTGCGGATGTACACGGATGTGATATCCGTGAAAAACATGTTATCAATGTAATTTAAAATGCTTTGAATGCAAAACGGATGACAACACGGACGGCTTTGCACGGATCCTGCTTCCAGGATGTAGAGAAAAAAATGCTTTTATTCTCTGGTACAAAGATTCTTTTCCAAGGCCCTGAAAATCTGTTATCTGAAATGCTTCCTCTCTTCCTTCCCTGCTTGAATCACGCCTAGAAGTGCCAAGCAGGGTTAGGTATGGGAGATGGAGTAGGGAGGTGTTACAGTTTGCTGCACAAGTTCAGAAAAGCTTCTTTGACTGTTTGTACTATAGAATAAAAACATTTTTCTGGAAGCACAGACAGATATGTGAATGGTTTCATGTCTATTCTTGATGTAACAGCTATTTAACAGTGTCATCAATTTGAAACATGGATTGCAGCTGACAGATTCCCTTTATTGTAGTTTAACATGTAATATGACTTCTTACCACTAGATGGAGCTGTTTACATAATTTTATGACTAATACACTATATGACCACTGATCTTCTAACACACTGAACACTACATCCATATGTAATTACTAAACTTCTTAATCTGAAATAATTTATAAAGAGTATGTCCTGTCAGTTCTATCCACTGAGCATAGATGTGAACATTGCTGTTCGATGATACAATCCTTTACAAAGTAGTTTAATCTGGTTAAGGTCAGAGCTGTAAATAATCTAGCAAGGTACATCGACAGCAAGATGGATGAAGCATTTATGATGGAGTTCACTTTGTGTATGAGTTACTTTCTGTTAAGATGAAACATGTCCCTATTGCTAAGGATGAAGGTAAGTTTCTCACCTTCATCCTCTGAGCAGTCTTCATGCTATTAGCAGTTTAACCCTTTGGTGCACTGGGGGCGGGACTGCAACTCAGTTCCATTGAAGTGAATTGAGCTGAATAGTAATACCACATACCACATGAGAACTGGGGGAGAGAGGAGGCTGTTTTTGCAAGAAAGTAGCTGTGTATTTTCCGATCCTGAATAACCTCTTTAAAGGGATTGTCCAACAGAGATCTTTTTCTTTCAAATCAACTGGTGTTAAAAAGTTATGTAGATTTGTAATTAACTTTAATGAAAAATACTTCCTATGCTTATCAGCTGCTGTATGCCCTACAGGAAATGTTTTCTTTTCAGTCTGACACAGTGCTCTCTGCTGACATCTCTGTCTGAGACAGAAACTGGCTGGAGCAGGAAAGGTTTTCTATGAGGATAGGCTGCTGCTCTGGACAGTTCCTGACATGGAAAGAGGTGACAGCAGAGAGCACTGTGTCAGACTAAATAGAAAATATTTCCTGCAGGACATACAGCAGCTGATAAGTATGTGAAGTCTTCAGATTTTTAAATAGAGGTAAATTACAAATCTATATAACTTTCTGAAACCAGTTGATCTGAAAGAAAAAGATTTTTGCTGGACAACCCCTTTCCCTGTACGTCCTCGTGTGGGTGGGGGCGTTCAGAGCGGGGCCGCGTGGAGCATATACACATGGTATATGCTCCGGCTGGTATCCCTAGTGGCGCCGCAAACAACTGACATGCCAGTTTTCTACGGCCGCAATTCATTGAATAGCAGAAAACCCTGTCAGTGCACACAATGGTGCGAGCGGCTCCGGTCACATGCTCCATAGAGTACATGGAACGGACAATTTTTTACTGTGTATGAGAGTAGCCTTACTTGGATCAAGACTGGAGTGTAAGCACCTGTCTTTTTCTTCTTTACTCCTATAGAAAAAAAAAAAAAACAGGAAAAACAAATGATGAAAATAGATGAACACAAAAAAGTCCATTGCAAGGTTATTGCAATTACTTTGTGCAAAGTGAGTGTGCAGCCCTGACCCGACCTGTCCTAACCCATAAGACCAATGCTACATCTGTCCTGTGCAAATTGACATTATGGCGATGTCATATATGCATAAGAAGCGAAGATACTGCAGGAAACAGAACCCAACTCTTCTTATTATATGACAATATAATAGTTCGGAGTCCATTTTCGAGCACTTCAATTACAAGGTGCTTAGAACGTTGCAGTCATTGGTTTTTCAAGGTTTCGTAGTGTAGAGATGTAAAAAGTTCAGGCGTAGCTTGCTTGAAATTCTAATGTATGCAGACACTGTGTGCTTCCCATGGCTCCCAGATGTTATGAGGAGGAATGAACACAGCATTGCTGCAAAGCAATTGAGCTATCCTATACACCGTAATAGTCTGGGTATTGTAATGCTTATATAATTCACACAGGCAAGTTACTCGACTATGGAGAGAATAGACTGAGAACCGCAATATATATGCATGGACTATGGTATCTCTATTATATAGGCAATCTTTTCATTTTAGTCTTCATTATTATTATTACTACTTAATGACACTTTATATAGTGTCATCAAAGCACCTGTCTATGGTCCATTGGAGTTTGCAGTCTAATTTCCCTTCTAATTTGGTCTTGAAGGGATTTCAGAAGCCCTAGGAAAATAAAATCACACAAGTATAGAAGACTAAGGTTATGTTCACACACTGTAAAATAAAGATAAAATACAACCATAGTTTTGAGGTAAAAATACATCCGTATTTTTCACTATAATAACACGCTCTATTGAAGTCAATGGGGAATGGTCTGGTAGTGCACACACTACATAGAATAACAGTCGTAACGGATTAGAACTGTCCAAATAATAAACCTGCTCAACCAGTTTGGCTTTGGGCCACACTAGGGAGTGGAGTCTAAGTGCTTTCTAAGCTGGACTTCTGCAGCTAGAGGACACCAGGTTGCTCTACAAGCCTGGTCCCGGTGTGAGCAGCAAGGCACCGGGGAAAAGGGTGGTCAGCAAACTGGTCAGCAATTAGTCAATGTGAGAGTTAGCGTAGTACCAGGGTAGACAGGAATTGTAGTCAGACAGACAAAAGGTTAGGACAGGTGGCTTAAGACAGGAGATCTATGTCGGCAACGGGAGAGGCATTCGGCACAGACAAGGGTCAAGCAGAAAGTGTAAACCAAAGAACAGGCCGGTATATACATGAATTCAGCAGGAAGAGCAGACGAAAACCTTTGCTATGTGTGCTGGAATGCAACAATGCTCAGGCAGGGAGGAGTAGGTGGAGCTAGTTTAAATAGGTATAGGTGGCTCTGAATTGGCAGACAGCAGTTGCAGCAAGCTACTTGAATATTCCATACTGGAGGCAAATTTGCCCTCATCAGCCCAGAGGCTGCTCATGGGACGTACTTGGACGTTCCAACATGACACCCATCCAAAACACAAGGCCAAGTCGACCTGTCATTGGCTACAGCAGAACAAAGTGAAGATTCTAGAGTGGCCATCTGAGTCTCCTGACCTCAATATCATTGAGCCACTCTGGGGAGATCTTAAGTGCGCAATTCATGCAAGACAGCCCAGAAATTTACAGGAGCGGGAGGCTTTTTGCCAGTAAGAATGGGCAGCTTTACCATGTGAGAAAATAAAGAACCTCATCCACAACTAGGACAAAAGACTTCAAGCTGTCATTGATGTTAGAGGTGGCAATAAAAAGGTATGAAGAACTGGGGTATGTAAACTTTTGATCAGGGTCATTTGGATGTTTTTGGTCGTCATTATGATTTAAAGAGAGAACACACAGTAGTTTGACAATAAATGGCTTCATCCAACCACTAACCATGAATGGGAAAAAAAAAGTTTTCGTGTTACCATTTATACTCTCTGAAAAAAGGACAAGAAAGCAAATTCTGCTGGGGTATGTAAACTTTTGAGCACAACTGTATGTGAACATATTTTCAGACCTTTGTCACATGGCTGTAAGGATATACTCCCTTTCATCAGTATTGCATCTGCGTTTCTGTACTGTCAGGATATTGAATTATACTTTGGAAAAATGGATGCAGGCACAAATATTGATGAAATATGAATGCAAAGTCAGCTTGGAGCTGGCATAGGTTTAAACTACCATTGACTCCTGTGTGCAGGTTTAGCCTATGTTTACACACTGTATAAACAACGGCCGTTGTTTTAAATGCAAATTGCCTTGAAGTCTATAGACCAGAGCCGGAAATAATTGACATCATCATTACTTCGACAGCCGTAGCAAACAACAGCCACATTGGCCACAAATAATTGACAGTTCCCACACTTTCTGGCTGTTCCTCATAATGCAGTACCGGTCAGAGGAACATGTTAAACAGTTTCCATTGTTTGACACAGCCTTTGTTTACAGTGTCAAACAACGGCCATGCCAAACAACGGACACTGTTTTAACAAAGAGTGAACATAGTCTTAAATTATATATGGTACATATAGGGGTCACACACCCCTTTGAGCAAATTCATGCCCCTTTCCCAGCCACTTAACAAAGCTGCTCAAAGGGCATTGGCACTTGGAAACACCCAGGCAGGGGTGCTGGCCAGGAAGTTGCAATAGATGACAGGAGATGCTCCTGTCACTTACACTTAAATTGCTCGCCATTGAGGTTTAGGGCCTGGCTGCAGATAGCAGCCGGCCCTCACCGGCTACGGAGCGAGCTTAGCTCCTGAGCCTGCTCCATAGCCGGGGACCCTGGCAGGGCGTACATTTATGCCCTCCTGTGTTAAGGCCCAGGCAGAGGGGGCGTTAATGTACCCATGGTCATTAAGGGGTTAATAAAATATATGTATTAAAGGTTTAAAGTTGATGCCAGGAGTTGCTGTAGAATAGGATAGACTATCAGACTAAAGAGACATTAGCCTCATCGCAGTACAATTTATAACACAGCTTGCATCATTTTGTAGATTTACAAGCAATTTTTATACATGACAATTATATCAAAACACTGATGGGTGAAATATATATATATATATATTTGTAAATTCAAGGATAGTTTAGAAAATTAGATCCTTATAACAGTAAAATATGGTATGATATGAAAAGATGTAAAAGTGTCAACGTTATTTGCATAATTTTACATTCAGGTTATAGCCGACCATAGATCCTATTAATGTTTGCATATTTTTCTCTATTAGGACAGGTTGTTAAAGCAAATCTTTGCAACAGTGGGAATGACTCTGTATGCATAAAAAAGTTTTCAGCTCTGCAAATATTGTTTATGTGCATTGTTGTGTGTGTATGTTCTCCTCCAACAGCTTATTAAATGCTCTGAACATTCTGTACATAGACCTATGGGACAAATTCTCATTGCCCTAGCCATAAAAATTATTCAGATTATTATTATTATTATTATTATTATTACAATAATCACAGATTCCAATATATAGATAAATATTTATGAATAAAAAAATATTGAACAATGGGCTTGTGTATGCAGAGTTTGTTTTACATATATGCTGATGCCAACCCTGCATTGAAATCTCCACAAAACTATTTATTCTGTTCAAAATTGTCCTAACAGGTCATATAAAAATTTTTACTACTGGAATTGGAACATTTACTTTAAGGCCACATTCACACACTGTATTTTGTAATTAAACTACGGACGTTGTTGCAGGTTGCAACAACAGATGTTGTTTAACAACACTGCTCAAATACATAGTAGTTTATGGAACAACAGCCATAGTGTATACACTCTGTAAACACTACGGCCATTGTTCTCCACGGCCGAACACAACAATTGACATGTCTATTTTGTACAGCCGCAGTTCGGTAAAGAGCGGCCGTACAAAATAGGCTGTGCTCGCAGTGTGAATATGGCTCATGACCGTACTTTACACTGTGCTCAATGCCAAATTGGAGTGCGGGCACACCCAAATGTGCCCGCATTCCAATTAAAATCAAGTGATGTTCATCTGGCTGATACTGCAGTATCGGCGTGGTGAACATGTCAGACAGCGGCCGTTGTTTGACATGGCTTTGTCAAACAACGGCCAATGTTCAGACAATGTGTGAACATGGCATAGATGGGAACTCTATGACCACTTGCACACAGTCTGTGTCAAGAATTGTCATGTCACTTTTTCGTGCACATTGCGAGCGGATTGAAAAATTGGAGACTAAATCAGCTTGAAATGTGTATGTAAAATTCCCATGTTTCTGCCTAGACTTTAGAGGCAGAATTTCTGTGAATTTTAACATTAGATATTTTGACATAAAAATCTCAGCGTGCACATACCCTATAGCTTTCATTGATGACTTCATTAGAGGCAGGGAAATGAGTGCATTTTCCTACTAGTGTCAATGAAGTATACTACTGTTCCCAAGGCTATATAGACAATGGAATATTCATGTGTTGGGTGTGACACAGGAAAGAAAAGTGACCTTTGTATAGTTTAAACGCTCAAGTGAGATCTGTATTTAATCACTGGATCGTGGGAAGATATTCAGATATTTTTTTTTTATGTAAAATGTATATTGTCAGATACTGTTACTATCTATATTTTTGCTTCAGTATTCTTTTTTTTAACTAGATTTGGTTGCATCCATAGATGTAGGTTTGCAGACCTAGGCATGTAGGCAAGAACTGACAGCAGGGGGCAGCAGTGAGGAGTGTAGTGTCCCAGAGCTGGTGTCCACTACTATTGTAGCAGCACGTACAGGTTGGTACTATGTGTTATAGGCCCGGGAAATGAAGCCTGTAGAATGCTGCTCCTGCCACCAGGTGTCACTGTGATTTGCACCTTATGGCTATGTTCACACTACGTATATTTGAGGCTGTATTTGATAGATAGATAGATAGATAGATAGATAGATAGATAGATAGATAGATAGATATCTGTACAAAACTACAAAGTTTTCTTCAGTAAACACTTCAACGTCAACACTACAACAACTAACCCAGCCACATAACACCTGATCCCGCTGGGTCGCTGCAGGAGTAAAGCCTAATTTTTTTTGTGTATTTGTCGGCATGTGTACACTTCTGGAATATTTACTCAGAAAGTTAAACCTTTGCCGTAAGAAATATGAATCCCATCACCGAAAGCCAATTGTATAAAAACACCATGAAAACAAATGAAACTGCATAAATGGCTGCATCAATATTCTCAGTAAATGTTCCCTATAGTCAGTAAGCCATGCAGCTCCGCATAACAATCATGATCACGGCATAAACTTCTAACTTAGACTCACACGTGTGGCAATTATACAATATAAATACACTGTTCAAGGGCACAATGAGCCTGCACCGACTGATAGAAAAGTGCAATGACTGTAAATCAGACTCGCTTACATTTCATTTAAACTGTAAATGTACCTATAATGAGATTATAAACTTGACTGAGAGTATAATTTCCATTAATAATTATATTCATAAGACGACTAACATTTCAGCAATTATTTATTCAGCTGCAAGCAAAACAATTGGTTTGTCTGGATGCACCGGTGATCAAAGTCAGCGTGATAAATATAAGTAATTTCCGCAGCATAGCAGAACCTTTCCCAGTAGAGAAAACAGTAGAAGAAAATAGTATGGATAAATTCTAACTAGAAGTAATAAGCAACCATGGGGCCCAAAGCAAACTTTGTTAAGGGGCCCCCACTGTGCAGTGACTAGCATCAGTTATTATTGTGTTCAAGAAATGAATAGATTGTTATTCATATGGCTATTCCTCTGTTTGCTGGGACTTTTCCTCCCTCTTATCTGGCCTTTTGTCCTTATTACTCTCCCCTCCTTCAACAAAGAAGATGAACCCCCCCCCCCCCCCCAGCTTCTACATACCTAACCAGATACAATGCGTTTAAACCGGGTAATGTTAATGCAATTATCTATTTGCATTAGCAAGGGCATGCACATGTTATAAAGGCAGACATTTTGCAAGATGTGGAGGTGACACTCTAGATCTCTCTGGAAAAATCAACCTGCCTATCGGTGCGTTTACACAGAAAGATTTATCTGACAGATTTTTGAAGCCAAAGCCAGGAACAGACTATAAATAGGGAACAGATCATAAAGGACTGAGATTTCTCCTCTTTTCAAATCTATTCCTGGCTTTGGCTTCAAAAATCTGTTAGGCCTTTCTGTAGGCAACATTAATAAACATTGAAGGCAGAATCTATGGGCTGAACCTTCTTATCTGCAAGAAATGAGAAATGGGGGAGGTGAAGATTTACATGAGCCTTCTGTTTCAAAATAGTTGTTATGATAGCACAAAATCATTAAAGCAAATATACCACTAGGTATACCACTAGGCTTTTTGTACATGAACAGACTGGTGCCGGCTCGGGGATGCCAGTGTAGCGGTCCTTTTTTGAACCACCTGGTTCCCATACATTGCCCTGGTCTATTACCGAGCGGCGGCTGGCCAGCAAGCACTGGGAGACCCCTCCTATGGAGCCACGTCCAGTGTCTTGTGCTGGAATCAGGCGGTGGTTCAAAAGAAGGACTGTGACACTGGCTACCCCTTGCCAATGCTGGCCTGTTAAAAAAACGGTGTACCTAGTGGTACATTCACTTTAAGGCTAGGTTCAGACTATGTAAGTGTGCGGCTGTATTTGCGGCTGTAATTGTGCGGCGGTATTTTTGGTGGTTCATGCGTACGCTGGAAAGTATAGGATATACGGCTGCACAGTGCACACTATGTATGAATCTATGGCCCTGTCGTAAACGGACCCGTAAAAAATGAACAAGACCATTGTTTGCGGCTGGAAACGCGGCCGTGGATTGACAGGCGGTCCGTACGGAGTACGTCAAAAATAGCCCGCAATGATGCCGAATGCCGATGCCTCTAATAGTTAATATATTAAATTAATAAAACACATTTTCGTTGTAATAAAGTCCCTTTCGTTGTTCAATAATTTAATTCTAACGAATCCATCATTTTGCAATTAAATATACTGTTAAAATAAATATATATATAAATAAATGTATATTTATATATATATTTATTTTTTGACAGTATATTTAATTGCACAATGATGGATTCGTTAGAATTAAATTATTGAATAACGAAACTGAATTTATTTCAACGAAAATGTGTTTTATTCATTAAATATTAATTAGTACAGGAAGCTCTATAAGCCGTTAATTCATATTGCCGGCAAAAGAGCTTTCTGTACTAATCATCACTTTACTTTAATGAAAACATCAAATGTTTCTTCTAATTATGTTATCACAATAGCATTATTAGAAGAAACATTTAGAATTATATGTGCGCTCAGCTGATTGGTTGATCGGCTGAGCGCACATATAATTAGCGGGTCCGCAGCACAGTGACTTCATTGTGCTGCGGACCAGCGAAGAAGACACATCGGGGAGAGTATAGAGCTCTCCCCACCCCCTCCCCAGCACTGCACCCCTCCCAGCAAGGAAGGGGGGTCACTTAACCCCTTCCTTGCTGGGATGGGTGCAGTCTGACATCAGTCTGGCCCCCAAGGGGTTAAGGGGGATGCAATACATCCTCCCTTAACCCCTTGGGGGCCAGACTGTAAGCAGCGATCTGTAAAGATGCTGCATACTGTAAGGAGCACAACACCGCTCACAATGATGGGTGTTGTGCTCCTGTTTGTGTGTTTTTTGTGTGTTTCTCCCTTTTTGTTTTTCAGATATCGGTATCCTGGGGATTACGTCGGATTCCGTGGACTACGTCGATGACCAGCGTTTTTTTTTGTTTTTTTTTTTAATAAAATGGTCAATGAGGGGTGTAGGGGTGTTTTTATTTGAATAAAAAATTTTTTTAACTTGTGTCTTCTTTTTATTTCTTTACTTTATAGACTTAGTAGTGGAAGCCGTCTAATAGACGGAATCCATTACTAAGTTGGGGCCTAGTGTTAGCCGGTATAAAATGGCTAACACTAACCCCCCATTATTACCCCAGTACCCAATGCCACCAGGGGTACTGGGAAGAGCCGGGTGCCAGTGGTCCCGGAGCATCAAAATTGGCGCTCCTGGACCGGGCGGCAGCAGGCTGGTAAGATTTAGGCTGGGGAGGGCCTAAACCAATGGCTCTTCCCACCCTGGTGTTACCAGGCTGCTGTCGTTTGGTTTTTAACCCGGCTGGTTATAAAAATAGGGGGGACCCTATGCATTTTTTTAAAAAAATAAATAAATAATTAAAAAAAAACGCATAGGGTCCCCCCTATTTTTATAACCAGCCGGGTTAAAAACCAAACGACAGCAGCCTGGTAACACCAGGGTGGGAAGAGCCATTGGTTTAGGCCCTCCCCAGCCTAAATCTTACCAGCCTGCTGCCGCCCGGTCCAGGAGCGCCAATATTGACGCTCCGGGACCACTGGCACCCGGCTCTTCCCAGTACCCCTGGTGGCATTGGGTACTGGGGTAATAATAGGGGGTTAGTGTTAGCCATTTTATACCGGCTAACACTAGGCCCCAACTTAGTAATGGATTCCGTCTATTAGACGGCTTCCACTACTAAGTCTATAAAGTAAAGAAATAAAGAGAAGACACAAGTTAAAAAATTTTTTTATTCAAATAAAAACACCCCCACACCCCTCATTGACCATTTTATTAAAAAAAAAAAAAACGCTGGTCATCGACATAGTCCACGGAATCCGACGTAATCCACTGGATACCGATATCTGAAAAACAAAAAGGGAGAAACACACAAAAAACACACAAACAGGAGCACAACACCCATCATTGTGAGCGGTGTTGTGCTCCTTACAGTATGCAGCATCTTTACAGATCGCTGCTTACAGTCTGGCCCCCAAGAGGTTAAGGGAGGATGTATTGCATCCCCCTTAACCCCTTGGGGGCCAGACTGATGTCAGACTGCACCCATCCCAGCAAGGAAGGGGTTAAGTGACCCCCCCTTCCTTGCTGGGAGGGGTGCAGTGCTGGGGAGGGGGTGGGGAGAGCTCTATACTCACCCCGATGTGTCCTCTTCGCTGGTCCGCAGCACAATAAAGTCACTGTACTGCGGACCGGCTCTTTATATGTGCGCTCAGCCGATCAGCCAATCAGCTGAGCGCACATATAATTCTAAATGTTTCCTCTAATAATGCTATTGTGATAACATAATTAGAAGAAACATTTGATGTTTTCATTAAAGTAAAGTGATGATTAGTACAGAATGCTCTTTTGCCGGCAATATGAATTAACGGCTTATGGAGCTTCCTGTACTAATTAATATTTAATTAATAAAACACATTTTCGTTTAAATAAATTCAGTTTCGTTATTCAATAATTTAATTCTAACGAATCCATCATTGTGCAATTAAATATACTGTCAAAAAATAATTATATATATAAATATACATTTATTTATATATATATATTTATTTTAACAGTATATTTAATTGCAAAATGATGGATTAGTTTAAATTTAATTATTGAACAACGAAAGGGACTTTATTACAACGAAAATGTGTTTTATTATTTTAATATATTAACCATGAGAGACATCGGCATTAGTGCAGAGGATCGCAAACCCCGGTAATAGCGATTCATGTAAACTGTGTTCCCTGCTTTCCCAGATGCATCCAGAGGTGTTTGCATCACTTTCTTAAGATTTTATTTGTTATTTTTAGTTGAACCAGATTTCCAAGTAAATGACCGTATGTTTTGAGCCGCATGTCTGTTTTTTCCCACGGCCGTAGTTTCGTCCGCACATTTACAGCCGCATAAAAAATACAGCCGCACAGTTACATAGTGTGAACCTAGCCCACAGGGGTATTAAGAAGTGTAATAATAACCATATTGTCCAGAGCTTGGCCAATAGAAGAGATTTCCCAACAAGGTATATTTTATGATTATCATTTTAGAAGAATATGCTATTGTCCCTGAAATGCTTCCAGGCCTTCTTACATCTGGATATGAACTCTTTGTCTAAATCAAATAACAGGAATCTTTTTTGTTTCTACAAGTTTCAGAACAGATTTAATAGCTTTTGGTTCTCTGAAAATCTGTCTTCCTGCCCTCTGGCTAAAAAAGGGGATTAATTAAATAAAAAGCTGTCGGGTCTTGTCCGAGTGCGACGAATGTCATTACTCTCTGTTATTTTATTCCATAATTACTTACAAATCGTAGGAAACCTATGTGAATGGTAAATAAAAGTCTATTGATGTTGCTGAAAATTCCCACTTAAGCAGGTTGAGAGATGCACCAACGTGGTCCCCAGCAACAAGGGGTCCGCACTATTTTAACTGCAACAAATAGGCTACAGATCTGTACAGCAGCAGACGGTTTATGGACAGGGTAACAATACAAAGGTTCAATAAAATATCTAGAGCCTCCCCTTTTTTTACATTTGCGTGACACACCTGCTTCACATCACGTAGCTTATATAACTATTAGTAGTCTTATTACTTGGACAGCTAAATACATATTTAATGATATCATTGCCAGTGAATAGGCAGCCGTATCAGTTTTCTGGCTACAATTTGACAAAGCTCCTGTTAGAGTTCAGTCTGTGTGTGTGAATTCGGCTGGAAGAATCAGCCGACGCCCGATTTCTCTCTGACCTGTTCACACTTCATGCTCTGCTGCCAGGGAGCCGACACCCAGTCTCATGCCTTCTCCTGATTCCTCTTCTCCGGTGCGCTTAGGGTTAAGCTTTCAGGTGTTGCTAACTGCCTCCTGAGGCTTGCTCTATTAGGACAGGGGAGGGCTCCCTGGCTGCCATTGGTCTCCATCACAGCTGTCAGACTCCTTGCTCCTATCAGCAGCTGGGGCAGGAGCTCTGGCAACATTTAAGCTGGTGGTTTACTCCTTAGAGTTGCCAGTGTATGTTTGGTCTCCAGCTACACCAGCGGTCTATTGTGTTACTGTGAGTTGGACTTTGCCTCTGCCTTATCCTTTTGTACTGTGATACCTCCTGTGCTCGACCTTGGACTGGACTCTGTTAACCCATTGCTTGCTGATTTGGTATTACCTCCTGTTGCCGACTAGGACTGCCTGACCTGTTTGTATATACCTGTCTGTGTGTTCTGTTTACCTCCCTGTGTCCCTAGTTAGGCTAGGGACTGTCGCCCAGTTGCTGCCCTAGGGTTTAGCCTAGGGGGCAAGCAGGTAGGGACAGGGGTTGCGGGTCACGAGAAGGGACTGCCATCTTCCCGGACCCCAGGACTCCCTGACAGCGCCCTTCTGTAACTTGCATCTTACATGCTAATTGTTATCCTTTAATAAAATGTCAATATGAGAGAAGTTCTGGTCTGATACCTGATGTCATCACTGATAAGCTGATTGAAGAGGCTATGGCACTCATGCGAGCACTAGCTACGATCTTGCCACTGCTTACGAGGCACAGCGCCATACAGCAGGCAGTGGCTGTACCTGGTAGTGCAGTTTGTCCTATATTATATTACTTGTAAGTTAATAGAAGTCATATGGTGAGTGGGTAAAGAAAGCATAAGAACATCAAGGCCATCTTTCATCTTGGAAAGATATTACATTCATTGCACTATCCCTGCATCTGAATACTCTGGCCAAGTAGGAGTAGTATGTAGATAAGTCCGTTCCGCTAGTTACACCCCCACAGAGATGGCAACCTAGGGGAGGCAATCATCCAAGTACAGAAACAAAGCAGAGATAGCTAAAGAAGTATATTGCAGACTTGCTCAGGAGAGTAACTATTCCATGATATTGGGATAAATAAAGGAATGATCACTTTAAAGGTAATTACCGAAGCTTCCTGTTCCTTGTGTTACATTTATACTAATTAAGTGCTGGATTTCTTTATCATTTTGCAGCCTCATGAAAGTACATCTAAAGATAAATTAAGAACAAAGTCTTTTTTTGGGCTAAGAGTCTCAGGGAGTCTAATTAGCAAAAAAATATGCATTTTATTGACTTCTCAATCAGCCCGAGCAGAGAGGAAACTGGAGCAGCCTGTTAACATTATATGTAAAACAATTTTTACAAGTAATCCACCGAGCTTTAACTCCGTGGAGCTCTGCCAGTCAAGGCAAGATTTACATATTTGTTGCCTAAAGCTAAAGAAATTAGAAGATAGAGAAGTGCATTGAAATATTAAGCTGATTCCAGGCTTCATTTCACACTTTTACGAATTAGGTTAACATTGTGATATTGAACTTTACCCATCACAGGGTAATGTGATTGTGAAGTTGGGTTCACACTTGGGTTTCTCTTTTTTTTTTTTCTTTTGCTGAAACTAATCATTTGTTGGCATCAGTTATTTTTCTCTTCATCAACTTTGTAGATAATCCACTGACATTTGTTGGTTCCTGCTGGTACTATGTGTTATGTCCGTGCCTGTTCAGACCTCTAGACAGCCGAGACTGCTCTTTTGGTTGTGATTCATGTGCATATTTTTTAGCGTTCCGGCTGATAGTCATTTAATGTAATAGCTCATGCAAAAAGTCTCTTGTAGCTTGAGCTGGCATTTTGGACTGTTGTGCTTTCTCCTGTATCTGCTTGACTATTTTTCTTTTTGTCTGTCTTGTTTCATTCTGCATTCTACTTACCGAGTGTAGAGATCATTGCCCAATTGTTGCCAATTAGGAAAGTGGGTCTGGCAAGTAGGCAGGGACAGTCTTGGAGGGCCTAGTGCGAGCGCTCACGAGGTTCCCTTACACTATAGCTGTCATTCCAGCTGAGCCGTGTCTGATATGACCATTATGTAATGCTTTCCATTATAATGCACAGCTTAACAAGATTAATGCAACTGACTAAACTGCTTTTGGTATGAACAGAATGATAACAGAATGGACTGTATGCAAGCATCAAGCTTAGCTCCTCTTTTTAGTTGTTTCAGTGGAACTTCCCAACACATGTCCACTTGCACAGTCTGAATTGACTCTTTTATAAATGCAATTTTCTTGGCAATGTTTCATTTCTTTTTTTCACTTTTGCAAACTATTAGTTTTATTACAAAAGAGGCACGGGGAATCCCATAACATTGATAGGAAGTGGCACTCTTCAGAGTGGAGATTTCACCACTACAGTGGAGCAATACAACTTTTAAAGGGGTTGTCCAAGTAAGTATTTTTTATTTGTAAAAGTACTCAGGATGAGGGGCCAAAAGAAAAAAAAACAGACATATACTCACATGCCACCACTTGATCCTTGATGCTTGGACCTTTCTGTTCTCTCTCTAAGCACATAAAACGCATGCTGAACCAATTTCTGGTTAGGGTGGGTCTCGCTGCAGCCAGTGATTAGCTGAGCAGCCATTTCCCCAGTTTTTGGATGGAAACAGAGATCTGAGCAGCGGGGACCGCACCAGTAAGGGATTGGCAGCAAGTGATTTTTTTTTTTATTTTGGCCCCCCAACCCTGAACACTTTTACACCTGAAAATGTTTTCTTGGACAGTCCCATTTTGGACACACATTTGAACAAAATTCATAACGTGAACTATGTGATCAGTGTCAATTTTTCTAACTAATTTATATAAGACCAGGGCTACATGGTGACTATGACAGGCATTGTGTGGTCATAGATTACCACTGCCATTTTCCTGTGGCATTGCAGCTATTGTAAGTAAGGGAGGTCTCAATCTCATTGCCTGATGAGTCACTGTTACTGCCATTTGTGACCCCATTTTCTTACATTAGCTATGATACCACATAATCCTTGCAGTCCAATGTAGCAATCACTGGCTGCATGATTCACGTCAGGGCCAAAGTCGCTGTATAACACTAGCGTAACAAGACAAAGGAAAATTTTACTTTGAGAAAATTCCTCCTATTGGACGTAATTGACTGTAAAACCTACAGTGGCAGCAACTATCAGATCAGCACTGGTCCGATTGTGTGTGTATATGATTTAAGATCAAGTATAGTCCATGTTGGAAGCCTAATCAGGTCAGATGCTTTCATATTCCCTCTTGACAATGATATTTTTGCACCAAGTATGTGAGACAGTCCCATTTGATTCTTTTATTTAAAAGCCATTTAAAAGCATAAACCTGCAAAATACATGTCAGGATATGCTTCTTCCATATGACCTTTCTCCCTACACCATCCCTCCTGTATATCCCTAGGTGCACTTGTTGGTGATTATTTAATGTTCTCCATTCCCTTGCTATTGTATAGACTTTGAGGGTCTGCAAATCAATTGTCTGAGGTGAAGCTGGATGAGTTACTGTGTTAGGCTGCCCTTGACTTCTCTCTGCTGTTCTTCCTTCACTTATCGGTTTCAGCTCTGTTTTTCCTGCCCTCAGGCACATCTCAGTTATTACTGTCTGTAGCATCTCCCTATCTGTCAGTAGTTAAGCTTATATAAGATGCTTCTTAAAAAAGTAGAAGCATTCCTGTAGCCTGTAGACTTATAGTGAATTTCATTTGAGATACATTGTTTTCATGTACATCTCCTGTGTCTATCATAATAATAATAAGATGACTTGTAAATCATTGTTTTCTAGATTTTTCTGCTGCCTTCTATGGGGGAATAAGTTATCTACCTAGAGCTCTGGAATATAACAGATGTCCTAGCCTTTTGTGAGTCTTTCTATATTCACTGCATTATGAAGGGGATGCTTAAAGAGATTATTCGGCTTTTAATATTGTTTCATACTTACCTTCAGCATTCTGCCCTGATTCAAATAGTTGAAGCTGCAATTCTTGGGGGAGCTAAGAGGATGCCCAGGACTTGCAGATCCACATTGAAGAGGTAGGTTAGAATAGAAGGAAAAGTGTCAGGTTACAAATGACAACCTGGACAACAATCGCCAGCAAAGACCATACGCTGGAGCCAAAAGAGGTGAGTATGAAATTATGCAGTAACATCCTAAGCCTCTGCTTGTGTGGTGGCAGGCAGTCATCCATAGACTACCAGATAAAGATATCAGTAGAACTGCCAGGTAGACATGAAAATGAACACATTATTTATACCACACAGTGAATATCATAACATTTTTTTACCCTAATTGGTCAGTCCTTCCTCCTTAAAAACGTTACCACAAAAACATGAACGTAAAAAATAGCAGGTTATAAAAATAAAAGTTAAATAAAATGCCATCAGAGTGTCACCCCAATGCCTTAATAATTGATGTCTATAATATATCCTAAGTAATAGGAGGCCCCAAAATGAAGTATGTAGTTGCTCCTTAATATCTGGGGTCTGTGTGTGACTCATGTTACACTCTATGGCCATATGGGATATTTCTAAAAAGTCTTCATTAGGTCAATAATTATCCTATTTCTCTCTTTACACCCACTGTTACAAAAAAAAAAAAAAACTAAAAAGGAATAGCTAGAAAAATAAAATTTTAAAATTCTTCCTTTTGCTTTTATTACTGGAAATCACCTAAAGAACTAAAAGAAATGAGTGAACTTGTCGAAAATCATCATTTGAATCCTATTGCCTTGAGAAGGGGGTTGCACCCCGAGGACTCTCTCTATCTCTCTATCATAGCCTATATAGAGAAAGCCTAGCTTCTATCTATGTCTTCCAGGCAGTCCTCAGGCTGCATCCACCTTCTTCAGGCAGCAGGATTCAAATGCAGAGCGTTTGGGTTTGTGTGGCAAGTTCCCTCATCTCTTTTAGCTTTTACTAACTACTTTATCTGATATAGACATTTTCTCGAAAATTTGCCAAATTGCTGCTAAACTGGTGAACCTTCAAATGTCCTGAAAAAGTAAGTGCATTTAACAAATAATGCCATCTCAAGGTAGACATACTGTAGATGTGAATTAATACTAATTTATGTGGCATGACTATTTCTCTTACAACCAGTGAATTTTTGAAATATGCAAATTTTTCCAATTTCTCTCCGCCCACCAGCTGCTGATTGACTTCATATACATATGTGGTGTCGCGTTTCCACAAAGTTAAGTGGCCATGAAGGTATTTTATGGTTTCACCACAAGATTTCAGAGATATATATATATATATGCTTTTATGTATTGCACAGCTGAAGCCAATGAAGGGTTACTATTTCCTATGTCTTATGTACTTTTATTGTCCAACAGAGATGCTCTTTCTCTCTATAACCTATCACTTTCTCTTTTTTTCTTGCACACATTGTTTTCCACCACTCATGCACATCCCTTTAGAAAGTAGCCACTGTGTAGGAGGAGGTGTAGCTTTTAGGCACTACTATAAACCCAGCCCATGCTGAGAACCACTCTACAAAGTGCAGGGCAGTGTCCTACAACACAAGAGGAACTAGCCTGGATAGAACAAAGCTACCAGAAGTTCTACGTATTCTATCTCGCAGTGCAGGTGAAACCGGGAAGTCTTGGACAATTAGCTTCACCCAGGTAACCACAGCTGGGGCTTGTACCACCCTAGCAGGATGAGTACCTCGACACTGTGGGGCAGAGGGTGGTCAGACATTAGTCTAAACACGACGGGTACAGGTATATCTCTCACTCTCAAGTATTTCTCTAAAGTTCCAGCAAAGCACAAGTACTATATTAGGTTGGGACTCCCTTGACAAACTACTCTCCTCTACACTGCTTCACTCTACTCTCAACTCTACAAGCACCGCTACAACTACCTCTACTATATTCTGCTCTTCCTCGTATCTCCACAGCACAAACCAAGTTGAGTACTAAAGTCTGTGTCCAGAGTATCTATTTGCTGCCAAATTGTTTTATGTTATTCAAAGACTGCACAGTAAAAGCTGTTCTATTTTTATCACTGGGACACATCTCTTTATCCGCACCAGCACCTATACACACTCGCCACACTCCTTGGGTCGTTTTCCCCTTTCTGTGGGTGGTGGTACCAATAGTCCGAGTGGGTCGATTGCTACTCAGGACTAACGTGACGGGAGCCCAAGGGACTAATCACAGCTCAGCAAGTCACCGATCGTTTAGGGGAATACAGTCAGCCACTCTACAAAGCAGGTACCAACATCACACCAGCGTGCTGGACTAGCACTGGCGTCATGACAATTACCATCTCTGGCTGAGCTGTATCATACCACTGATAACATCCTTCTCCCAGTGGTTACCACACAGCATGGATAGATAACTGGCAATCAGCAGCTGGAGGGTGGGGTGTGGCAATAATCCTATTCTCCTACACATTAGGAGAACGTCTGAACAGAATGATGGAAGTAATACACCGATCTGTTCAGCATTTCTGCCCTCATTTAAGGTGAAATAAACCTAGTGACAGATTCTTTTGTATATAGTACTTTTGTATATAATATATAGGTAGAGGTTTACATCTGGTAATATTAAATGAATGTGAAAGGTGCTGTTCAGGATTCTAGGAGAGATGTGTGTGATTAAAAAAAATGTGTTGCACAAATTTACAATTTGCTGACGGGAAAACACGCTCTGTTTACTTTGTGAATTTGACTTCAAAACTTTTATTTATCACAAGAGCCTTTGATTTTATCCAGGAAACATGGCTCAGTGCTGCACATTTCTCCCAGCCTCCCACTGAGATAATCTGTGAGACAAGTCCACTCACAACACACAGTTCATTTGTGAAATCACTGAACTTTGCAACTTCATTTTAGCAGGCAAATGTCAATCTTCCCCTTTGCTTTGATAATGCCTGAGGTTAGCGATTCTATATCAGAGCTTAACATAATAATAATTATATTTCCAAACTCCGGCACAGAAGTCTCCCAGGGTGAGATTAATATGTTCTCATTCCGGTTCAGAATCTGATCTGTCTGTGGGAAAAAAAAGAACTGACTGTTGTAATATGCTTTTAGTGCTGAGGTGAATAGTAGGAAGTCGTTCTCTACCAATTCCCAGGGCTCCTATTGTATAGCTAGGATATTACATGATAGACTTTATTGGAAATCACTAATTATTCTCTCCTCCTTTCCTGCCTTGGTGTTTTTGTAACCCACCCAAAAAAATATCTGCTGAATGACACAATTACATTTCAGTCGGGAAGTATTGACATTCACAATTGTTATATTAACTGAAAATGTCACATAACAGAAGTCATGGGGGGGGGGGGAGATTAATCAAAGGGTGTAAAATTTAGACTGGTGCAAACTACCCACAGCAACCAATCACAGCTCAGCTTTAGGCAGTGCTGAAAGGAAAAAGGAGCTGTGATTGGTTGCTGTGGGCAGTTTGCACTAGTCTAAATTTTACACCTTTTGATAAATCTCCCCCATGGCATATTGGTAGGGCAATGTGTGTTCTAGCAAAGGACTCATGTCACTTTAAAGGAGTAGTTCGGCAAAAGAAAATTTCTTTAAAATCAACTGGTGCCAGAAAGTGACAGAGATTTGTAACTTACTTCTATTAAAAAAATCTCAAGTCTTCCAGTACTTCCAGCTGCTGTATGTCCTGCAGGAAGTGGTATATTCTTTCCAGTCTGACACAGTGCTCTCTGCACTGTCCAGATTAGTAGAACATACCCCTAGAAAACCTTTCCTGCTCTCCAGACTGAAAAGAATACCACCTCGTGCAGGACATACAGCAGCTGATAAGTACTGGAAGACTTAAGATTTAGTAAATTACAGATCTCTGGCACCAGTTGATTTGAAAGAGTTGTTGTTGGTTTTTTTTTTTGGTTTTTTTTTGCTGAACTACACATGCTGTTATATCACTATATGGCTATGTTCACACTACGTATAAGTACATACTTTGTGCGGAGTGCAACATAGCCTATTCAGCTATGGGATCCCGGCCGGAGCGTATACACATCATATGCGCTCTGACCCAGATCCCGCACGGGGCCGCAAATAACTGACAATGAATTGCGGCCGTAGGAAACCCTGTCAGATTACACAGTGAAGCGAGCGGCTCTGGCCGCTTGCTTCGCTGTGCGCTATGGGAAGCTCTGATGCGGGCACGCGCTGATGCCCGTACTTAAGTACCGGCCGGGATGATCCGGGCAAAGACCAGCTGTTCTGTGACCCGGTAGAAGTCACGGAAAGGCCGGATATTCACAGCGTGTGCCAATCGCCACCTGTTCTCTCTTAACCTGAGGGTATTTCCGAGGTTCCCTATACTGATCTCCCCATATGGATGGTGTCTGGAGACTAGAAGAAAATGTAAAACATCCACCCAATCAATTATTTCAATCAGTTATCAGTCCCTGAAGATTTATTACACTATACACTAAACCGCATATTAGTGCTGACATTACGGAACAGTTTAGGAGCTTTATTGCTTTCAACATGCTTAGTTACTACAAATATCATGTCAAGTGTGCTAGAGCCCATTCCACCATATTAGTTACATACTCTTGGGCTAAGCATGTAATCACTACCATTATGATGTCAGTTCTACATTCATTATTAATACACCTAAATGCATTCCGTTTCAAAGTGTAACCATAATCAATAGTCACAGCCATGTGGGCAGTTTAGGTGTATGAACTATTTCCTTTTGTGAAAACTGATCATATTGATTATAATATTGCACTTTACAGCTGCTATGTTACTAAGCATTCTTAGTGCTTTTAAGATTAAGTAATTTCACCATATTCCTGAACAAATGTATCGCTAAATATGTATAATATAATTCAGTTCCATCTGTTACTTATAAAGATTCACACGGATTTATTATGGGATGTGGTAATCTCACACAATGAAGATAGGAACACTGAAAATAGTTTGGGCATTTTATAATATTTGGGAATAAATGATCCCTTTTGTTATAGCAGTTACCTATCCTAGGTCCTCACAAGCACTCAGCACTATGATCCCTACGGGACTTATGGTAGGGCAGACGGGTAAGAACAATCAGCAAAAAACAAAAAAATTTATAGGCAAGTATCACTTCAGCTGATCCTATGTGCCAGCTGTGTGGCATACAGCAACCTACCTAGTATCAGACAAGATTTTTTTTTATTGGCAGTATTACCAAAGTTTGTGAACATTAAATCGGTAGTTCCATCTCCTACAATAATGGCATATTGCAACCCCCACAAATCCAGAGAATGAAGAAGCTAGCGCATACAGCCACTCGCTATGTAAAGGAACTGTAGGCTAGGTGCCTGGCTGGGAAGCCAGTGAAGATGTCACAGCGCTAAATCAATGCTGCAAATATTTCACTGCCAGGATTGATGGGGATCACAGAGACCAGTCCACCACCAATAATAACTTAATCACATGTCCTAGTGATGTCATCACCTCAAGATGATAATAACCTCCTTAACCCTTTAAGGACGGGGCCCATTTTCGTTTTTACGTTTTCGGTTTTTCCTCCTTGTGTTTAAAAGGTCATAGCACTTGCATTTTTCCACCTAGAAACCCACATGACCCCTTATTTTTTGCGTCACTAATTGTACTTTGCAATTACAGGCTGAATTTTTGCATAAAGTACACTGCGAAACCAGAAAAAAATTTAATGTGTGGTGAAATTGAAAAAAAAAACGCATTTCTTTTATTTGGGGGAAATGTGTTTTTACGCCATTCGCCCTGGGGTAAAACTGACTTATTATGCATGTTCCTCAAGTTGTTACGATTAAAACGATATATAACATGTATAACTTATATTGTATCTGATGGCCTATAAAAAATTCAAACCGTTGTTAACCAATATAGGTTCCTTAAAATCGCTCCATTCCCAGGCTTAGGCTGCGTTCACACTACGTATATTTCAGTCAGTATATTTCAGTCAGTATTGCAACCAAAACCAGGAGTGGATTAAAAACACAGAAAGGATCTGTTCACACAATGTTGAAATTGAGTGGATGGCCGCCATATAACAGTAAATAACTGCCATTATTTCAATACAACAGCCGTTGTTCTAAAATAACAGCAAATATTTGGCATTAAATGGCGACCATCCACTCAATTTCAACATTTTGTGATCAGATCCTTTCTGTGTTTTTAATCCACTCCTGGTTTTGGTTGCAATACTGACTGGAATATACTGACTGAAATATACATATACTGACTGAAATATACATAGTGTGAATGCAGCCTTATAGTGCTTTTATCCTTTGGTCTATGGGGCTGTGCGAGGTGTTATTTTTTGCGCCATGATGTGATCTTTCTATCGGTATCTTGATTGCCCATATATGTCTTTTTGATCGCTTTTTATTAAATTTTTTCTGGATTTGATGCGACCAAAAATGCGCAATTTTGCACTTTGGGATTTTTTTGCGCTGACGCCGTTTACCGTACAAGATCAGTATTGTGATTAATTAATAGTTTGGGCGATTACGCACGCGGCGTTAGCAAACATGTTTATTTATTCATTTGTTTACTTTTATTTAAAACCTGGGAAAAGGGGGGGGATTCAGACTTTTATTAGGGGAGGGGGCTTTTTACTATTAACAACACTTTATTTTTTTTTTTTTTTACACATATACTAGAAGCCCCCCTGGGGGACTTCTAGTATATACACTGTGATCTCTCATTGAGATCTCTGCAGCATAGATATGCTGCAGAGATCCATGAGATCGGCACTCGTTTGCTTTCGGCTGCTGCAGCCGAAAACGAACGAGTGCCGAGCCGAGGACGGCGCCATCTTGGACGCGTCCCCGGCCGGCATCAGTAACGGAGATCGCTCCTCCGGGACAAGGTCCCGGAGGAGCGATCTCCCCCACTAGACCCCAGGGAAACTTTGCCTCCGGTAATCGGAGGCAGCTGTCAACTTTGACAGCTGCCTCCGATTAGCTAATTAGCGGGCACGGCGATCAGACCGTGCCCGCTAATAGCAGCGGTCCCGGGCTACTCGCGGCACCCGGGATCGCGGCACTTCAAAGCGGGGCCGCCGCGCGGCCCCGCTTTGAAGTGCAAGTGAGGACATATGACGTAGGGGTACGTCATATGTCCTTAAGAGGTTAAAGCGACTCTGTACCCACAATCTGACCGCCCCCCCCCCCCCCAAACCACTTGTACCTTCGGATAGGTACAAGTGGCTTAATCCAAGATCTGTCCTGCGGTCGGTTCGGCAGGTGATGCAGTTATTGTCCTAAAAAACAACTTTCAAGCTTGCAGCCTGTGCCCAGGGAGTATCTGTGCCCTAACTTTGCACCACCCATCCGTCCCTCCTCCCAACCCTCTTTATCATTAGGAATGCCACTGGAACATTTTCTCTGGTCTGAACATTGCACAGGTGCCTTAACGATCCAGCCCATGTTCAGTATTCACACGGCTGACGAATAGGAGACAATCTGCCTGGAGCAATCCTAATGATGATGAGGGTGGGGAGGAGGGACAGAGAGCTTCTGCTAGCCTAATGCATACACAACCTAGGCCATGCCCCTTGGGCACGGGGCTGCCAGTTTAAAAGTTGTTTTTTAGGACAATAACTGCATCACCTGCCAAACGGACCGCAGGACAGATCTTGGATTAAAAGCAGCTATGTGAAGGTACAAGTGGTTTGGGGGGGGGGGGGCAGATTGTGGGTACAGAGTCGCTTTAAGCTCCACTCCCAGGTACAGTGTTTTTAGCTGCATGCTGCATGTTTTGTCTTTTGTTATTAGTTTGAAGTCCAAAAACAACCAGTAAGGCCTAGTACATGCTGTATTGTTGTGTACATGTAAATGGACCCTGTGAATCTGTCATCTGCAAGTTATGTTCCAAACTGTTAGATTGCTATTATGTCCAGAAGACACTTGGTACTGGTCATATACAGTGGCTTGTGAAAGTATTCACCCCTCTTGGCTTTTTACCTATTTTGTTACCTTACGTGTTTTTTTTTTTTTTTTTTTTTTTTATCTGAATTGTATGTAATACAGATTCACCCCTTCTCCCTGACGAACACCTGCCATATCCCCCACTTGCCCGATGGGTGGGGGGGCCTCCTCCCGCACCGCATTTATTGCTCACAGGCATAATACATGATCCAGATCTACGCCTGCTGGAAGCAGGTGTAGATCTGGTACGCTGGGGGCAAGATTGGATTGGTTCTGGATTGGTTGACAGCCCTTCCGCCAGCAAACAATCACCCGCACTGGTCTCAGCAATCAGCCATTACATGGAGCATGGCAGCTGGCCGCTGATTTTTTTAACATGTTTGAAGACAACAATGATATCTGCCTGATTCTGCCTGATTCAGCAGATAATCGCCCGTGTAATAGAGGTCCTGACATTGCCACATCCTTCAGATTGACCACTTCTGTTATTCCAGGAATATCAGCAGTTCAACAATGAGATGTTTATTATGCTTTATTAGGTAAATTGGGCATGAATGCATTTGTCTACAATATTAACCCAACTGCAACGACATGGTTTGGACATAACTAGTACAGATATGTCTCTTCATATACAAAGACTTCCTCTTATTTACTGTAGCCACTTAAACTCAGTGTCTAAATACATAACTTTAAACAAGCCAGGCTCCTGGCTATGAAAAAGCCAATGGAAAAAGGGCAAAACATTGACTTAATTTATTTTTCTTCTTTTCCAAGAAGAAAATAAAAACAGCCCCTTGGACGAAAACAATAGGGAACCTGAGTTTTTTTTTTTTTAAAGCCTTTCATTGGACATGAATATCATTTAGTTGAAGGAAAAAAAAAACCTTCAGCTTACTTGCAAAATGTTTTACAAATAAATTATATGTACAAAATAACAATAAAACATATATCAGGGTATAATCAGAGTGCAATGCCAGTGGTGTTGCCCGGCCCGTGCTCCTCTCCACTGCTGTGCATCTGCTCCTTTCTCTGCTGCTTCCGGCCTCACCTGCAGGGTGTGCATATACTTCCTTCTTGATTCTTAAAGGGCCAGTAGGTGTGCATTGAGATTTTTGCTTTTCCAATCACATGCTACATCATGCAGTCACACCTACTCCACTGACTAAAAGTTCCATTGTGTTCCACAGTGCATCTCTGATTGTGGATTAGTTTCAGTGCATTACCTGTTTTTGCCTACTCCTTTATGCCTAGTTTGACTCTCCAGTGTAAAACCCAAACCTGTTGCTCCCTGCCCTGACCAGTCTGTCCATCTCTGGCTATGAACACTCTCTTCTCTGCTTTGCTTCTGTCTGTCCTCGAACTGGTTACTATTGATCTGCTGGGCTAGCTACCACAGTCTGTTGGATCACTCTCGGTGCTAGTGACCTGGTAGCTATCTGCAGTGAAGTCACCATCCTCATATGGGGGTTAAAGGGTGAAAACCAGGTGGGCTACTTAGACAACACCCTTGTGTGGCCCAAAGCCAAATGGTTTGGGTGGCACAGCAGGTCTTCTGTACAACCATTGCCCATTGCATACAAATGTAACGATCTGTGAATCAGACATATGTATTCTTTGTACAGAAGGGAGTGAGCGCTGAAGTTTACCACTGCTTACTCAGGGCACTGAGAAAGCTGGACAAAAAGTCATTGGTTTTCAATCAACTTTATTAAAACACGAAAATGATTTTTACTAAAAACTTGACTGAAAAGCTGTCTCACAGGTGATTTTTTTATAAATGGAAATGCTCTTTAAATTACCTTGCTTTATGCACGTTAAGCATTTTACTAGTTTTAAACTTGAGAAGTTGCTTTAGTAGCATTCCCACTTTGTGCTGATTCATTCAGCCCCATCATTGAAGTCGGCTTTAGAATGCTAAGTAAGACTTCGGCCCGCTAATCAGAAAACCATTAAAAAGTGAAGGATTAAGCTGATTGCAAGACATCACAATTCTTCTTGGAGGGTAAGTGAGGGAAAAGCTTTTTGGACACAGTTTCGTAAAAGCTAAGTACTTTTTTGTGCCGTAAAATGTACCAAAGTAGATACCTATTTAAAAGAGATCAAAGGAGCCGGAGCATTAGTTTAATACATATGGAAATGAAATGTTGCATTTGTTGCCTATGATGAAACTACTTTAGGACATGTAACTGATGAATTAACAGCAGTAATAATCTCAGTTTATAGATCTGTCATTAAGTTAATCAAAACTTAAGGGGGAATTTATCAAAAATGTTTTGGTTGGTTATTTGTGCAAAAAAAAAATTGACTTTGCTGTGTTTTGCACAAAATTTAGGGCATTGCACTTTTTATACCAGTGTTAAAGTAAAAGCTTTGATAAATTACTGATTAGTGTATAGAAACCTAAAAAGAGTGTTCCAATTATAGAATGTTATGAAAGTTTACTAGAATATCCCATAACATTCAAATCAGTGGGGGATAGATAGTATAGATGGGGACCAGTGGGGATTATCTACAGTTTGGGGACAATTATGGGTGGGGCTAACTACTGTTTGGAGACACTAAGGGAGCTAAGTACTTTGGGGAGAAAAAAAGGTGTCAGGATACTTTGCAGGGCACAGAGGAGGTTTAAAGGAGAAGTCCGGCGGATTATAAACTCTGGCAGCCGTCAGGGGCAAATTGATTACAAATACTAACTTACCTCTCCCCATGCCGGCAGTGAGCCACAGGAACGGCCGCAGGGCCAATGGAGATACTATTACTGTTTTTTGATCACTGTTATTATAGTCATCTACCGCACCTGAACCCCTATTCTCAACTCACTGCACATATACACATACACATATAGACTATGTTCACACAACGTAAGTTTCATATTATTCATGGCCATTGTTGCGGATTTGCAACAATGACCATGGTTAATATGAAACTTACTTTGTTACATTCCGGCCGGGATCGCTAGCAGCCCCGTAAAAACTGACATATCAGAACCTGTCAGTTCACAAAATGGAGCGTGCGGCTCCAGCATTGTGTGCAGCGGGGAATTGGGATATGGGCGCACACTGATGCACCTGCATCCGTTTTTGCAATCTGTTTTTCATCCGCTTATTAAAAAAAAAAAAAAAACGGATGAAAAAAACCGGATTGCAAAAACGCAGTGTGAACCCAGCCTAATCCGTCCGGTACTGCAGTACTGGCTGGGATGATCCTTAGTAACACCGGCTGTTCTGTAACCCGGCCGGGTCACAGAACAGCCGGTGTTATACCTTGTGTGAACATAGCCATAGACTGCATTCCACGTTGGCTGTGCCCTTCATCACCTTCATACCACACAACTATCTGACTGACTTCTGACTTCACTAACACCTTTAAATATACCTTAATGTTCCGCTGACTGCACTATCACATCTACACCCCCACCCTCTCCTTACTGAATCCATAATAATAATAATAATAATAATAATAATATTATTATTATGCCACTGTCCTTAAGTGACTGCATTACAACCCCATATGTTGTTATAACCCCATTGTTTTATCAACTGCTCTTTTATTGGATGGTTTTACACACACACACACACACACACACACACACACACACACACACACACACATATAAAATTTAAAGGGAATTTACCACCAACATTGCACACACCTGATACCTGCTGCAATGCTAACCCCAGCTGTGCTTTTGTTATTTAAATGTGGTAAAAAAAATATGCTTGTGAGCTTATTGGTGTCCTTGGTGCATCTGCCCACAATTCCAGCCTCACCATACATATTTATGATGGGCTCTGCTGCTCCCAGCCTTCTGAAATCTCATAGTTGCACAGAATCTAGGAGTGCAGAAATGCTATATACTAAAGGGTTGGTGAAAGACTTAACGGGTTGGTGAGCCTTAACACCACCAAATCTACATGGCTTTTATGTGGATGTTGATGTGGCTTTTCCACTGATTTGCTGGGGATTTTGCATAGAAGCTTATTTGCCTTATAATACCAGAAAAACTCAACCCAATTCAGCTACATCTCTCTGTGATCGTCAGCGATCCACTTAACATGGTGAATAAATTGAAATCGAAATTTTAGCATCTTAGCATCACTAACACTTGTCGTTCTCTCTACATTATGCCTATGGTTGATTTAATAAATCATTGTTTTGTATATACTTCATTACAAGAAAAAGTTTTCGACGTTGCGCTACAATGCAAGAGGAGATAGAAAAACCCAGACGCTACGTTTACAGTTTTTATAAGTCATTTAGAATCAATTTGTGCCAAGCGCTTCCTTTTCTTTGGTTTAATATCCATGATGTGTAGCCCTTGAGAGCTTAAATTGTACTGATGTAATGCAAGTTGTTTCATCTCCACAGAAATGCTACAGTCTATGGATTAGGCCATCTCCGCTGCCAAAAAAAAATAAAAAAATTATAACCATTGTTCATTGTGCAGTGAACTTGCTACTGAATTTCTTCTCCCTTAGAAAACACTTATTGTGTTCCGCGTTTTTACTTCCAAAAATGCAACGTGCAAAATTATGACCTATTGAGCCGATAATTTTAATGTCAAAAGCATAAATTTGTTCCATATGGTGAAAACATCTGGTATGTTATTTATGCCACCAAGATTTTCTTCCCCCCTCCGCACACATACACTCACATATAAAGCCTGTTTAATTATACAGAACCGTAGATAGACCTACTAAAAGTTACATGAGATGTTGCCTAAGCAACCACAAGTACATCACTAAAGGGAATAAATATTTGCAATTAATTTAGAGTAAAAATAATTAAGCCCATCGTTTGGGAAGCCCTTGTTACATAAATACCTGCACGGTAAGCCTTACTATGTGTGTGTGGTGCCCCAGTCAGGTCTGTACATACTAGTCACATAAACATTTGTCCAATTGCAGTTGTATCCTGTGGACATAGAAAGACTCATTAATAGGGCCCTTTATCTCTCGAAGTGGCATTTCTCATGTTACGGTTTACTAGTCAATGGTTTACCTCTTGTTTGATAGAGATGAGCACAATTCGAGCATGCGAACCTAAGCATGTGCCATTTAATTGCCCGTGGTGGATATAGCCCTAGGGATTCCTGAAAAAAATGAAGGTGGCCTATGGCTGTATCCATGTTTTCCAGGAAGCCTTAAAGCTGCATCCAACTTCTTGAACCACCGGTAATTAAATGACGCATGCTTCGGTTCGGACAGACCTGAGCATGCTTGAGTTATGTTCATCTCTAGTGTCTAACATTACAGCTGTTCTTAAAGTGACACTGTCACCCCCTTTATGCATTCTGACATCTCTACACAGGTGTAAAGGGCAAATTTAGCGTTTTTCATACCTTATTTCATATCATACGTCATGGTGTTTGTTCAAGTAAAAAGTGTTCTTTTATCAACTGCAGATTGTATTAAGTGGGCGTGTCCTCGCATCATTAGCACCACTTAGCCCCGCCCTCAATGGAATCGTTGGCCTGCCCCCTTGACACCCATTGGTTGGCCGACGTAAAGGGGGTGGGGTCTAGACCTTTCGGCCAGCCGGTTCCAATGGCCAATGAGGAATATAGAAAATAGAAAATGCTTTATAATAAACAAGAGCTGGTTATTTGTTACAATTGGAGATGAGCAAATCACTCATCTAAAGGAAAAAAAGTGCTCCGTTTAACCCTTTAAGGACCACGGGCGTACATTTACGCCGCCACTGCTTGGGCCTTAAGGCAGGAAGACGTAAATGTACGCCCTGCCACAGTCCCGGGCTATGGAGCGGGCTCATGGACTGAGCCCGCCCCATAGTGGGTGAGGACCGGCGGCTATCTGCAGCTAGGCAGCGTTTAAGTATAAGTGACCAGAGCATCTCCGGTCACTTAGCGATCGGGACCCCCGCAGCGTATCTGAGGGGGTCCCAATCGCATTTCCTGACTGCCGGAGGTCTTCTCCTTACCTCCGTGCAGTCCTCGGATCGGTCTTCTGATTCAGCCTGCCACAGGCAGGCTGAATCAGAAGATCACAGATAACACTGATCCCTGCAATGCTATGGCATAGCAGGGATCAGTGTTACTGATCTAATGTATGTATGTGATAGTTCCCTAAGGGGACTATAAAAGTGTAAACAAATAAATAAATAAATGTTTTACAAAATGCCCCAAAGCCTATAAAAGTGAAAATTAGCCCCCTTCCCGTATCATACATTAAACACAAAAAAGTAATAAAGTTAATTAACATATTATATACCGTAGTGTGCATAATCGCCCGATCTATTAAAATAAAACAATGCTATTCCCACACGGTGGACGGCGTGAACAAAAAGCGGTAAAAAACCCCGCAGAGATTGCTTTTTTTAAATGACATTTTATGTATAGAAAAATTAATAAAAAACGATCAATAAGTTTGATCTAGAAAAATTTTTTATTAATAAAAACAAGAGATCATAATGCAAAAAATGACACCCCATACGACCCCGTAGGTAAAAAAATAGAAGCGGTATAGGAGTTACAATAGGGCCATTTTAAATATATCTATTTGCAAAATTTTTTTTTTACTGCTAATAAAAATGGTAAAATGATGAAACCTAGTAACCATGCATATCGCTGTGTTTAGACTGACCTATAGAATAAAGGAAAAATGCCAGCTTTACCATAAAGTGCATTACGTAAACACGGAATCTCCCAAAATTTGCAGAATCGCATTCTTTGACCCAAATTCACCCCATAAATGATATTTTGGGGGTTCCGTCATTTATTTTATGGCTGATTGAAAGATGCCATTACAAAGAACACCTGCTCCTGAAAAAAACAAGCCCCCACATGGCCCTGTAGGTGGAAAAATGAAAGAGTTATGAGTCTTAGAAGGCAAGGAGGAAAAAACGAAAACTTAAAAGTGACAATTGGCCTGGTCCTTAAGGCCATTTCAGGCCTGGTCCTTAAGGGGTTAATCTGCGCTCTGCTCATGAAGCCGCCGGCCTCTTGAAGCTTCTCCGTTCCCTGCCACTGCACCCTGGGTGCCGGGGAAAAGCTGGATCAAATCCTGGGACACTGGAAGAGTTTCCCAGGATTGGTTTCAGCGATTCCCCGCCATCCTGGGAGCAGTGGCAGGGAGTGGAGCAGAGCTTAAAGGCCGTCGCCTTCATGAGTGGAGCACAGATCAAATGAAGCGCTTACCTTTGTTTACATGAGCGATTCATCTCTAGTTACAATTCATGATGAGTGAACATTAGAAGTGCTCATCAAGTTGGCTGCCTGTCAGTGCTACTCTGCTCCCTGCCAATCCTCCCAGGATGCTGGGAAAAGCTGGATCCAATCCTGGAAAACTTCTCCCAGTTTCCCAGGATTCGATCCAGCTTTTCCCTGGCACCCAGGATGGAGTGGCAGGGAACGGAGCAGCGCTGCCGACTTGATGAGTGCTGATTAAACAAAGCAATTCGCTTTGTATAGAGCGGATTCGCGGATTCGCTCATCTCTAGTGAACATCCCAAAATTTGTTTCAGGAGGTTTGTATTTCACCATACACCCACTTGGCAGAGCACTCAGCCCAGCGAGTGTGAGGAGTTAAGTAGCAATAAATTGCATTGTCACATCCCTTTATAAGAAGAGTAATCAGTAATGCATTGTGATGTGGCAGTACATACAGCGCAGGAGGCATACACTCAGTGAACATTCCTTGACCTGGGTGCACAGCACCTGAACATGCAGATTTTAAATACTATTCTGGAGCTCCATCAATTATTTAGAACAAAGAGGCGATACAAAGAGCATCTCTCTCTATGTAGGGTTCAGCACCTCTACGCATTACATGGACAACCTACTGATCTAAATGAGTACTATTTAATGTTTTATGTACCTAGGGTAAATGACCACTTTCTGCAAGGTTTAATTTTCACAAAAAAGTGTTGTTCAAAGTGGACAACCCCATAAACATTGTGCCACTCAGAAATAAGGCTCTTAATATTTCAGAGTACTGTATATTATACAGTCCAGCTGAAATGCCTCCTTTCCTTTCAGATAACACCCTGCTCTGTATTGACTATGGCATGAACCCCAAAAAGCTGTTTATGCATACTCTCCATTTAAAGATTCTACTATGGCTGATGATCCCTAATTGTGTTTCAAGGTTAGTCAAGCACTGACTTACAGGGAAGCTGCCCCCAATTTTGCCCCAAATTTTCTAGAGGAAGAATTTCAGGGCATATAATGCTCCCTATGTAAGCTTGGTGGTCTT
Source organism: Dendropsophus ebraccatus (assembly GCF_027789765.1). Lineage (NCBI taxonomy): Eukaryota > Metazoa > Chordata > Amphibia > Anura > Hylidae > Dendropsophus > Dendropsophus ebraccatus. The sequence goes on from NC_091466.1 coordinate 42,474,988, forward strand.
CCCAAGAAGACACATCACCTCCTTATACAGACTCCTAATAATTTGAGAGGTTGCTTATGCACTTATGCTGGGTCTTTAAATAGAAGGAACAATTCTGGTCTATCTGACCACACAGAGATGCTGGGAATAAGAAAATGTTAAATGATTTATAAAAAGTTGTTTGCCATTCCCATAAGGTGATACCACTCCCCATGTTGTTTTCTATGTGTATTTAGTTCTTGGCCTCTTTGTCCTCGGCTGAATATTGCATGAGCTGTCCAGGTGCTGAAGGAGTATATTAAATAAACTGCATATGTTCTTACTGTACATCAAGGACTCTATCCACATTTGTGTTTTACAGATTCACACTGGGTCCATTTTAAATGGATTTTCGTCCATGGTTTTCTTTCTTCTCAGTGGGTAGAATACTATAGAAGACTACGCTGTTAAACCCACTAAACACTTAGGGGGAGATTTATTAAACTGGTGTAAAGTAGAATTGTCTTAGTTGTCCCTAGAAACTAATCAGATTCTACCTTTCATTCCTCACAAATTCTTTTTGTGTGTGTGTGTGTGTGTGTGTGTGTGTGTGTTTGTGTGTGTGCCTGAACTCAATTACGGTTGTTTTACTTTACTGTGTGTGCACTGATGATCAATGCCCTATATATTTAAATGCAGCACATTATTACATTGAAATACAACCATATTCTCTTTTCATTTCATAGCCCTATTCCTGACAACATTTAACTCTCGAAGGACCATTGAGATACAAAAAGTCCTCCAGGGAGTCAGCACAGGTACAGGGCACTAATATTCAAAGCCACACTAACCAACAGCTATTTGGATACATGTAGCACAAGGAAGCATAGCTTGAGCCCAATGAATGCCATAAAAATTTATTTATGGTGCGTTCACACCTACAGGATCTGCAGCTGATTTTCTGCAGCAGATTTCAGTTAAATAACTGAACACAGCATCAGATTTGATGCTGTGTTCAGTTATTTAACTGAAATCTGCTGCAGAAAATCAGCTGCAGATCCTGTAGGTGTGAACGCACCCTAAAATGGTTTGGATACTGGATTGTTAACCTGGGATGTGAGTAGTTCAAAGCATGGAGGGTGCGGACGTAGCGGAACTCCTCTCCCACATGTTACTATTTAAGCTGCTATGTGCTGGTAGTGTTTATCGCTTGAGAAAGGCTTCCTCGCAATTTATTGCTGAAACACATTTACTTTGTTTATATTTTAATACATTTTTATGCCATTCATTGGATTCAAGCCATGCTTACTTTTGCTACACGTCTCCAAGTAGCTGTTGGTTAGTGTGCCTTGTACCTGCGCTGACCCCCTGAAAGACTTTTTGTATCTCTCCAGGCCTGAGGAATAACTAGAAATGGCTGGGCCCCATAGCAAACTTTTGATTGCCCCCCCCCCTTCCTGACTGACCACTAAGTCGTCAAGTTTAGTAAAAATTGCAAGGGCTTATCAGGAGTGCTTGCAGTTAAAGGGGCATTTGCAGAACCTTGGAGGCCAACTTGGCCACTTAATGCTGCATATGATGACAACTCAGGGGGCTCAGTGTATTGCAGGAGCAGGCAACAGGCCCCCCTGATGCGGTGGGCCCCATAGCAGCTGCTATGGCTGCTTTAGTGGTAGTTACGCCCCTGCTCCAGGCATTGGAGAGTTAAATGCTGTCGGTACTTGGTTGAGCAGCGGTATATACTAAGACAAATGCTACATAAAGTTGTGCCTACTCACATTGTACAGCCATACCCGGTGAGTGCGATTTATGGTGAAGAACTTCTCCAGCGGATAATTATTGTGCTAGCGATAATACACGAGGAAGCCCCCTTCTCCCCCCTCTTTTTCCTCTATAGCCCTAGTCCTATATCACCTAAAAATAAATCAGTCAAGGTTTTCCTTCCTAGTTAAACCAGACAGTTGTAAAAACGTAGTCATATCATTTTATTTTCCATAGTAATATTAAATATTCCATTTGTTGGTTGCCATACAAGTCATTTGTGCGTTATTTAAATAATTGCAGCTTCCTGCTGGGTAACTCGGGCTTGGTGGGAGCTCTGCAGTCATTTAACAGCAATGAAATTCCCTCATTCTGCCCAAATGCTGCGGCTTCCAGCAACTTAATATATGAACTGCTGCTTGTGTGACACATTCATTAGGAAGCCCCGAGGCAACTGCTCTGGTAACTCGATTCATGTATCATGGAGTAACAGGGCTATTGGTCATAAACAAGGCTTCTGCCAACAGCAAAATGAAATTTATTCTGTTTATGTCATTTTCACTGAGGAGGTAGAGCCTTCTTCAGATATAGTTTACTAGGAAACATAAGATTGCAGAACAGGAACATGAAGCTGAAAGATAAAGTTGCGGTTTCGGCACAGGAATATTTGCAGAAATTCAGTAATATTTGCTTACTACCTCTAGAAGCCGGAGCAATGTGATAGATATCCATGGCCATATGGTGCCTGTCAGCAACTCTGTATCTGAAACAGAAATTTGGGGTTCTGTTCAACAGAAACAATACTAACCCCCTGTGTATTGCCAAGAAGGACTCCACTAGATGCTGTCAGTTAAAGTATATATAAAACTTTTGACTTCATAGTGGCATGTCTAATTGCAGGATGTCTGGGTGCTGAGACCCCAACCAGTTGCTATAATGTCATATATATATTTCTTTATGGGGAAAAAAATGGCCACTTAATTTTAGTGGGAGCTAAGTCCTGACAATGACATTGAAGTTCCTCCACAGCTAAAAAAAAAAACAAGTACTTCCTGCAGAGAGACATTGTATGATGAACTTTTAGATGAGGCAGCTACAATATGGAAGAATTCTTTGCTTATACAGTGTAGGGCTGGGTGATTAATCTAATTATTCCAAATAATTTGCCCTTAGGAGGATCAGGATCGTGCGGGGAGTACGACAGGAGCCATTGGACATAAATGTAGCATCCTGGCTTTTAACCTTTTCTGTAAGTAGTGTGGGGAATAGCTCTGGTCGATCCTAGGTAGCAGTGCAGTAAGCAGGGACACAGACAGGATAACGTCCAATTTAATTGTTTTTATTTCACACTTAGCGTCAAAACACAAAGCAAACCTTAACAAAGGCTTAAACACAAACCAACCCTGCTCGGCTGAGCACTTACTAGTACATAACCAATCCCTGACTATACGTGGGACCAGCTATCCAGCCCACGGGTACAAATAACAAAGTATGGTGTGCCCCATGCAATACCTTCAGTATTCCAGCAGACAGTTCTCCAGGTATGGCCACACTCAGCACTGCAGTGAGCTTCTTTTTAAGGCCCTGATGACCCCCAGCTGTGGGCTATGGAAGCCCAGGACCGAAGCCCGGGTGGAGTGAGCGTCCCACTGCCAACCTCACTCACTCCAGAAAAAGCAGGTCCCTGTACGTATTTTAACAATCAGTCTATGTTAGCTATGGCCAACACAGACAACCAGGGCTTACCAGACACAGTTTAACCACTTCAGTGGCAGATATGTGGCAGACAAACAGGGCTTACCAGACACAGTTTAACCACTTCAGTGGCAGATATGTGTGCTCCCAAACCATGCCTCTCTTACAGTAGAGATCACTTACTAATCCTCCAGCACAAAAAGGGTTACAGAGCAGGATGCTAGAAGGAGCGGGAGGGCAAGTACTGTCCAAGTATTTGGTTCAATAGACCGTATGCTGCCCAATGTAGTAGCGGGCTGGTGTGTGCACCGATGCAAAGGACATGGACAGAGGCGGGACATGCATGGCCTGGACCAGACTGGAGGATGTTATCTAGACCAAGGGCTATGCTCATTCTGACAGAGGAACTTGCATTTTCCCTTCCTTCTATTACTTTCCATGCTGGGGACCGGCACCCGCAGCACCCTGCAGTGGTGTCAGGATTCTAGCAACTGAATTACATTCTGCTGGCTAGGAGGCGTTGCAGGCCGGTGTGCTAAGGGCTTTACCTTGGCTGGGACACCCCTTACTACTAACCACAGTATAACTGTGGTCTATGTCATCAATGAGGGAACCTCGGGCTTCAGGCCTAAATGTGCGCTACCCTTTATATCTTTAAGGAAGTGTGCGAGAGTCAAAGGGCAACTTTGAAGTCTCTGAAGTTCGGCAAGTTGGGCTTTGGACAGACCACTTTGGGTTGTCGATTCTGTAATGCAGGTGGTGTACTTTCACTTTTCAGCATGCATTTTGTATATAGAATATCCTGCTTATTGATACCAAGTACTGTATGTTCCTTCCACAACCATTAGTTGTCCACCACCCCAAAGGGAGGATTAGCTACAGGAGGAATTGCCTACAGAAGGGATCAACAGGGGGAATACCTGCCCGGGGAATACACAGGGGGCTACCTATATGTATGCACAGAGAAGGCCCAACTACTATAAAGATGCACAGAGAAGAACTCCTACATTAAATAGAGACACAGAGGGCACCTATACTATATGGGGGCACAGAATGTTGTGAATACTATTTGGAGGCACATATTGGATATAACTGCCTATATGGGGACACTGGTACTGTGTAAAGCAATAACATTGCTGCCTCAAACACAAGTTTTAAATCAGGAAACATCCATAATGTTAAAAAAAATTAAATTTCTTGGCAATATCGCTCAGCCCTGATACAGTGTACATGTCAGGACAGGGAGGTACAGACACGACAAGACAGTGGGCCCTAGGTCTGAACCCACTCACTGTCCCTACCTGCTTGCCTCAGTCGGCCCTAGGCGGCCATGGACAACCACGTTGACGTTCCCTGCGCTAAATACGTGCACACGGAACAAGACAGACAAACAACACAAAAGAATAGTCAAACAAGCCGGGTCAAAAAATCCAAACAGGCAGCGCAGTACAAAATCAGCAAGCAAACGTGTAGCCAAAAAGTCAGGCAGGAGGTCAGGTATCAAGTCGAGCAAAACAGAGGGATTAGGAGTGGGGATCGCAGGAGTAGACAAGGGAAGCTGGGATTAGGGTATTAAGCTAATAACCAGCACTGGAACTCTGTCTTAGCTTTCTTCTTATACTGAACCAGAGCCCAGTCCGAATCCCCATTGGACCGGCGCTCAGATCTTCCAGGTTCCAGATAGGCAGAGATTCCTGTCAGTCTAATGACCTGCTCAGCTGGAAAGATCAAGTCTCATAGAAAATCAGATTAACTCCTGCATTGCCAGATAGCTGAGAAGCAAGCGGGTGTGGCACACAGAAGCAAAAACAGGTTCAGTTCACACCAGGTTACAGCACAATCCTGACAGTACCCCCCCCCCCCCTCTTACGAGGGGCCTCAGGACCCTTATCCAATGGAGCAGGCTTGGAAGGATTTAGTACGTGGTATCGCCGAACCAAGCGAGGAGCATGCATGTCTTTGACAGAAACCGACGTTCGTTCCTCTGGCCCAAAGCCCTTCCAGTGGACTAGATATTGCAGTGAACCTTGTACCCAACGAATATTCAGAATCTTCTCCACCTCATACTCCAACTCACCCTGGATGATAAGTGGAGCAGGGGGGGATGACGGAGACACTGGAGGAACATACTTTTTTAGGAGAGCCTTATGAAACACATTGTGAATTTGAAGCGATGCAGGCAGTTTTAATCTAAAAGTCACAGGATTAATAACTTCCACAATGGTATACGGACCGATATATTTGGGTGCTAGTTTAGCAGACTGTACTCTTAACCTTAGATTCCTGGTAGAGAGCCAGACCTTTTCACCCAATACGTATTGATGGCCAGGTATGCGTCTTTTATTAGCATGTTTTTGATATAACTCTTGGGCTTTAACCAAGCTCTGATGAGCTTGGGTCCAAACTATGTACAGTTTCGTGAACAAGGCTTCAACCGAAGGGTTAACTGAATCTGCGGAGTGAGTAGAAGAGTACCTAGGGTTAAACCCGTAATTGCAAAAGAACGGCGACATTTTAATTGAACGTTGTTCCTGATTGTTTAAGGCAAACTCTGCCAAAGAGATAAAGTCCCTCCATTTGTCTTGGGCATCAACCACAAAACATCTCAAAAATTGCTCTAGAGACTGGTTGATTCTCTCGGTCTGCCCATTTGTCTGTGGATGGAAGGCTGACGAGAAGGACAAGGAGATTCCCAACCGCCCACAGAACTCTCTCCAAAATTTTGCTACAAACTGAACGCCCTGGTCAGACACAATATTTTCAGGGATACCATGAAGGCGCAAAATGTGGTTATCAAACAATGTAGCTAAGGTGCGCGCATTATGCAGTTTACACAGTGGGATGAGATGGCACATCTTAGAAAATCTATCCACAACAACCCAAATTACAGTTTTTCCCTTAGACAGCGGCAGGTCAGTGATAAAATCCATTGAAATGTGTGTCCAAGGTCTCGTAGGCACCGGCAGAGGACGTAAGAGACCCTCAGGTGGCCTACGGGGAACCTTAGACCAAGCACAGGTGTCACAAGCGTCAACAAAAGACTTTACGTCTCGGGCCCAGGAAGGCCACCAGTAATGACGCGCGAGCAAATACTTAGTTCCTGCCACCCCTGGGTGACCAGCCAACACTGAACCATGAATCTCCTCGAAGACCCGGAGACGAAGGTTCGGGGGTACAAACAATAGAGTTTCTGGAGTATTCTGGGGTGCAAGGGACTGAGACTCTGCAATCACCAGGTCAGGTTGTAAGACGGCCACTACTACACCAGGGTTCAGAATAGTATCGGGCTGGTCCCTATGAGTGCTCTCGAGGTGAAAGCTGCGAGACAAAGCATCAGCTTTGACATTTTTGGTGCCAGGCCTAAAAGTGATCTTGAAGTTGAAGCGAGTAAAAAACAGGGCCCATCTAGCCTGCCTTGGTGTGAGAAGTTTAGCTTTATCTAAGTATACTAGATTTTTGTGATCGGTAAGCACAACCACCTTATGTTTTGCCCCCTCTAGGAAGCGTCTCCATTAGTCAAATGCCATTTTTATAGCTAGTAACTCTGTTCCCAATATCGTAGTTACACTCTGCCTTAGAGAACTTCCTAGAGAAGAAAGCAATGGGCCGGAGGTTGGTAAGATTAGCTGACCCTTGAGACAGGACTGCTCCTACCCCCACCTCAGATGCGTCCACCTCCACAATAAAAGGACGCTCAAAGTCCGGTTGTGCCAGTACTGGAGCCTCTGAGAAACATTGTCTTAGTTTGTTGAATGCCCTCATAGCGTCTGGGGTCCAGTTTACCAGATCCGCTCCCTTCCTGGTTAAATCAGTGAGGGGTTTGGCTATAAGCGAAAACCCCTTAATGAATTTTCTATAATAATTGGCAAACCCCAAAAACCTCTGCAGAGCCTTCAGGTTATTGGGTCGGTCCCAGTTTTCGATGGCTATGACCTTAAGGGGGTCCATACCAAACGAGTTTGAAGTTATTTTTGTACCCCAAAAATGAAACTCCCTGTATACCAAACTGACATTTCGACAGCTTTGCACAAAGGTTATTGGCTCTCAGAAGCTCCATGACTGTACGGACATGTAGGATGTGTGAGGACCAATTGGGAGAAAAAGTTAAAATATCATCAAGATACACAACTAGAAAACGACCCAGATACTCTCAAAATCCATCATTTACGAAGTGCTGGAAGACTGCTGGGGCATTGCATAAGCCGAAAGGCATAACAAGGTATTCGAAATGCCCTTCAGGGGTATTGAAAGCAGTCTTCCATTCATCACCCTCCTTGATCCTTATCAAGTTGTATGCTCCCCGCAAGTCAATCTTGGAGAACCATTTAGCACCCACTATCTGGTTGAACAAGTCAGGAATTAGGGGTAGCGGGTGTTGGTTCTTAACAGTGATCTTGTTCAACTCCCGGTAGTCTATACAGGGCCGAAGCCCACCATCCTTTTTACCCACAAAAAAGAATCCCGCCCCCAGAGGAGAGGAGGATGGGTGAATGTGGCCCTTACGGAGACTATCCTTAATATACTCATTCATGACCTCCCTCTCAGGACAAGACAGATTGAAGATACGACCCTTGGGATATTTGGCATCAGGAATTAAATCAATCGAACAGTCATATGGTCTGTGGGGAGGCAATCCGTCTACTGCACTTTCATCAAACACATCCACATAATCAGACAAGAACTCAGGAATTTCTCCCTCCCCAGGGGAACATTCTGCAAGAGACACAGCAACGCAATGGGAGGCACACTTAGGCTCCCATCGAACAAGTTCCTTGCTGGACCAATCGAATACAGGATTATGTGCTTCCAGCCAGGGTAAACCTAAAATCACATCAGAAGAAAGATTTTGCATGAGAAGAAAATCCAGGGTTTCACAGACCCCACCTTAACTTCAAGGCAGGGGGTAACATACTGTACATTCCCTTGAGCAAACGGGGCAGAGTCTGCTCCAGTGACATTTACTGGACACTTGAGCAGCAGGGGACATACCTCTAAACCTGACCAGAAAATGGGGTTAATAAAATTTGCAGAAGACCCAGAATCGACCTGGGCATACCCAGAAATACATCTTCCCCCAAACATCAGAGAAATAGGCAATAAGAGCTTGTTCTTTTTGGTGAAGATTACCTGTGCGCCTGAGTGACCCCCTCGATAGTCACTCAGGCGCCTGGAGTTTTCTGGTGGTGGCACCGGCCTGGAAGGACATCCTCTTACACGATGTCCAGCCTTGCCACAGTATAGGCAGAGGTTGCTCAGAAGACGGTGAGCTCGTCTGGTCTTGGTGTCTGCTTGCATGGTTTCTCCTAGAGTGGGTATCACAGGTGGGAAAGGTTTAGGGAAGGAGGTTCTGGTATGGTCTAAAGTACCCCTTTCCTGCTGTCGGTCCCTCAATCGTCTGTCTACCCTAATGGCCAGGGTCATGCTTTCCTCAAGGGTGCCAGGCGTCGGGTAGGCCACTAACATGTCTTTAAGTCGGTCGCTCAACCCGGCCCGGAATTGGAACCGGAGGGCAGAGTCGTTCGACATGGATAGTCCCCAACCGGTCGGTCACCTTGCCCTAGCATAGTCAGGTGTCGCTCAGCATTGGCTGCACTGTCCGTCACTATCATAAAGCAGTCCCAATGCAGAGAAGAACCGGTCGACTGTCTGCAAGTCAGGGGAGTCAGGTGACAAAGAAAAAGCCCACTCCTGGGGGGGGGTCCCAGGAGAAGGGACATAATACCCACTCTCTGAGCCTCTTTACCTGAGGAGCGAGGACGCAGTGTAAAAAATAGTGTACAACCTTCCCGGAAGGCGTGGAAGCTTCTCCTGTCCCCCTGGAATTTTTCCGGGAGCTGGACGGGAGGCTCAGGAGGTACCGGGGAGGTCATGGTTATTTTTTCGGGGAACCGTCTCTTGTACCTGGACCCGTTCAGCAAGCTCCTGGACTGAGGTATTGAGTTGCTGCATACGGTCCACTATCATTGTCAGGGCGTCCATGACCCCAAGGCAGTTTGGGCTGGTTATTCTGTCAGGACAGGGAGGTACAGACACGACAAGACAGTGGGCCCTAGGTCTGAACCCACCCACTGTCCCTACCTGCTTGCCTCAGTCGGCCCTAGGCGGCTGTGGACCACCACGTTGACGTTCCCTGCGCTAAATACGTGCACACGGAACAAGACGGACAAACAACACAAAAGAATAGTCAAACAAGCCCGGTCAAAAAATCCAAACAGGCAGCGCAGTACAAAATCAGCAAGCAAACGGGTAGTCAAAAAGTCAGGCAGGAGGTCAGGTATCAAGTCGAGCAAAACAGAGGGATTAGGAGTGGGGAGCAAAAACAGGTTTGGTTCACACCAGGTTACAGCACAATCCTGACAGTACACTTTTATAACACAATGGGCCTTCCTAAAATTGTGTATGTGTGGATAAAATTTAATCATAAGTATGGGAGTAAAGAAAGTATCTATTCATTTTATAGCTAGGCAATATATGTCAGAAACCAAAACACCTATGTAAAGAATTACACTTGTATTAGGTTGTATACCCAGATCAGGTCAATATATCATGACCTTGTGAAAATTTTCAAGGAGATGATGACTGTATATAAAGCATCTGATTAACCCAGTACAGATACTGAACATGATCTGTGATTGACACTTACAGTACAGATACTGAGCGTGATCTGTGATTGACACTTACAGTACAGATACTGAGCGTGATCTGTGCTAGACTGGTCTACACGTGCACATTTTATTTTCCTGTGTTCTTTTGTCTCTCATTGTCAGGTCCTTGGATTTACAATATGTTATCTTTATGTGTCCAGCTACAATTCCATACCCCGCAGCACTGTATCAAACACTACTGTGTTGGCCAAATACAGTAGTTGATGTACTGTGCACAAGTCAGAATTATACGCCATTAGGGCTTATGGAAAGCTGCCATTGGTGGTTGTCAACCAGCTTCTTTTAGTCCAATAGAACTCTGTAAGGTTTGGCAAAAATATTAAATGTAATATTTATGCTACAAAACCCATTAACTTATTTTTAATTAGGGGAATTAATCCAGATAGATGCTGTCTGTTAGCTATTCCTAGGAGCGCCCGCTGTCACCGTGATACGTATGTAAAGATCCTTTGAAACTTATTTATAGAATTTGGATATAATGACATCCAATACTAATTAAGGTTTTGTTTTCTGAGTTACTATTCCACAGTAATTGCTTCTAATGATGGTCATGATTATTATTAATTTGCCTAAACATGTAAACATTTTGTCAGTCATACTGCACATACTCGAGTTTGTTATCTGCGAGAAGATTTAAGCACCTGCAATTGTTTACATTGCAATTTGATAACTTTTTAGACAGCTACTTCTGTTAAGATGATCATATTTTATAAAGAGGTTGGAATGCTTTAACCCTTTAAGGACATGGCCTATTTTCGTTTTTACGTTTTCGGTTTTTCCTCCTTGTGTTTAAAAGGTCATAGCACTTGCATTTTTCCACCTAGAAACCCACATGACCCCTTATTTCTTGCGTCACTAATTGTACTTTGCAATTACAGGCTGAATTTTTGCATAAAGTACACTGCGAAACCAGAAAAAAATTCAAAGTGTGGTGAAACATGCGCACCAGCAGCCTTTTCATTGGCTGGAGCGCATCACATGGCTTCCAGCTTGCTCAGCCCTGATTGGCTGAGCTTGCTGGAAGCCATGTGATGCGCTCCAGCCAATGAAAAGGCTGCCGGTGCGCAAGCGCGCTGGCAGCCTTTTCTCTCTCATGGACCCGGAAGAAGGAGACATCGCTGGACGGCGGACGCAGGTGACGGTGAGGCGGCCGGCGGCCGAATGGAGTGGCGATCGTCACCGGAGGGATGGTGAGTATGGTGTCTGTGTGTGTCTGTGTTTTTTTTTTTTTTGGGGGGGTCCCGCCGGAGTTGTCCTTTAATTTTTTTTTTTTTTTTTTTTTTTAAAGCATACTCACCTGCTCTGATCCCCCACCGCTGTTTCCCACTTTCTGTAATGGATTGATCCTGCACACCTAGCTAGTCACTGGCCACTTTGGCAAATCAGTGGAAGTGTAGAGGACTGGCTGACTGATTCAAAAGAGCCATAGAGGAGGAGGTGGCTGAACATAACAACATGCACTTACCTCTCCGGCTCCAGCACAGGGGTCTCCTGCTCCAGTTCCCAGACCCCTGTCCTGTTCTGAGCGGGGCTGACACATCATGATCCAGGTCCGGCCAGGGGTCTGGGAACCGGAGTGGGAGACAGCAGACCCCTGCGCTGGAGCCGGAGAGGTAAGTGCATGTTGTTATGTTCAGCCACTACCTCCTCTATGGCTTTTTTGAATACAAAATATCTGACACTGGACTTCCCCATACACTTATTACTGAAGTTAGACATTAGTATAAAGTGTATGGGTGCCTGCAACAAAAGATGATATTGGTGAAAATAGAGGTGGGGCGTGATGAACTTTTACTGCCCTTTGTCCTTGGAGAGATAAGCCACTGGCGACGCTTTAGCCCTCCCTATAAAGACCACATGAACGTATGGCCGCATCGAGCACTCATGTATGGAGGTCAATCATTGAGCCAACAGTTATTGAAAGTGTATCGAGACCTTTAGAATTGGTTTTGTAGTCATTACAAGGTTCATATATTTGAACATCTTTTTCCTTCCCTTTTTGAGGATTTTCATTAATCAAGACATAATGATATTTTGATGAAAATAATTTCATATTTTTCTGGTAAGGTTCAATATAAATTCACAATAGGAAGCACTTAGGTTTAGCAGGTTAAGGTAATATTGTGATTTTACAGCAGCTTTCAGATGATAAGATGTCTACGTGAAGCCCTAGCCTTAGATCAGGAATAATTTCCTAGACTCTGTTTACTCCGGTTCCATTTACCTTATTTTACATCTCATGTAAAGATCAGAAACTATTCATTGTGAAAAATCTTATTTCACAGTGCTGTGTTCTTCTTTCTCATTGCTTCTGCTTTATTGATCATGATGTAGCTCATATCATGAGCATGATGAAAGTGACAAAATAATAGATTTTTCCAGATTGCTTTGTATACATAGTTTTTTTGTCTGCTTATTACTCTGTTGAGATCATTGATCTATGCACTTTATCCAAGGAGAAGAAACAGAACTCACCTGGGGCAAATGAAAAATGAGTATGTACATCCCCTCTAATTGTGTTTTTATATTTACCATGCCATATATTATATATAATTATACTGCACATCACTGTGGCTAGGCATATTGATTCCTTAGGCTGCAACTAAAAAAGTAACCCATCTATAAAGAATTCACTGGATGTCATGACATCAAATGCCCGAAGAATTTTTTTTTTATCAACTGCTGTTAGAAAGTTATACAGATTTGATAATTACTTCTATTTAAAAACATCAAGTCTTCTAGTACCTTTCAGCTGCTGTATGTCGTGCAGGAAATGTATTATTTCCAGTCTGCAGAGATGAGGATGTCTAAATGAAGAAGGAGAACCCAAGAAAATGAATGGCGATTCCAGGCGCTGTGTGGCATCAGAAGACATGTGCGGTATCAAAATCAAGAAGAAGCCCTAGTATTTTAACACAGTGCTTAAAGTGTACCCGTCGTCATAACTCTCAAAATCTAAAACAACAGTAAATTTGATATGAAGCAAGTTTGCAATATACATTCAATATTTTTTGTTCTTGTTATCATGATGTAAAACAAACACACGCCCCTGGCTTAAGCCACGGAGAAGGCACATATTGTGGCCTTCTCCATGGCGTACACCTGCCATAACCTGATCGCCTCTTGGATGGGCAGGGGCTGTGTGGCAAGGCAGTGAGGTAGCACGGCCTCCTCCCACACCTCATTTATCAAGGTCTATGCCGTGTAAATTGCCCAATTGCAGGTGTGCACCTCTTAGTGAATTCGGCAGGGTGAGTGGGGGTGGGACTTTATAAGACCGGGCACAGTTACACCAGTCTTGATAACTGTTCTTCATAGTGCATTTACACTCTATAATTTATGTATACTATAGCTATATGTATCAGCAAGTACTCTGCTTTTAGAGCAGAGAGGTGGGTGGTAACCTAGACAATGAGCTGTCAACAATGGGCAGGGAAGAGCCGCATATGAGGGAAAAAAAAGTTTTCTAAATGAATGTATTTGCAAAAATATTTAAGTCCTACAAGTATAACTATACTTTATTAGTAGATATGGAAATATCCTTTAGCAGAGATCTTATTTTACTGACCTTTGAAGTGTTCGATTATTTTTTACCTTACCTTGAAAGTACCTTCACCAAGTTTATGAACTTTGGTGCTTAGGTTGCTCTCCTACTTTTAGTTAGAGATATAAAATGAAGCAATATCATGATTGTTCAAGTTTAATATTTCAGAAATTCCAGAAATAAAATGCGGTGTTTATGATTTCACTGCCTCCACTACACCCCGTACTTGGCCATTTCTCAGCCTTTAGAATAATTCATGAAGAACAATTTTTAAAGCTTCACTCCTCATGAGTTGTCTGATATTCACAATTTTCTATATATAGGCAACGATTCTCAGAAACTGAAATAAACTGGAACTTTTTTATGATTGTTTCCAGATTGCAGTAAACGGAATAACATTCCTCGTGTAGCCAACTTGCTATAAATGTCATATAATGCATGTTAATATCCGATCATTTAGTGCGCATTAATTCCCATGCTATTGGTCCTGATTTCCCAGGCTTGTTCACGTGCTATGTTTTATATTGCAGTTTCACCTTGCATTTTTAGAAGAAAAGTCAGAAATAAATGTCAGATAGTTGAGAAGCTTCGACATTCCCAAAAGAAAGCAAGGGGAAAAAATGAATTTAAAATGTAATGTATGAGTTAGCCGGAATTCATTGATCCTTTGAAGTTGTTGCTCCACTGAAGATCCATACATTACATTTCATTACATTTTTTATTAAAGAAATGAATGCCCCAGTCTATGCTAATTTATGTGATACTATATGGTAGTTGAATTCTCAGCTCTGTTTCTTTGATACAGAGACTATTACTATATGTCCTAAGTATGTTCATCTACATCACTACAAGAAGCACACTGGTTACTGATATTTTTTACAAGCTCTTTTACTTCAGTGGAAGCTATATAAATCCATTTTTAGTTTGCTTCCCCAAGACGTTGTCCAGAACAAGAGAACATTTCTCAAAGGAGCTCGGGCTTTCTTAATCCCCCACATATTGCCCAATTCCCCACAGTGTGTTGTTGTGCCTGGTCCAAATTAGTGAACTATTCCACGGGCCAACCAGTGCCCGATCACTAATGTAAACGAGCGCCGATCTGCTAGATAATTATTTAGGAAGGTTAAACACCATACATTACCTAAATATGTTGCAGGTGTTCTCCTGTGCTCCTCTTCCTCCCTGTCCTCCCTGTGCGGTCCTGGCCAGTGATTGGCTGATCGGTCTGTCAGCTCAGACAGGTCGCATCGAAGCTGCTGCTGTGTGCGGGACCGGGAGGAAGAAGAGCGCAGGAGAAGACCTGCAACATGTTTAGGTAAAGCATGGTGCTTGTGGAATGGTCGGTCACCCACCACGCATCACTAGTCCATGCGGCGATGCGCGGTGGGTGCCCGATGATTTTAGGTTTGACCTAAATAAACAATAGCCGATGACACGATCATCGGCTGATCGTTGTCACTATTCCACGGAGCGATAAGAGGCCAAATCACTCCGATTCGGGCGATTATCGCTCCGTGGAATAGGCCCCTTACGCTACAGGTCTCCGCACACAGGAACTGCCTGCTCTGCCAATCACTGCCTGTAGCAGTGTGGTGTGCCACAAAGACCTGTTCTGGGTCCAGGTCTTTTTAATATGTTTGTTAGTGACATTGGAAAAGGTTTGGAAGGTAAGGTTTAGAGATGAGCAAACCGGTCAGCATTTGATTAGCGGGGGCTGCTGAACTTGCATAAAGCTCTAAGGTTTTCTGCAAAACATGGATACAGCCAATGACTATATCCATGTTTTCCACATAGCCTTAGGGCTTTATTCAAGGTCAGGAGCCACCGCTAATTAAATGCCGATCGTTCGGGTTCGGATGGACTCCAACCCGGTTCACTCATCTCTAGTAAGGTTTGTCTCTTTGCTAATGACACAAAAGTGTACAAAAGGCTTGATATTCCTGGAGGTGTCTATAATGTGGAAAATCATTTAGCTTTACTAAATAAAAGGTCAAAACAATGGAAACTGCTGTTCTATGTTGCCAATAAATGCACTTGGGGAGGAGGAATCCTCTATCAGAGTATCATACTAGCAGTTCTGTGTTAGCAAAGACTTTAGAAGAGAAGCATTTAGAGTTAGTGAGTTCTAACCCCCTTAAAATAAGTCACAAGTGCAACCAGAAATAGGGAAAGCAACTCATATGCTGGGCTGTATAGCTAGAGGTATAACCAACAGGAAGAGGGAGATTGTGATACCGCTGTATAGAGCTCTTGTGGGACCATATGGAATATATATGGAATACTATGTCCAGTTTTGGGGACCTCATCTATATAAAGATGATTAAGGGACAATTTGAAGCATAAAACATATCAGGAAAAGCTTAAAGGGGTTATCCAGTGCTACAAAAACATGGCCACTTTCTTTCAGAGACAACACGACTTTTGTCTCCAGTTTAGGTGCGGTTTGCAATTAAGCTCCATTCACTTCAATGGAACTGAGCAACAAAACCTAGCCCAAGCTGGAGACAAGAGTGGGGCTGTCTCTGGAATAAAGTCAGTATCCTCCTCCACTCCAAGGCGGCTAAAACCGGCGCAGGTCCAAGAGGTAATAGTGATATAAAATATCATAAAATTTATTAAAAGAATAATGCCAGCGACACAACGCGTTTCGAGACCGGTCCGGTCTCTTTATCAAGTGTCTAAGGGGAATTGGAAGAAAGTGGCCATGTTTTTGTAGCACTGGATAACCCCTTTAACGAGGTTCTCCGATTAACTTACTTATCCCTATCCATTTCTCCAGATTGGCCCCAGGCTCCTTTGTTTTGATACAACCAGTGGCTCTATTTATTCTCGATGAAGTTCCATAGCAAGGATTGGAGCGGTGTCCAAGGACTGCCACTTCTTTCACAGAGGGCATTCAAGAACCTCTATGCTTGAGATTACTGTGGGTCCTAATTCTCATCTCCCAACCCTTCTGACATCAGTCATGGAAATGTGTTAGCTAATGCTAAAGCTGGTATAGTTGCCAAGCTTACAATAATGTCAAGCCTGGTGTTGGATGGGACAGGAAGTCAGAATTGGAGGGGCACCTAAGTGGCTCGGCTGAAAAATGAAATAAAAAAACATTTTCCAAGATGGAAGAATTTAGTTGTTTTCTTTAAAAATAGTCCAACCTGTACGTAGTATTTTGCTCAATGTTGCAGTGTTACTGGAAGAAAGCACACGGGCATCATAAATATGGCATTCAGCCTGAAGCCATACATTTCAAAGCGTTTACTCTAGAAAAGATCCCAAAATATAATTAACCAGCCTCAATGATTTTATATATAACCAGCCTCAATGATTTTCTTTCTTTAACAAGTTATATTCGTAGTCATGATGTCATGATATATGAAGAGGGAACAGATAAGTAACTTACTGTATGTTAGTTGTTCTAGTCTAATAATCGCATCAGGCCAAAAAAGACAAAATTCACTTGAAACAAGAGCAGCAATAAGAATGTAACAAGTGCTCATAATTTAGATACATCAACTACCTTTTATGAACCTTGCCTACGCACAGTTTATCAAATTTATTTGGTTTATTGTGGTGTCCTTGCAATAGTCTGACATGTCTCCCCTGACAGACAGCCGCGGGGAAGCTGGTAATTTCTTTGGTGCAGACACTCAGCTTTATTGGCTCATTAAACATCACTAGAAAGAAACAAACCCATACAGCCTGTTAAAGTGTTTCCACATACACCCAGCATGAAAGTCTCCAACGATATTTGAAAGACGGCATTCAAAGCAGATCGCAGCAGGTTCCCGAGGAGGAAAAAATAACAGATTTAAAAATGTTGCAAAGTCTAATACTTTATTACATTGTCATCTCAATCGTAATCCTTTTACTTCCACAGTATGTACCATTTAATAACAAAAACATTTTGGTCTTTTTTGTACATTCTTTGAAATATTAAAGCAATCATCCCTGAACCATAATTTGGAGCCCCGCAGACTCCCACCACATATTCGGCCAATCATCGTCACGTGTAATAGAAGACCACGAAGAACGATGTCGGCTGATTGTTGTCTGTCGTTGTCTTTTAACAAATGACCTAGATAGCAGTGATATGCTGTCAGCACTCCGTGAAATAGGAGCGACAGCAGCAGACAGCTGCTATCTTCTATGGACTGCTCTAGCGATCACCCGAGCAGCCCCCCCTGCGGTCACCCACTCACTGCCAATGTGTGTAATAGCAAGTGGGGAACAAGGAGCAAGTGAGCGCTGATAGCGCTCGCTTGCTCCTCTGCATTGCCCCCTGTAATAGGGACTTTACAGAGGAAGTGTCCAGACTGAAAACATCCATCAAGCATTAATTGTAGGAGGGATGGCTTGGACACCAGTATAAGGCTTTTTAGACAGGCCAATTGTGGCCCATTCAATATTGTAAACAATCTAGCAGATATGCGCTCGTTTACTGAGCCTATTACATGACTCGATGATCATTTGGCAAGGGCTGCACAGACATTGTTAGTGATGTCCATGCAGCCCTTGCCCTAAACTGTTAATACATTACCTGTCCACACTCCTGATTTTCTCCTATTCTCTGCTTCCTCCCAGCACAGCGGCTGCATCGTCAGAGTGGCCTGTCTGAGCTAACAGCCCCCTCAGCCAATCACTGTCCGAGACCGCCAAGGCCAGTGATTGATTGAGCGGCCTGACAGCTACTCCACGGTGCTGGGAGTGAAAGCAAAGGGCAGCGCTGTTCACTCCCCTCGGCTGTATGTGGCTTCCTGTCTCTTCTGCTCTGGTCCACCTCTCCCTTTTTGCTCTGCGGCATGGCTCCTCCTTCTTGGGAGCTTGATTTGCCATTTGGAATGAACCAAGGTAGCCAGTGAGTGCAAAACTCCTCTGTGAACTGGCAGGACCAAATCCCAAGTCAGGAGAAGCTTGATGGCACTTGGGACAGGCCAGCAATCTATCCCGTGCTAGGGGATAGGAAGGAATATTAAACCCGTAGATTGCTCTATGAATAGGCCTATAATGTGTCTCCCTCCACCTCCCACTAGGTACTGCTGTAGAAATAGTGGCCCATCACTTCAAAAAATATGTGTCGCCGAATATGGTGACCCACTTGTGGAACATGCTAGAGCTTGGCGGATCGGCTGTTGTATCGGCAGTTTTGCATTTAGGTAACATATTGGGATCTTAAAGTATTTTTTAACTTATATTACTAATGTTTATATTGTCACTAGAAGACCAAATTGAATAACATCAACAAAAATTCTAATAATTTTATCTTTCACATATCTGGCCAAGTGCTCATATATTTTCCAAGTCTTCAAATCCATGGTTTTACAGTATGCCAAGTTTTATTTCTTAAATCTGTGTTGTGTATGCAGAAACTGTGAAGAGTCATTGCCCTGTATAGAAGTTGGCATGCTAATCCCTAAATAAGATTAAAAATGAAGGCTTACTTTACCTGTTGTCATCTTATATACTTAAATCGTTGGACTGGAAGAATAAAATTACACGACTTTGACCGTCATAATAACCCGATACATTTTTTTTAATAACCCATTCTTATTTTGACTGCAAGGAAGTGTGCGTGACTGGAAGTGACACTGAGCCGTGTGCATCTGCTGCTTATTTGCACTGAGCATTAATCTTCTGAGCAGATGGCAACTCTGATCACTTAAGGCTTAAGGAAAAAAAAATCCAAAAAGTTAAATCTGTTTTAAAGTAAGTGGCTCAAAGAGAAAAAAACACCTGCTAATTCGTCTACTGCTTTCAGGCCTATAATTATGTCTGTGTGTTAATGTCACATTAATGCAGATTACAGGGGATTAGGGAAAAAATAAATCTTATTACTTTATAAAGTACCTGGTTAAACTTCAGAGAACGCTAAAAACAATAAACAGGTCAAAAAGATTTTGCAATACATGGGTTTCAATTACTTTTACAGAAACATGCTGTATTTTGCAATACATTTTGTAATACCAGACGACTTTTTAGATTTTTAAATTACTGGAGGTTGACCTGTCACATCCGGGAGGCCCTTATCTCCATCCAAGGATTGCATATTAATCCAATCCCTCTTGCTTTTATAATGCAGCATCACAGACGATTAGGCTATGTGCACATCTGAAAAGACATTAAACCAGTATAATGGTATACCAACGTATGGTACAGCATACTCATGGCAGGTCCATTCAGTTCCATGGGCAGAACTAGAGACTAGATTCAGGCCATTTCCGAAAATATGTTTTGGGGGTGGGGGGTGGGGTGTTGCTGGACTGAAAAGGCTGACCACCTGCACTCGGCAAATAAGTATTTGCTTAAAAGGAACCAATCATGTTAAGATCACAGTTACAGCTATAAATAAGCTCCTATATGCCCCCAGCACTGTTTCCAGGTATATAAGTAAACGCCATGAGTGTAACATACACTCACCGGCCACTTTATTAGGTACACCATGCTAGTAACGGGTTGGACCCCCTTTTGCCTTCAGAACTGCCTCAATTCTTGGTGGCATAGATACAACAAGGTGCTGGAAGCATTCCTCAGAGATTTTGGTCCATATTGACATGATGGCATCACACAGTTGCCACAGATTTGTCGGCTGCAAATCCATGAAGCGAATCTCCCGTTCCACCACATCCCAAAGATGCTCTATTGGATTGAGATCTGGTGACTGTGGAGGCCATTTGAGTACAGTGAACTCATTGTCATGTTCAAGAAACCAGTCTGAGATGATTCTAGCTTTATGACATGGCGCATTATCCTGCTGAAAGTAGCCATCAGATGTTGGGTACATTGTGGTCATAAAGGGATGGACATGGTCAGCAACAATACTCAGGTAGGCTGTGGAGTTGCAACGATGCTCAATTGGTACCAAGGGGCCCAAAGAGTGCCAAGAAAATATTCCCCACACCATGACACCACCACCACCAGCCTGAACCGTTGATACAAGGCAGGATGGATTCATGCTTTTATGTTGTTGACGCCAAATTCTGACCCTACCATCCGAATGTCGCAGCAGAAATCGAGACTCATCAGACCAGGCAACATTTTTCTACTGTCCAATTTCGATGAGCTTGTGCAAATTGTAGCCTCAGTTTCCTGTTCTTAGCTGAAAGGAGTGGCACCCGGTGTGGTCTTCTGCTGCTGTAGCCCATCTGCCTCAAAGTTGGACGTACTGTGCGTTCAGAGATGCTCTTTTGCCTACCTTGGTTGTAACGGTTGGCTATTTGAGTCACTGTTGCCTTTCTATCAGCTCGAACTAGTCTGCCCATTCTCTTCTGACCTCTGGCATCAACAAGACATTTCCGCCCACAGAACTGCCGCTCACTGGATGTTCTTTCTTTTTTGGACCATTCTCTGTAAACCCTAGAGATGGTTGTGCGTGAAAATCCCAGTGGATCAGCAGTTTATGAAATACTCAGACCAGCCCTTCTGGCACCAACAACCATGCCACGTTCAAAGGCACTCAAATCACCTTTCTTCCCCATACTGATGCTCGGTTTGAACTGCAGGAGATTGTCTTGACCATGTCTACATGCCTAAATGCACTGAGTTGCCGCCATGTGATTGGCGGATTAGAATTTAAGTGGTTACGTGCAGTTGGACAGGTGTACCTAATAAAGTGGCCGGTGAGTGTATATGTCCAGACCGGCCGAATGAACCTAATTTCTTTAGACTTGGAATGCAGGCACCTTCCGGTGTGCCTGCATTTCAAATCATCATAGCTGACAATGTAAAGTGCGTCTGGATCTGCACATTACATTATGTGCTCTGTCAGCCCTGTCAGACATGTCAGCTTTTTGAGTGGCTGCTTGGATTCCAGTCCGGAGATTATACAGAGTGTATACACTACAGCCGGGATTCCATAGACTTTCATGTAATCTGTAATTTCATTAAATAACGGCCATGGTTGCAAAACTGCAACTGCAGACGTTGTTTATTAAAATTATACAGAGTGTAAATTTAGCTTAGTTAAAGTGAGTCTGTCATCTATAATTCATGTTCTAAACTGCAGACACTGTTAGATGCTGTTAGGACAAGGAAACACATGGTACCTTTCATATATCTGTCTGTGCTTCCGGGATGTAAAAATATGCTTTTATTCTCTCGCACAAAGAGTCAAAGAGATTTTTACTAGCATTTGATCTGCTGCAAGCTGAAATGTCTCATTTCTCCCTGTCCCTGCTAGATTCACACCTGGAAGCTGAGTCCCAAGCAGAGTCGAATTCACCGCTTCTCCGGCCGCACGCTCCATTGAGTGACCTGAAGGAGTTTTCAGCGGCCGCTATTCAGTGAATAGTGGCAACAGAAAACTGACATGTCAGCTTTTTTTGGCGCTGCTAGGGACCCCGGCCGTAGTGTATACTATGTGTATACACTCCGGCCGGGATTCCCTTAGCCTGAAGCACAATGTAGGTAAAGGATTAATCACGGTCGTGTTTCGAAAACAACGGCCGTGATTAATAATTTACTTACGTCGTGTAAACATAGCCTTAGATTGTAACCCAGGACCCCAGTGCTGCAGGGTAACAGTGCTTACCACTGATCCAGCATGCTTCATATCAGATTTACTTACCTATCATTATAAATATTGCAAGCACAGATAACTAAGATTATATACTGCTCCTTGGGCTGCTTTTAGGTGACAGATTACCTTTGATTGGCACCATAATTTAGTATCTGTTACAAATATGTTGACAAAGGTGTTGAAATGTGTGAATGTCATAACCGACGGCTTCTGGAACAATTATTCAATTAATTTTAACTGCACTAGCCATGTATACAATACATGGTTTTTACACAAAAAAAAACTTTTTGTCCAATTGATTTTTTTTGCCACAGTCACCTACATAACAAGCACAACACATATTGGTCAGCAGAACAACCTACCTAGGAAACAAAGTCAGAAAAGCTGAATAATAGTAATCTTTCAGAGAATTGTGTCACAATTTTCTCCTATTTAAATTATGTAGTGTGGAATTTTTTTTTACAATACTTTGTAGTATATTTATTTATCTAAATACGCTATGTTAAACTCCTTGTATGTTCATAAATCGTACCCACTTTCCATTGTCATGGTATGTTCATAGACGCTGAATAGGGATTCTTGCTATGGGAGGAACAGCTTAGGTACTCTCAGGACATCAGGTATTTCCATACAGGTCATGGCTGTGCTTTCTCTTTGCTGATTGAAGCTATTACTTGTCAATTGGACAAAAACATGTGTTTTCCAGGGAGTAGGGTGCCTATACACAGACAGGAATGGATTTGAAAAGAGGAGACATTTCAGTCTTTTATTATTTTATTACCTATTCTGGTTTTTTTTTCACCTTTTCTCTGTGAACTTACTGTAAGTTTGGGTTTGCCTAAATCCTGCTATCGTATGCTGCGTTTACACAAAACGATAATTGGCCCGATCGTACGATTAACGATGTCGGAGTAACGATTTTTTTTCATAACGATCAGCGTTTAGACGGTACGATATATCGTACGGAAAAATCGTTTTGCGATCGCACGCCCGCAGCCCAGCCCCCCGCTCATCCGCAGCCCCCTGCGCCGCCCCGATCGCCACCCCCACCGCCGCTCTGATCGCCACCCCGATCGCCATCCCCACCGGCGCTCTGATCGCCACCCCACCGCCGCTACGATCGCCACTCCCCCCCAGCCCCCCGCCGCTCTGATCGCCCCCGCCGCCCCGTCCGCGAGCATACGTTACCTGCTCCGCGGAGCAGGTCTTCGACATCCCCGGCTCCGCTCTTCAGTGCACTGATTGGCTGAAGAGGTGAGCCTGGAATTTCAAACGGCTCCTCTTCAGCCAAAGTGATCAGAGCGGCGGCGGGGGTGGCGATCAGAGCGGTGGCGGGGGTGGCGATCAGAGCGGCGGCGGGGGTGGCGATCAGAGCGGCGACGGTGGGGGTGGCAATCGAGTCGGCGCAGGGGGCTGCGAGCGGGGGGCCGGCCGGACTATCGCGCAACGACTGTTTACACGGAACGATCGGCGAATTTTTTACGAACGACGATTTGATAACATGTTGAAAGATCAAAATGAACGATTTCTCGTTCGTCGTTTGATCGTTCGCTGCGTTTACAAGTACGATTATCGTTCAAATTCGATCGTTATCGCGCAAATTTGCACGATAATCGTTACGTGTAAACGCAGCATAAAGAAGATGGATTCAGCCCTAGGGCTGCCTGGAAAAGATGGATACAGCCATATGGGACCTTTGGCTGTATCCATGTTTCCAGGCAGCCCCAGAGCTGCATCCATCTTCTGCAGCCGCTGGGATTCAAGTGACGATTGGGTTCATGTGAACCCTTACTTACTGTAAGGTCACTCATCTCTCATCAAGACGTTTAGCGTGCCAAAGAACACTGTAAATGCAGTGCAGTACGACGTGTATACGCTCCAGCCGGGATCCAATAGAAGGAGAGGCAATTTGTATATAGGTTCAAAGTACGGCCGTTGTTGCCGATTGCAACAACGGACATTCTTTTATGTAGTGTGAACATAGCCTCATGTGGGGAAGTCACAATATGCAACAATCTGAAATTGTTGCGGATTTTGCATCGGAGCTCATGTAGATCTGCAGCGAAACCCACAGTTTCACCATACAAATACATTGTTACCTTTTACAAAATCACCATAATCTAGTAAATCATATAAGATCCACTTCAAGTATGTAGTAGATTATTGTAAAGTTTTAGGGGGACATTTATGATCGGTCCACCAGAGGCGTATGCCGGGAGAAGGCGCAGATTCGCCCCTTCTCCCTGGCATACGCATGCCGTATTCCCACGCTCGCCCGATGCATGGGCAGGGGGAGGGCACGGCAAAGCAAGGAAGGGGCGTGGCCTCCCTCTGCACCACATTTGGAAGCAGGTGTAGATTTGATGCGCAGGGCAAAGGATCAGGCGCCTTGCCAGATGAATTCACTAAGAGGTGGGGGGAAGGGGGCAGGGCCTAAATTAAGACCAGCTTAAATTCTTTTTCTTAAATTACCCCCCTTAGTGTTGTGGACTTTGGTGCAGAAATGCTGCTCAAAAATACCCCAACATAACAGTGTCATAAATTTCTTGCAAGATCATAAATGTTTTCATTTAAAGGGGTAGTTTAGCAAAAAAAATAAAAATCTTTTAAATCAACTGGTGCCAGAAATTGACAGAGATTTGTATTTTACTTCTAATAAAAATTTTTAAAAGCAGAGAGCACCGTGTCAGACTGGAAGGAAAACACCGCTTCCTGCAGGACATACAGCAGCTGATAAATACTGGAAGATTTGAGATTTTTTAATAGAGGTAAATTACAAATCTCTTGCACCAGTTGGTGGGAAAGATAAATTTTTTTATTTTTTTTTGCTAAACTACCCCTTTAACATAGCTAAGAACTTATGTAAACTCTGAGCATATCCAGGGGCTGATTAACTATACCATAGGCCCCGGGCTGTTCACCAAGCCTGGGCCCCCAAAACCTGTAGCCAGGAGACAATACACCTCTAAAAGTATAAGTCTTTTTGGGTGGCCATGGGCCCCCCAGGAGCTCAGGGCCCCGGGCTACCGCCCGAAAAGGACCTATTATAATCTACTGAGCATATCCCCTGAGCATATCCCCTCCCATTTGTAAGTGAACAGTTGCTTGTGCTGGTAGGGCAGCCTAGAGGGAGGCTAAATACCCAGTTGATAAACCAGTCTTTAAAGGACAACTCCGGCGGGACCCCCCCAAAAAAAAAAAACACAGACACACACAGACACCATACTCACCATCCCTCCGGTAACGATCGCCACTCCATTCGGCCGCCATCACCTGCGTCCGCCGTCCATCGCCGTCCAGCGATGTCTCCTTCTTCCGGGTCCATGAGAGAGAAAAGGCTGCCAGCGCGCAAATCAGGGCTGAGCAAGCTGGAAGCCATGTGATGCGCTCCAGCCAATGAAAAGGCTGCTGGTGCGCATGTGCACCAGCAGCCTTTTCTCTCCCATTCACTCTCAATGAAGACGCCGAAGAGGAAGAAGACCCGGACCGCCCCCAGCTCTGACATCACCCGACACCAGAGAAGAGGACCGTGACGACCGTAATAGGTAATGTATATATTCTTTAACTTCCGGGGTGGGGGGTCGGGGGTCGGAAAGTGGGGGAAGGGGGCCAGACCGGGTATTTAACCACATTACAAAGTTATATAACTTTGTAATGTGTGTTAAATAAGCCAAAAATTTTCGCCGGAGTTGTCCTTTAATTAACAATGTAACTCTTCCACAAATACAGTAGGAAGCCCAGTCTCTTTAAGGCATGCACCTCTTAGTAAATCCAAAAATCCGACCTGGTATATGGGGGCAAGGCTTTCCCCTACTGTGATAAATGTCACATGTTGCCGACATTATACACATATATATATAACATTCCAACTATACAGGGCATCTGCAGTTAGAACAAATATAGCCATAAAGAATAGTTTCTGGGGTTATTCTTTAACATTCTTGGAAAGAATTAGCAATTATTTAAAAACGTAAGCTTAGTGGGTAATTTTATCAAGGTAACACCAGGGACACACCTTGTAAAAAGTAACAATTTTTCAGCGTATACCTCTTTGCTTACTTAACACATTTAGGGTACTATTACACAAAGCGATTTTTCAACAATTAACGATTAACGATAAACGATCTTTAACGACCGATATGGCGAACGGCCTGAAATCGTTCGCTCAATTACAGGAAACGAGGATCGTTACTTATGATCGTTCTTGCGGTCGTCTTGTCGTCGCTATTACATTCATCGCTACTGCGATTGACTGAATGACGTCTTATTCCATGCGAATGATTTGCGAACGATCAACAATAAAAATCCAAGTCCAAATTCTTTCAAACGACTAACGATTTCTCGTTGGTTGTTTAATCATTGCCTGCTATTACACTAAAAGATTATCATTCAAATCTGACCAATTTAACGATTGTTTGAACGATAATCGTACCGTGTAATAAGGCCCTTTAATAAGTCACAGTTCTTACAATAAATACATTTACATTTCTTTATACATTCGTCACCCAAAATTACAAGGAGGTGCCTGTGTGCATAAAGGGCAGAGGGGCATTCTGATAATGTGCAAATTGTCTACTGTAGAGTTTTTATTACTTTTTATTTTGTAATTTTGGTTTTATTTTTGTCAAAAGTGTGAAAACTGTCCTGGCCACCAGAGGTGCAAAATGTCCAGAAACTCCTAGCAGCAAAAGGGTTAAACAACTAGCATGATCCTGTCACGTAACCTTCCCCACACCCTGTATAACCTGTAACTATACATTAGATATTCTGTTGATGAATAGGGAGGGTCGAGAAGGAGGACCAGTGCTACTCTCCTCACCTATACCTAAAAAGAGAAAAGGAGTTTTTCTTATTAAAATGATGTCCGTTATTACCGTATTTTGATGTCAATCTAATGTATTTAAGTCAATGGAATGACAGCCGCCCAATGCACACCGTTGCCGCCCAATGCACGACGTTGTTTTGCACGGATGTCAAAATAATGATCCTGACAATTATTTGCGGACGTCTTTTGCAAACAGGGGTTATTTTTTAGTTGTTTACGAACATTTTTTTTTCTTCTTTTTCACCGTCCTTTAACCATCTTTACTATTAAATCGAATGGACTTTTCAATTAAATACACACCCAAACAGCAATCAGTCCACCTGAACTAGAATAATGTTGTAGTGGCCATAGCTGCGGAAACATGTCAAACCACCGACGCATTGGTGCCGGCATGTTTGCTTTCAAAGATGCTTTGGTGTGTGTGTGTGTGTGTGGGGGGGGAAGTGCATCTTATAATGCTAAAAATAGGGTATATAGTGACTTCACTGAATGTAAGTGATGTGACAGAAACCTTTAGGTCACTATGCTGAGCTAACCATGGTTACAAACACCCTAAAGAACATCAAAGGTATTTGAAGGCACAAACTGGAAGCATGTCTTAGATGACTGTCAATTCCAGTAACCTTTAGTTGGTCACATTGCAAGAAAGCAAGGGAGCTATCTGTTTCTTTGGACTTACCAGA
This sequence comes from Dendropsophus ebraccatus, assembly GCF_027789765.1. NCBI lineage: Eukaryota > Metazoa > Chordata > Amphibia > Anura > Hylidae > Dendropsophus > Dendropsophus ebraccatus. The sequence continues at coordinate 42,502,628 of NC_091466.1, forward strand.
AACCATTAAAGGGGAAATTCTCATTAAGAAAATCTCCTGACTTCTCACAGTGACTTGTCAGATGGTTAGAAGGTCAGCAGATAAAAATTCTTTGAAATCAGTGGAAGAATTTTAAAGGAGCCAACACTTAAAGAAAATAAACATACATGTGACAACTTTAATTAGAACTATTTCATGCAATTGATTTAATGTATGATGCTTTTTTACCGGACTCATAGGTTGACCATGCTTTTGAGTTGGCTGAAAATACTGAAATATTTGAACATAGCCTTAAACTACGTTCAGTCCATTGAAAGCAATGGGTCAGATGCAGGTATGCTAAAAGTATATGTTCACTCTGAGTAAATATTTGAAATCCTGCTGTGCTCAGTGTCCCGATGTGAGTGAATGAGAGGGCAAGCGCTCCTCTGCTGCCGCCGCTCTACGCTTAGAGAAGTGACATGTCACTCTCCCATAGATGGGCTATGGCACACTGAGACAGGCGGAATTTGGTGTGAACATATCCTAATTGTATGCTGGGCTGTATAGCTAGAGGTACTGTATAACCAGCAGGAAGAGGGAGATTGGGATCACAATGTATAGAGCTCTAGTAAGATGACATCTGGAATACTGTGTCCAGTCCTGGAGGCCTCAACTAAAAAAAAAAAAAATTATAAAATAAAATGGGTCAAAAATGGTGGACAGTCTCAAGCATAAAACCAGGAAAGTAGCGCAAAGATTTAAACAGTTTTGAAGCTCCCAGCATTATAATCAATGTTAACCTTTCAGTACCATAGTGCAAAGATTACAACTGTTTCAGAGCTCACAGCAATATTAAAATTAATGATGCCAGGAGCTCCCAATTCTGGCCCGTCCATACACTGACCGTGCACTGTGAAATGTATGAATGCCTCCTAAGGCTAAGTTCACACAACGTAAATTTTCAATAAATAACGGCCGTTGCAACACCAGCTGCTATTAATTAAAAATTAAAATAACATTTCGTCCTATTGAATCCCAGATGGAGTGCATACACTCTCTATACACTCCGTCCGGGATTTCCTGCAGCCGCAGAGAAAACTGACATGTCAGTTCCTTGAACAGCGGCCACTCGAAACTGACAGTACTGATAATGTAAAGTGTGGCTACAGCTGCACTTTACATTGTTGGCTATAGTGATTTGGAATGTGGGCACACCCAATGCATTCCAAATCAAAAGAAGTGAAGTTCATCTGGCCGGTACTACCGTACCAGCCAGCGTGAACTTCACAGACAGTGAACGTTCTGTGACACATCCGTGTCACAGAACGGCCGCTGTCTTACTAAGTGTGAACCCGACCTAAATCTGTAAAGTCTAGAGGAAAGAAGGGAAAGGGGGGACATGATTAAAACCTTTATATACTGTATGTTAAGCAACTAAATAATGCCAAGAGGGAAGAGTTTTTAATAAAAACTGAACACAAGAACATGGGAGCTTTTTCTGAGGTTAGTTGGGGGGGGGAAGACAATAACTGAATGTAAACCTGCATCTATCATAAGATAATAAGAAGGGAAATACTAAAAGGGCAGACTAGATGTCAGGGAGTCCTGGGGTCCGGGAAGATGGCAGTCCCTTCTCTCGACCCGCAACCCCTGTCCCTGCCTACTTGCCCCCCTAGGCTAACCCTTAGGGCAGCAACTGAATGACAGTCCCTAGCCTAACTAGGGACACGGGGCGTAAGGCAGAACACACAGACAGGTATAAACAAACAGGTCAGGCAGTACGATTCGGCAACAGGAGGACACGTCAAAATCCAAATTAGCAAGCAAAGGGTTAACAGAGTCCAGTCCAAGGTCAAGCACAAGAGGTTACACAGTACAGAGGATGAGGCAGAGGCCAAGTCCAAGTGTCAAATACCAAGCAGAACAATAAGATACGCTGGAGACCAAACATACACTGGCAACTACAGGGTGTAAGTCACCAGCTTAAATGCTACCAGAGCTCCCGCCCCAGCCCCTGATAGGAGCAAGGAGTCTGACAGCAGCATGAGAGACCAATAGCAGCCAGGGAGCCCTCCCCTGTACTCAGACAGGAGCAAGCCTCAGGAGAATGCAACACCTGAAGGCTTAACCCCAAGAGCACCAGAGCACCAGGTGTCGGCTCCCTGGCAGCACAGTATGAAGTGTGTGAATCAGGTCAAAGGGATAGGGCGTTGGCTGGTTCTTACAGACAGGGAACGAACTCTTAGGGCCCTATTCCACAGTAACGATAATCGGCTGAATCTGCCCCATGCGACCGAATATCGGTATGTGAAATAGAGAGAACGATCAGCCGATTATCGTGTCATCGGCAGATCGTTCATTAAGGGCCAGACCTAAAATCATTGTTCCCCCACCGCGCATCGCTACAGTTGAATAGCAGTGCACGGCGGGCGACCGACGATTTGAGAAGCACTAGCAGCATACATTACCTGTCAGGTCTTCTGCTCCGCTCCATCTTCCTCCCCGGGTCCCGCGCCCTCTGGCTTCAGAATGGCCTGTCAGCTGACAAAGCGCTCAGCCAATCACAGGCCATTCTGAAGATAGAGCGCGCCGGACCCGGGGAGGAGGACGGAGCGGAGCAGAAGACCTGACAGGTAATGTATGCTGCAAGGACATCGGTAACGATGTCCCTGCAGCCCTCGCTCAACGATCATTGGGCCGTGGAATAGGCCCAGTAAACGAGCGGCGATCTAGCAGATAGGCGCTCGTTTACATTGTTGATCGGGCCCTCCTCGGCCAGTGAAATAGGACCCTGATGGTGCGTTTACAGAGGCAGATTTATCTGTCAGATTTTTTAAGCCAAAGCCAGGAACAGACCATAAACAGGGAACGGGTCATAAAGGAAAGACTGAGATTTCTCCCTTTTTCAAATCCATTCCGGGGTTTGGCTTCCAAAATCTGTCAGATAAATCGGCCTGTGTAAACGCACCTTTAGGGTCCCTTTACACAGAAATATTATCTGACAGGTTATCTGCCAAAGATTTGAAGCTAAAGCCAGAAAAATACTATAAACAGAGATTAGGTCATAAAGGAAAGTCTGAGATTCCTCCTCTTTTCAAATCCATTCCTGGCTTTGGCTTCAAATCTTTGGCACATAATCTGTCAGATAATCTTTCAGTGTAAATGGACCCTAACACTAGATGGACCAAGTGGTCTTTTTCTGCTGACAATCTTCTATGTTTCTATACCTGCCAGCCAGAACCCAAAAGGACACTATTTTGTCTTTCATCTGACTAATGAACTTCTATGGAGATTTTAGCTTGTATATAGGGATGTACTGTACACACTAAATATAGGGAAGAATGGTAGAAAAAAAAACAGTATATCGACATGTGGCAAGTTCATTGCAGAACAAAAAATCTGTTCCATTCATGTAATGGAGTTTTAATGGAGACATCTCAGCCACTTATGAATATACCCTTATACTGAACTGCACATACAGACATTGTTGTTAGTGTATCTGGAAAAATCTTCAGAACTCTCGCCCTCTTTCGAAAAAAATCTTAAACTCCACCATTTATAGAGCCTCACATTTTCTTAGTTCGTCTTGTAGCAGGCCTCCTACCCAACCAAGGCCTTTACCCCATCCATTTTTCATGTAGTAAAGTTGTTTTGTCTGTCTTCCCATTATTTGCAACAAAAAGGAAAGGAACTTTTTATTGCTTGGTGTAAACCATAACAATAAAAGGCACATATGTCTCTCTCTCGCTTTGTGTGTCTATATTGAGTCCCTTGGCAAGGAAAATCTGGAGTAAAACACGTTTTAACAGGAAAGCTCTCCAATCTCATTGCCAGTAATTCACAGAAGCCGCTTTCTAACCCTCAGTTAAAGATGAAATTCTCCTGCCAATTTCAGATAAAGCTGCACAAAACTAGATCATATATTATAAACTTGGCGAAGACTTTGAAACCTGAGCAGCTAGAATGGGTTTTAAGTGTATATTACATTATGGAACAAAGCAATCTCTCCTTTTAAAATGCATTAAGACATTATACACTGTATTATTATTGCTGTAAAAAACGCAGTGCATTAAGATGTAGTTGACAAACTGACATGCTTGTAGTGCTTTATACCTCTGTTAGGCCTCCTCCATTCACTTGTTTCTTTTTCTGTTTTTCTTTACATTTTTATAGGCATTTTTGGTTTTCATACTTTTTTTTATAGTTTTGTAGTATGCTAGGGCCCTTGCATACTACGGAAATTGTGCGGATAACTTGCCACGTATTCCGTGCGCGCACCCACTTGAACATCAGACCGTCCTATAGGCTTTATTCTAGGCTCAGGCAATAGACGGAATCTAAGTAATGTGCAGGGTTGGGCTCTTTTTTTTCCATACCCGGACGCCTGCAGCTTGCTCTACCCTTCATAGGGTTGCAGCATCCGGCAGGGGTGTGGCTGTTTTTTTAATTCCCCCACCGTATGCAGTAATTGCAGATTCTCCAGTCCATTTTCAGCACCCACCCTTAAGACGATACCTGGTGTATAAGACGACCCCTGACTTTTGAGAAAAGTAGTCTTATACATAGGAAAATACTGTATTCATTGCTAAAGATAAAACTGTTCCAGACTGTAGCAGTCCAGGTTTCTTGGTCATGCCACTACTGCATACAAAGACAAAGGTGGCTTGCTGGAAATGGCAGTGCACATGATGGCCACCTTTGGATTGAACACTACTGTTAACCCAAAACCAACAAACTCCAGAAATTCAAATGGACCCCTGAATGTAGGCGAGGGGTGTAAAAATATATATAAAAACAGCAAATATTGGTGGATTAGAGAGGTCCTTAGACGTAATTGCCATAAATCTTACTTGACCACTGCTGCCAATGCCTCCTAACTAGAGTTGAGCACAGAGGCCGAGCTGTTCTTGTTTGGCAATGTCCTACAGCCCTGAATGCTCAGCATTTGACTTCCCGTGGCTGCAGAAGTTGAATGCAGTCCTAGAGAGTCTTGGAAAATATGGAAACAGCCTATTGCTGGACCTATGTTTTACAGAACTCCCTAGGGCTGCATCTAACCTTTGCAGCCTCAGGGAGTTCGGCCTCTCCACTGAACATTGCTCCTAACAGCTTGGTTTGAAGAGCCTAGATGGCTGTTGATACGACCATCCTGTTCATAAGAGTCTACTGATGCAGGGTAAAAATAACCAGCGAAAAAACACGTGTAGCTCAGCTTAACACATGTAGGCACTGTTGCAGATTGCGGCTATCTGGAGTAGAATCATTAGCACACAGCATTTGTGGAAGAATTTTTATTGTTTTCTGTGTCCTGGGCCCATAACCTGTTGGTTTTTCTTGTCCCATTCCTGGCAACTGATCTGTGGTTTCTCTGTAGTAATAACCTCCCACGAGTCATCCCTGGATAACAACATTTTAATATTAAGGCCAAGTTCACACATTGTATATTTTATTAAACAACGGCCATTGTTGCAGGTTTGCAACAATGGTTGTTGTTAAATCAAAACGGCCGATCTCATTAACCCCTGTAGAACCACAGTCGTGGGGTATACACTATGGCCAGGATTCCTTGCAGCTGCACAGAAAACTGCCATGTCTATTTTAAAATAGACTATGCGCGTAAGGTACGCCTCCCAACCATAATTTTGTGTGCCATGGCTAATTGGAGTGCGGGCACATCCAAATGTGCCCACATTCCTATTTAGTTGAAGTGATGTTCATCCGGCCGAACATCTAAGACACGCATTTGCGAATATGGCCTAAATTTCCATAGCTGATAATAAGCATTGTTTAGTTTGGCCACTGTCAATCTGAGCTCTGAGCTGCTGGCTATTATGATAATTTTCTCCCTTTTATGTTAGGGAAAAGGGGGGTGATTTCCACTTTTAATATGGGATGGGATTTTTTTTCTATTATTAAAGGGAACCTGTCACCCCCGTGCCGGGGTGAAGGCCGCCCGACCCCCGGCTAGAGCCCAGGATACTTACCCTAACTCACCAAGTCCCGCTCCTGGAGCCGGTCAAGAGACGCAGATATCCTTGTCGGAAGCCCAGCACGTGCGCTGCATATACGAGTCTGATGCCCATAGAGAATGACGGCTCTATTAATTCTCTATGGGCGTCGGACTCATCTATGCAGCACGCACGCCCGGCTTGCAACAAGGATATCTCCATCCCGGGACCAGCTCCAGGAGCGGGACTTGGCGAGATGGGGTAAGTATCCAGGGCTCTACCGGAGGGTCAGGCGGCCTTCACCCCGGCACGGGAGCTGACAGGTTCCCTTTAAAGGCTCGGTCGGGTAAGAAGGAGGGATTGCCCCTCTGCGACCGCATCGTAGGGGCGGGGGTAGGGGGGGTGCGATCCCACCACTAGACACCATGGATCGCTTGTTTGGCACCCAGAGTGGAAGTTTGGGCACTGTTCAGCATAATACCATAGACGTTATCAATGTTCTATATTATACAGTGTGTCGCCTTGTTATATTATCATCCATCTTCAGTGTGTAGACATCAATTCCAAACTAATGTTCAGACCAAAGAACAATGTGGTTTTCCGGCATAAAAATCAATATGAGCTGGATGTCTTTTATGATTTAGAAGGGTCTGTGCTAGACTTTTCCCTTGAAAGATTCAAATTAATTTTGAGAGGCGTCCATTCATTGAGCGCACTGGAAAAGCTGTTAAGATGCATTGTATTCACCATCGCCATCTAAGAACAATGGGATGGAAGTATGTGCATACATTCTGCTTTATTGTTCCCACCTAATGGTCCCTGGGTTTGTGTATTAACAGGTGAGGGCAAACAGAAGCCACTTACTGTAGATATCTCTGATGTCCGTGAAAAAAAACTGCAGCTGCAATTATTATAAATGAGGAAAATTGCCATTTTCATTAAAAAAAAAAATAAATTCATATTTTCCTAAAGCTTTGCTGCTGTTTTCTGATACTCCCCCCCCCCCCCCCACCAACACAGCACAAGATGAATTATATTGTTTTCCAGTGAGTCACTCCTTATTACAGAGAAGCGCATGCATGACCATATATTAGGCTGGTCCTCCATGCTGTTATACGTAATGTCCATTTTATTCTGAGCACACGCTGTGTCCATTCATTTTCTGTGTCATTAATCACTTGGCCTGACACTTAATAAACCAATGGTGTGGTGATCCTGCACTGTGTGACAACCTACCTGACAGGTAGTGGTCTGTGGAGAACATGTTATATAAAGCCTGGCTATGTTTATGCAATAGAGATGTTAAAGCAGATCTGTCACATTAAACAGGTTTTGCTCTTTGTAGGAGATGATTCAGTAATGGCTGGGGCCACATGGTCACTTTGCGTGCAAAGCACATTGCATGGGAGATCGCGCCGTGTGTGCCTGCACTACAGCTAATAAAAGTGAATATATTCCATGTTGCATTATATCAGCGTGAGGCTACGTACGGACTGCACTACAGATGTAGTAGTGTTCCGCAATTCAGAGACAACTGCGTTGAGAGCATAGTGATCTGTTCCGCAATTGCGGGTCCACACAGGGAACTGTCCTTTTTTTTTTTTTTTTTTTGCAGCACGGATCACAACTCCAGACATGTGAATAGGGCAATTGAAATCTATTGGTCCTATGCTCTTTCTGCAATTGCAGACAGAACTACAGACAAAGGAGGCCTAAGGGTCCATTCACACATTCATTTACAAAGGCAGCCTTATGCTGGGCTTACACATAGCGATAATTGGCCCGATCGTACAATTAATGATTTCGAAGTAACAATTTTTTTTTTATAACGATCAGCATTTAGACGGAACAATATATCGTACGGAAAAATCGTTTTGCCATCGCTTAAGCCTATCTCGCATTTGAGATTTGAGAACATGTTCAAAGATCAAAATGAACGATTTCTCGCTCGTCGCTTCATCGTTCGCTGCGTTTACACGTACGATTATCGTTCGAATTCGATCGTTGTAGTGCAAATTCGCACGATAATCGTTCCGTGTAAACACAGGCAGCTTTACATTTATAAATTAATTAATTCAGCACAGCTGACACAGCATGGGCTTTTGTATAAGAGCATATCCTACATGGCTTTTAAAAAAACCTTCTCATAGGCCATGTTCACACACTGTATTTGGTTGTTAAACAACGTCTGTTGTTTATGAGCACTTCCTAATTGCATAGTAGTGTATGGAAGAATGGTCATAGTGTATACATCCTGTATACACTATGGCTGTGGTTCTCTGCGGTCGCAGAAAATAATTTACAGGTCTATTTTCTATGGCCGCAGTTCGGTGAACAGCAGTTGTAGAAAATAACCTGTGCTCACAGTGTAAAGTACGGCTCCTGGCCGTACTTTACATTGTGGTCTATGGCAAGTTTGTGCGCCGGCACACCCAAATGTGCCCGCATTCCAATTAAAATCAAGTGATGATCATCCAGCCGATATTGCAGTATCGGCTGGGTGAACATGTAAGACAGTAGCCTTTGTTTGACACGGTCGTGTCAAACAATGGCTGCTGTTCATACCAAGTGTGACCATGCCCTTAGGCTATGTTCCTACACAGTATTTTTGTTCAATATTTTGGTCAGTATTTTGCAACCAATACCAGGAGTGGATTGAAAACACAGAAAGGTTATGTTCACACCCTGCCTAAACACACAACGTATCCGCAGCGGATTTCTTGAACTCGGATTTTCTCAAACTCAGCGCCGTTACCCTCCGCTGTCCCGCCACAACGCACTGATTGGCTGACCGCTGAGAGACCCCGAAGCAAGCAGGAGCGTGAAGCAGGTAATGTATGCCGCAGGGGTTAATGGCGCTGAGTTTCATATACACGCAGTGGGATGACAATCAGCCTATTGAAACGCATGGACAAGTATCCGCAGCGGATTTCGCTGCAAATTCGCAGCCATAGATTATCTGCGGATACGTTGTGTGTGAAGGCACCCTCAGAGTGTATTCATAAATACCTTACTTGCTGTAATTTTCACATATGAAAAGCCCTGGATAATGTCACAGGCTGTGTTCACACATAGTATTTCGATCAGTCTTTTGGGCAGTTTTTTTTCCAACCAAAAATCAGGAGGGAATTGAAAACACAGAAACTGGGAAAATCTTTCCATTATAATTTTTCCCTGTCAGTTCCACTCCTGATTATTGCTACAAATAGTGACCACAATATGATTTGTGAACATAGCCATAGTTTTTTTTTTGTGTACATCCCAAGTTCACACTGTCCTGCCCCTTTTGGCAGTTACACCACAACACTGAATGCCTGACCCTTTTTGGCCCTAAGAGGCCACTGTAGTCTGGCTGACCGGAGAACTCTGCCCACACAGAATTTCTAACACCTGGAATAGACTGGGAAAGAACACACTGAACTGGTGAGATGAAACTATTTGAGCTGTATTACATTTTGGCTAAAACATTGGATATAGGAACATGGCTTTTTGCACAAAGGCCAAGGTTTCACACAATGAGTGTGATTTTTTTTTTTTTTTGCAAATGCAATAAGCCCAAGTCTAAGGCACAGCACTTTACCTCATACCTTCTGGCAAAACCAGGAGCTGCAGATAAGGCTGGGATCATACAGTCAGTGTTTGGTATAGTTTGTGGATCCAAAACTGAGAATACTGCTTGATATCAACAATATTATGTGGTGTCTGTAAGACTGGTCAAAAATTATGCCTTTGCCTTGTCTTTGTTGAACAGCTGACACGTTTATTTAGACTGCTTAGGGCTGTGTTCACATGGTGTTTTTGTTGTGACTTTCCTGTTATTTTGCAATTTATTAAAAAAAAGCACTACTTTCCTATCCTGTCCCCAGGATACACTAGAAATCTGTCTAAAATGCATCCCGGTTTAGTTCACACCACTGTTCACTTCACTTATGGAGTGTTTACACAGATAGATTTATCTGACAGGTTTTTGAAGCCAAAGCCAGGAATTGATTTTAGAAGAGGAGAAATCTCAGTCTTTCCTTTATGACCTGTTCCCTGTTTATAGTCTGTTCCTGGCTTTGGCTTCAAAGATCTGTCAGATAAATCTCTATGTGCAAACACACTATTAGTTGCCTAAGAATTAGCAAATTTTAAACAAGTTTATCCTGTGCTCACCACTTTAGAAAAAACGGGCTGAGCTGGGTGTGATGTCGACATAGTCATAATTTACAAAGCTTTATACCATTACACTGGTTATAGCTGAAAACATACATCAGCTCAGAGCTGATCGCTAGACTTATTAACTGACATCAGCAGAATTCTACTTTTAAAAATGTACTTTTATTCTATTCACAGGATTGAGGAAAAGTAGGAGATCACAGGGGGACCGACCCCTGCACCCCCTGGCAATCTCTGTATCAGACCCCGCCCGTCTGTGATGAATAGAGCCCCGGGTCGACACATGAAACTTTCCTTTATTCATTCCTATAGAGTGATGGAAAAAGCCGAGCACAGCACTCTTACAGCGTACTCGCCTCTTTCCAATGCTCAATGGGAATGAATAGAGCCGCGGGTCACATGCCGACCTGGGACTCTATTCATAACAGAGTCGTCTTGGTCCAATACGGAGATCCCCCAACAATCTCCTACTTTACTTCTATTCTGTGGATAGGAGATGAGTAAATTTTTCCCGGAATACCCCTTTAAGGCTATGTTCACACAATGTAAGTTTTCACAAACCGTTTTGAAAGTTCCAACGGCCATTGTTTTCTAACAACGATCACTTACATTGAAGTGAATGGGAACATCATCCGTCTGTACACATACTGTAACGAACAATGGCCGGTGTTTCCCAGTGGCGACATTTCAATAATTTTTTCCTGCTGTTTCTCAAATAACGGCTGCAAATAATTGACAGTAAAAGCATTGGCTGTGTCAAACAACGGCCATTGTTTTACATAGTTTGAACGTAGCCTACAGGGTTATTCCTTTTTCCACTAATATAATTAAACGTGTAGGGCTCATCAAGTAAACCCTTTAGCAAATTAATTAAAGGAGAAGTCTGGCGAAAAGTTTTAAAGTATTGTATTGCCCCCCCCCAAAAAAAGTTATACAAATCACCAATATACAGTTATTACAGGAAATGCTTATAAAGTGCTTTTTTCCATTCACTTACTACTGTATCAACGCTTCACTTCCTGGATAACATGGTGATGTCACTTCCTGGATAAAATGGTGATGTCACGACCCGACTCCCAGAGCTGTGTGGGCTGTGGCTGCTGGAGAGGATGATGGCAGGGGGATGCTCAGTGTCCCTCCAGTGCCCTGTGTCCCTCAGTGTCCCTCTGCCATCATCCTCTCCAGCAGCCACAGCCCGCACAGCTCTGGGAGTCGGGTTGTGACATCACCATTTTATCCAGGAAGTGACATCACCATGTTATCCAGGAAATGAACCCTTGATGCAGTAGAAAGTGCAGGGGAAAAAAGCACTTTATAAGCATTTCCTATAATAAGTGTGTATTGGTGATTTGTACAACTTTTGGGGGGCAATACAATACTTTAATGAAAATTTACGCTGGACTTCTCCTTCAATTTCGCAAACTTGGAGAATCCTCCTGATATGCCTGCTGCTTTCCTCCCATTGATAGCTTGTTGGCTAGGTTACTGACCACCGCTCTGCTTCAAACACAGTGGTCAGACTAATATATGTACAGTATGTATGTATTTACATTATATGTAAATATGTATATATTATACAGTACATATGTATAGGGATATAATATATATATACTGTAATATATATATATATATATATATATATATATGTGTGTGTATGTATATACTGTATACTTTGTATCAGCTCGACCATTGCTTTTAAAACTGAGTAGTGGTCAGTAAACTAGATAGTTACCTGTCAAAAATGGGAAAGAGAGAGAGAGCGACATATCAGGCCATCATTGTACCATGAAATATTCTTGCTTTCAAAAACTGCTAGGGTAAATGGGATAAAAAAAAAGAGCAAGGCATATCAGTAAAGGTATGTGAGGGGTAATAAAAGCTGCACACGGATAGGCTGCTGTTAGTTTGTATTGTATTGTTGTTTTTTTATTGCTGGATCTTTGCCCTTAGGCTTCCAGGGTAATGACTACAAAACAAAAGACAGAAACAATATCTAAAAGAAAACGGCAGGAGGGTCCTGGGTTGTGATTGTCCTGTTCACCTTATGTGCACATTATGAACAGAGGACCAGAGAACATTGTAATTGTTCTGGATGTAGACGCAAGGACTGGAAAGACAAGACACTGGATGTGGCAGCTGGGGACATAGTACAGGCCATATGGAGGGTCAATTCATTTCTGCCAAGGCATAGGGTTTTCTCACCTTCTGCCAGAGTCTGAAGAAAAGTCTCACTTCTAATAAAACGGACAGCTGCTGTCCTGTAGCTCTGTACTGCAGTATATATATATATATATATATATATATATATATATATATATATATATGGGCTGCCAGTCAGACAACACATATAATATATACTTACAGGATGTTCATCCAGTAACATCATATACTACATATAATCATTTTTAATTATTTTCTCATAAAATATAATTTCTTCATAAAATGTAATGTAGAAACTTAGCATGGCGGATGCAACAGATATCACTACCTTTAGGGTGCCTTCGCACCTACAGGATCCACAGCGGATTTCACGCTGCCGATTTGCAGCGAGATCAGCTGTGGATCCAGTGCCGTTCATGCCTTTGACAGCACACAATCGCAGTGGGATTGACATCCCGTGCACCGGTTGGCTGAGTGGGCCGGATCCGGGAGTCTCACATTCAGCCGCGTCGCTGAGCAGGTAATGTATGCTCTCAGCTGCGGGGCTGTGGGCGCCGGGCGGTTAACTCACATACTCAGTCAATCCCGCTGCGAGTATGTGCTCTCATAGGCATGAATGGCACTGGATCTTGCGGATCTGGTAGGTGTGAAAGCACCCTTAGGGTATGTGCACACTGAGTAATTTAGACGGAAAGTCCGTCACGTAATCCGTCCCTTGATCATTCTTTGGACGGAGGAAGGAATCCGCCCATGCATAGAATGGAGTCTATGACACGGGCGGAGGCGCTGGGAATTCTGCAACGGAGGTTCCGTCTGAATTTCTCAGTGTGCACATACCCTGAGGCTGTATTCACACATTCACAGATTAAGGCTGGGTTCACACTACGTATATTTCAGTCAGTATAGTGGTCCTCATATTGCAACCAAAACCAGGAGTGGATTAAAAACACAGAAAGGATCTGTTCACACAATGTTGAAATTGAGTGGATGGCCGCCATATAACAGTAAATAACTGCCATTATTTCAATACAACAGCCGTTGTTTTAAAATAACAGCAAATATTTGCCATTAAATGGCGGCCATCCACTCAATTTCAACATTGTGTGAACAGAGCCTTTCTGTGTTTTCAATCCACTCCTGGTTTTGGTTGCAATATGAGGACCACAATACTCACTGAAATATACATAGTGTAAACATAGCCTTAGGCTGCGTTCACACTACGTATATTTCAGTCAGTATTGCAACCAAAACCAGGAGTGGATTAAAAACACAGAAAGGATCTGTTCACACCATGTTGAAATTGAGTGGATGGCTGCCATTTAATGGCAAATATTTTAGAACAACGGCTGTTATATTGAAATAATGGCCGTTATTTACTGTTATATGGTGGCCATCCACTCAATTTCAACATTGTGTGAACAGAGCCTTTCTGTGTTTTTAATCCACTCCTTGTTTTGGTTGCAATACTGACTGAAATATACGTAGTGTGAACATAGCCTTAAAGTGTATCCAATAAAGTTGAGTGATCTTCGAGCAGCCATAGGCTGTATCTATTTTTGCCAGGCAGCCTTAGGGCTTTATCCAACTTCAGCAGCCATCGATATTCAAACGCCGCACGCTTTTGTTCAGATTAAATCATGGATGCTTGAAGTTCGCTTAACTCTGGTACCTAACATAACATGTTAGAAGTTTGTATTGATGGGGTCTAGGTGCTGAGACACCTGTAGATCATGCTGTGCTTCTTAATTTCTGCTCCAAACAGCTTTAGAGAGTGGTGCTTGGTTAGGGTATATTCACACCGAGCAAAACAAGCGGAAATTCTGATCTGAACCCCTGCCGCGGACTTCACTTGACATTCCACTTGCCTCACTGTCTCAATGTGATGTCTTACACGTCTACGCTCTCCACTCAACAATTCTTTAAGTAGAGAGCGAAGGTGCCGAAGACATCACATTGAGGCAGCGGGGCTGGTGGAATTTCTTCCTTTTTTGCTCAGTGTGAACAGGCCTTTAGAATGGAAGTCTATGGGACTTCCTGTATACGGAATTGTCGAAAGTCTTTCATTAGACTTCCGACAATTTCATTATAATAAGACTTTCATTATAATTCCATAGACCGCTCATAATAGCAGTTTACAGGAGAAATAAAGGGGTACAGCACTATAGAGCGGCAGGGGTCTCAACACTGTGACAAGGGGTTAAAGGGGTAGTGCGGCGCTAAGAAATTATTCACAAAGTAACACACATTACAAAGTTATACAACTTTGTAATGTATGTTATGTATGTGAATGGCCCCCTTCCCCGTGTTCCCCGACCGCCGCCCGTGGACCCGGGAGTGTAGTGCATTATACACACCTGACATACCTGCATTGTTATGACGCAGGAGCGGGTCGGCCGGCCCCCCGAAGATTCCATCAGAAGAAATGCGGACGGGTGTCGACACGAATCAGGTATGTATAATGCACTACACTTCCGGGTCCACGGGCGGGGGTCGGGGAACATGGGGAAGGGGGCCATTCACATACATAACATACATTACAAAGTTGTATAACTTTGTAATGTGTGTTATTTTGTGAATAATTTCTTAGCGCTGCACTACCCCTTTAACTGGAGAAGAGAAAATATACAAAATGGTCCCCCCCAAGCTCAATTTCCTTCCCCCCAAGCTCCTTACAGAGCGCGCTGCTGCTCTGTACGTGCTGAAGAATGAACATGTTCATTCTTCAGCGCGGACAGGGCAGGAGCGCGCGCCTCCCATAGACTCCCATTATGAGCGGGAGGCTAACGGCATTCCGCGGTGGACAATTCCGTCGCGGAATTCCGCTACCTTTGCTCAGTGGGAACGGGGCCTAACACAGGGGTGGAGCTGTTTTTGGATGAAAGCAGCCATATTTTTGTAATCCTGGTTAACCCCTTTAAGCTATTTGACGATGTACAAACTAGTGTGGGTATGTAGGACTTACAGCAGGAACGTGCCATCGTACACGGAACTGTAAGGGAAAAGTGGGCCAAGGGCTACTGCCACTTACTTACATTTGGCTTCGATAAAGCATAGCTTTTGCTCCAGCTACATATGACAACTCTGTCTATAGACGCTTATGGGAATAACCTCAGATATAGAACAAGGTAACCCAATTCTACAACAGACAAAGCTCTTAGACCTGTCCAAAATTTCAGCACATCCCATGAAATATTATCCTAGCTTTGTGAGCCATTAACCTTCCACTGAGCTGAAGGCAACTTTCTGTGTATAAAATTGACTCAATAAATCCTCAGGCCTCTAAATGAATGAGTTTGTTCATGGGAAATTAAAGCTTTAAATAAAAACCAGGAACTCTGCAGTTAGCATCTTCGGGATTTCATCCACTGGAAATGATTAAATGATTTAATCTTTAATTGTTCAATCAGCCGATACTGTCCTACTGCGCAATTATTAGATTGATTCATATCATGACCCTCTGCAGCAGCTGGAACAGGCTATGGTAAACATTGAGTATTATGCCGTCCCCCATGCTCCAAATGGATCATTCTTTACATCTGCTGTCCTCGCAACAGGAGCGTCCTAGGAGAATGGTCAGCTCTGAATAATTAGGCAAATGAATTGGTTCTGAGTAATTGGAATCATTGCTGGCAAACTGGTTGGATTGTAAATGAGATCTTATGTTTCACAGCGCTTGTCGGACGCCAGGCTTAGCTTGATGTACAGCATGGAAGAATTAACAGGAGCTGGTTATACTATTACATACAATTAGTCGCTGACTACGTTTTTATTGTGGTTTGAAGCTCAAGAAAAAAATGCATCGGAAATCACAAGAATCACTGCTGTTTTTGCAGTTAGTACCAGGGAAGTTGTAACAGCTAAAAAATATATTTTTTAAATGTTTCACCTGTTAGATTTGTGCTGTCAGTGGCCAGATCACAAAACTGAGGCTGCATTCAGACGTTCCGTGTTCTACACAGACGTGGAAGGCCTGTAACAGAGCAGTGCAGTTACAGTGCAGCGCATATTGATACATTTTCCCCGCTCCCAGCATCACATCAGAGATGCTCCCTGTTGGGTTGGTCAGTAGAGATGAGCGAACCTGGAGCGTGCTCGAGCCGAACTTTCGGCATTTGATTAGCGGTGGCTGCTGAACTTGGATAAAGCCCTAAGGCTATGTGGAAATCATGGATATAGTCATTGGCTGTATCCATGTTTTCCAGACATCCTTAGAGCTTTATCCAAGTTCAGCAGCCCCAGCTAATCAAATAATAAATGTTCGGGTTCGGATCGACTCGAACCCGAACCCGCTTCGCTCATCTCTAGTGGTCAGACTTCATTACAGGCATTCCACCTCTGCCTCCACGGAATGTAGAAATGCAGCCTGAGTACAGATGAGTGAATTTCAAGTAATCCCCAACGCTCAGCATTAGGTTTTTTTTTATGTTGGATTCCATATGGATTTAAGGGGTAATCTAGCTGCAGTTTTTTTACTATGAGTGCTGTAAAAAAAAAAAAAAAAAAAAAAAAAAAAAACATACTCCCCTGCCCTGATCCACCACCACTGCTGTTTTGATGGCAATCACTGTCCACAACACTGAGCTGCCTCATGAACATAAAATGAGGCTGAACAGTTGTTTCTTGGGAACAACATGCTACAAGACCAGAAAGGAGCGGGGCCCTGGAGCCATGAGATGCACTGGCAGTGGATTAGGGCAGGGCAGTGTGTTTTGTATTTTTTATTTATCGTTTACAACAGCACCCTCGGTCAATTGTTAATCAGAATAACCCTTTAAAACCTATTACATGAGGTGATTATCAGCCATTAGGCTTATAATTGTTCTGTGTAACAAACCCAATGATCAGCTAATAAAAAGGTTTGTGATCCGATCACTGGGATTGTGTGCCACCAGAAACATTGTTAGTTACTTGCACATCTTCCCCTATAAACGGAATGTGTGGCCAAAGTGATGTAAATGAGGGGCCACAAAAAATATCCATTGATCATTGCCTTTCTATGAACTCCTATATACAGAGGTACATTGTAGGTCAATAAATGTTTCAGATATTACGGAACTTGTATGGAGCAGTAACACAGCTGTGTGCATTTTACCGAAGCATTGACAGATTTCACGTTGTCATCAGGGGAAGATAGAAAATAAAGAGAATTATAGAACAGTTGATTTGATGGTAGGTGGTAGGGCCACTGAGCAAGCCCACTCTGATAGTTGTTTAATTTGTCATGTTATTGGCCCAAAGATCTGACATATGAGTGATCAGTCGCATTCTCACTTTTAATATGTATATGACAGCTTTAGTAGCAAACCTGCCTTAGCCCACAGTACGCCCCTCACCCTCCAAGATATCGTCTGACTTTATGTCTAAATGTTTGTGGAAACATAAAGGCCAAGGTTAAATAACTTCAGACATGTTGCTTGTACAACGTTTCACTCTTGATTAGGTTTTCCCAGTACATTACTAAGAGAGTTCAAATCAGGTTATTTCATGTCCCAAAGACGGACAGCATTGATGTGTTTATGTGATCCATTCAGTCACAAAGTACAAGTAGTAAACAAGAATACATCCAGAAATATGTGGCTGTGTGTGGTCTGTGCCTTATTACCCTTCCAGAGATGTATGAGGCCAGAGCATGAAATTCTGTTTTTATTATACAATGTACTGTATATGCTTTGATTATGCACTACTCTTGTACACCTGTAGGTGGTGGACTTGCTACTGTGATCTTATTAACCAGTCTACATAATTAAAAACGTATTTGAAAACGTAGCCGCAGTCTATCACATAGATGCATCACTACAGGAAATCTCCTCATTAGGCCTCCTACACACACAGGTTTTATTGGGTCATTATTTATTTATTTTTCCATGTAAAATTTTCACTGTTTTAAGTAAGTGTTTTTTGGCTTTTATTTCCCGTATTCAATTTTTAACATGCATTTTTTTCATAAATGTTTACAAAAAATGAAGAAAAACTGCACAAACATTCAAGAAAAACATGATCACAAAATCATTGTTTTATTATTGACTATTAGTTACTCTCTCAATGCTACAAGATGTATTATTACATTTAGGTGAATAACCCCTTTAAGGGTATGTCCACATGTAATTTATATTATGCATGCTGTGTTCATTAATTTGTTACATTGACTTACACAACATAAAGTCTGCAGAGTATAAGTTTCATATGCACGTAACCTAATAGACATATTATATGTTTATATAGATTTATTACACACAAGCATTAATTTCTTTTAATGCTAATGGTTATAGCTAACAGCTAACACAAACCCAATAGTCAGTATTTCAGAATATTATATAAAACCAAATAAAAATAAAATAAAAGAAATAGATTTTTAATACATGAATGTTGGCCTATTGAAAAGTATATACAGCATACACCAAAGCTGCCGAGTCAGAGTCGTGAAGTCGGAGCTAGTTTTGACTTGGAGTCAAATAAAATGTACCGACTGCAGCTTTAAAAAAAATTCTTTCAAAATTTCATTATTGAACTTTCATAGGAATTTTCGAAATGTTCCTCACTAATATATCTTATTTCTATTAATCTAAGGACCTTATTTATAAAAAACAGAAATATAAACACTTTAAGGGTGCGTTCACGGATCCACAGCGGAGTCAGACTCGTGGAGCTGGAGCTAGTTTTGACTTGAAGTCGAAAAAAAAAATGTACTGAGCAGGACATTACGGGAATCCCCGAAGCAAGCCGGAGCGTGGAGCAGGTGATGTATACGCTCCGGTGGCGGGGGGTCTAAGGAGGCGGGCCACTGACATACTCCCGCTGCAAATTTGTCTGCCCATAATGTACTGGGCAGGGATCCGCAGCGGATGTCGCTGCGGATCCGTTACATGTGAACGCACCCTAATATGTACATTTTAGCTATGCAGGGTGAGGCATTTTCTCCATATATCAGACTCCATATAAAGCACTGATCCTATTAGATGAAGGTGGTCGGGAAAAGTTGGTGATCAATATTTGGCAGTTTTTTTTCTGAGCTAGAAGAGTGGGGGTAGATCTGTGCTGTTCTCTTCCTGGATGCTAGATGGTTATATATGAGCAGCAGTGTAATATGAAGATATCCTGTGTAATATAGAGAAGGTGAAGCCATACGTAGTGTAGCAGTAAACTCTGTCCTCAATGTGGTGTTTTCTCAATGGGAGAAGATTGTGGAGGAAATTTTAATTAGTCCACCATTTACCCCACCAGATTCACTTAGAGGTACACACCACTTAGTAAATCTGGCGGGTCCTGCGCATGCTGCAAGGCAGGCACAGTAGTGTACACCTGCTCCGGAACAGCTGTAGATTTCCGCCTGCCAAGTGCAGGAAAAGGCCTGCACCTAGCTGTCTGCCCATCAGGTGAGCGTGCCATACACCACAGCAAAAAAGCTGAATTTTGCCCAAACCATAATAATCTGTGCGTCTTCTATGGTGTACACCAGAGGAGCATTTGATAAATGTGGCCCTGTGTGGTTTTCTGCACTGTGCTCTGGCTGCAGCAGGCTGTGTGTGTGTGTGTGTGTTTGAGAGTGAGAAATTAAAGGGTTACCGTGGGCAACAGTGAAAAATCCAGGAGGGGCAGGGGGTGGTGGGGACATAATAAATAAGTCCTATTTACCTTTCCCCAATCCCCTGCAGTACAGCGTCACCACTCCTGGTCCCCTGCCGGGCTCCTGATCCTGTGATGTCACAACCCCACTCAGAAATGCCTGCTCAGCCAATCGGTGAGTGAGTCGGTGCACAGCAGCAGTCACTAACTGACCGAGTGGGTAGTTCCCGTGGGGCCTTGATGTCCTCTTCTCCCAATTCCAGGAAGGTTAACAGGCACAACTACTCCCAACAGATGAAGTATAAAAACTACTTTATTAAAATAATAAAAACATATATAAAAGCCTAAGCATTACGCGTTTCTAGACTGGACCGGTCTCTTCATTAGATGCTTTGTTTGAATTATTTATATTACCACATGTAAAATGATGCCCCCCTAATACATAGTATCCAATACATTTCTTATTAGAACATTTTCCTCCAGAACCGTATTTAGTCTTATAACACACAGGTTTCGATCATGTACCCCCATTTCCCTTCTTTCCTCCAGACTATACAGATTTGTTGACGACACAGGACGAGCATACTGATATGTCACATCCTGTAACCCTGAAGTTACATAGCTATAGCCATAACACAGAAACAGATTACTCTGGGTGTAAAGAATCTATAGAATATGACTCCCTTTTTTAATTGAATTCCTGAAATAAATAAACTTTTCAATGATATTTTAATTTATTGAATCTATAAATCTATAATACAAATGTGAGTGGCCCATTACATGTCATATTAAAGAGGTGTTTCTCCTCTAAATGCATTACTCATGGAATCACCATATGGCGCCAAACAAACCCATAGGTACTCTGGGAGCTGTTCTACAGGGTCTGTGCAGTCAGCAGTGCTGTGCACATATTTCACTGCTACGGTTTAGACTATAATGTCTTTTAAGCATTGAGCTCATCCAGGAATTTAGAAATTTATGCAAACATGTTTAATATATAATATGCTATATGTCATTGTAATTATTTTCCCTTCTTCTTTCAATCTCAGAATTTTAAATAAATGTCAGACCACTGAAGTTGGAATAGCAGATGCCGTCTTTTCTACTGTCGTTGAAAACAATACTTAAAGGTAATGCATCAGTTTCTTTAGATAATTAAATCCAGATCCTGAAATATGTTCTTTTTTTGATAATGTTTTTATTTCTTGATTGTTCATTTTTTTAATTCTTCTTTTTTTGTATGATGTGGAGGTGCCCATTTTGCCTGACATGATCTTAACAGCATTTAGAGAATGGCTTTACAGCAGCCACATGGATAGTTTTTTTTTTTTCACACAATGGTTCACTATACTGTATTATATAAAATCGTGATCCATTGTTTTGTGTGTACACAACTCTGTTAATTTATTCTAATATATTTTTAGTGTAGCACATATATTTGTATGTACATTTCTTGTTTAGACAGGCAATTCGCTCATCTCTAGTTGTCAGTATACTCTGTGACCTGTGCAGGAAGGGGCAGGAGGTGAGATGTGACCATCACCTCTTGTGAAATGTATATCCTGTTTTATCTGTGTATAGGTATCACTTTTAGATTATAATCACACACCCACAAAACAACAGCCATTTTTTTTTGGACGGGCATGATTTTGTGGAAAATAACGGCCATTGTTTTTGTAATAACGGCCGTTGTCTTACAAATAATAGCCTCTGATATAAAATGACGGTCATCCAATAAAAGCTGTCATCATTTTGACCTAGTAGAAACATACTTTTTACTGTCATTGTGACTGTGATAATAAGAAGGAGACCACAGAAAAGTTTTCTCTACAGAACATGAATTGTCCAACTATTGTTAGGCTTAGTGTCCAGAGAACTGCAAGATTGTAAAACTTTTTAAACAATATAATTTTGTCTAACATACTAGTTCAAATAGGTTTGAATTTTAGAATAGCAACTTTGGTAAGGTCAAGTGGCAATCTTTATAGAAGATGTAATAGCCACTGCATGTGACGTCACTAAGATATCCCAGAATCTGATTGGTTCTCATAGGTAACAGCTCACATTTCCTCTACAGTAAGATTTTCTTTTCTTTTGCGGATTACATTTTATAACCTTTGCTTAGCGTTTGACATTTTAGTGAATTGGTTCTCTCATCATCACACGCTCACCAGAAATCCTATTAACTATAGGCATTTATGTCAAGATTTTCCAAATTCCTAAAAAGCGACGATCAATTGAAATCTCATCTTGTGCTGGTGGCAGACATTTTGCATTTGCTAACACTATAATATAATATCTATATCCGAGCAGATGAATAAATGATCTCACTAAAATTATATTTTATGACCAATAGCTGTATTAAAGTATGTAGAACACAATAAAGGGTGAGGAGGGCAGAGCAGGAATCAATATTCATATAGAGCCTTGATTTATATGTGCATTACTGAAACAGATGCTTTACTCCGGGTAATACTTAAAAGGTTATTTCAAGTTGGTTTACGGTATTTTGGTGGCTGATCCTGTTATAAAGTGTCTGCCCAGAGCACTTCTGCTATCCTGGGACTCCCTTTATGGATTCTGTATAGTAAATGGCAGTACCTTTGATAAGAAACATTGGTCTTTCGATAAGTAGCAATTATAAGGCTTCAGTAAATATAGGGCTGGAGAGGAAAGTCATGTCTGGAGTCAACGGATTACCTTGCAAGGATCGAGATCACAATTTTCATGGAGTGATTAAAATGTATTTAGTAATTCTGTAGGGCTGTACAGTAGTGGATTATAATAGGTACGTTCGGGCGGTAGCCCGGGGCCCTGAGCTACTGGGGGGCCCATGTCCACCCAAACAGACTTATACTCTCAGTGATGTATTGTCTGCCATGATTTGCAAAAAAATTGCTGCTTTTTCCTCCACAATTTTGCACAAATCAGGGCATCATGATATTATCTATCCTGTGCTATGAACACCACACTAGTGCTGCCATAGTTACACTGGGGTGGGGGTCCCAGGCTTGGTGGACCGCCCAGGGCCTATGGTAAAGTTAATCCGCCCCTGGCGCTGTAGGCCCTGATACTGTTTCAGTCTGTACAGATGATTGAAAAGAAATGAAAAAATTTGTTGTGTGTATATATATATATATATATATATATATATATATATATATATATATATATATATATAATTTTTATTTTTTATTTATGTATATATATATATATATTAGATTCTACGCTTAATGCTTACCATGCTTAAAATGGTACATTTGCTTTAATAAAGCTTTTCATAGCATCTAATTAGTGCGCTCTGATGACGGAGTTCGTAGGAAGGGCGAGGTGACGTGCAGAGATGGGCTGGGGTCGGAGCTGACACAGCAGGTGGGGCTGAGGACACATAGAAGGCATGCATCATGCAGGGATGGACATATCTGTGCACTGGAGGCTTTAGGTCCACCTCTAGTGCACCAGAAGACCGCATTAGCATATTTATAAAACGGCAAAGATATTGAGAACCGGCAATTGACAAAGGAACCAGACCTCAGAATCAGTGCTATAGTACTAATAAAGCTGAATGAAAAACTTAATACCAGCATTGAAGTGGTCCACCTTCTTTAAAGGTAACCAATCACTCCAAAAATCGATAAAGTGCTAAGCAAATGTGGTTGTACATTACTGAGCACACTTCCTAAACATATACCTATGCCCTGCACCTCTGCCTGATATGATCAGAAAACTTACTTTGAAAAAGTCCTGCACTGTATGTAAATGCAGAGCAACCAGTCATTTGGGTGGTGTGGCTGGGGTATTTAGTAACATCACCTAGGCATGCCAGCGATGTAATCACGCCCCCTCTGGGCATGATTGACAGCGCTGTATCAGCCATACATTGCAGGAGGCGGTCTGATTTCATCATTACAGCGGACATGAGCAGTACAGCAGCGTCGTATCCCACTGTCCGCCGTGATTATGACATTGAAGTGCTGACGAGTTGGAACACAGCCTTCTGCAACATATGGCTGATACAGCGCTGTAAATCACACCCAGAGTAGGTGTGATACAGCGCTGGCACACCCAGGGGATGGGACTACTTGACCCAGCCACAATGGCCAGATAACTAGTTGTCCCACATTTTACTTATAATGCAGGACTTTTTCAAAGTAAGTTTTCAGATCATACCAGGCAGGGGCGCAGGGCAAAGGTACTGTATATGTTTAGGAAGTGTGCTCAGCGACATCCCGACACGTTTACTTAGCGCTTTATCGACTTTTGGAGTGATTGGTTCTCTTTAAAGACCCATGCTCTTTATGATTAGCGTCTTCCTGTATGAAAATTAGACTCATGACCCCAAAGTAGTTTTCTGTGCATCACTTTCAGTGTGAAGCCATATAAGATCTTGGGATAAGGCCTAGTCATCGGTGCTAGACTAGCTAAGGCCAATTTTGCAGTGCTAGACTCGTGAGGTTCCTTGTGCGATGGTCTTGACAATATACAGAGAATAATGTAATTCAGGAAAAACATCAAGTTGCAACTAGTCAGTGAGGTTGGAGGAGAAAGCCAAGAATGATTCTGATGAATGGAGTATACAGTCACATACAAAGCTAGTGCCAAATACAGCACTGGTGCTACAAATTATATGCCTGAACCCATGTTCAGTTCCTTGGGATTGTTATGGAAAAGATAATGTCATAATAAGTGATCAGATGTTGGTGGATTTTACTTCATTACACAAGCAGAAAGAGAATACTTACCTAAAGGACCCAGACTTCACATGTGACATAAACCAGGGGTATATGAGGGTGTCCTAAGCTGATATAGTTTTAGTAACCACATAAATGGGTTGTCTCACAAAGGAAACCCCTTTTTGAAATAGAAGCCAGTCTGGGGGTCATGTAATTGCTGTAGATGTGGCCACTCTATTCTTTATTCTCCTTTTTCATGTAAACAGCAAAGGGGTCATACAATTGTGTTTCTGGGACAACAGTGGGACCTGTTCTGTTTACATCTCAGATCGGATTCAGCTCTAGGAAATAATGCATGTTAAAAGTGAATTGTGTCTGAGCACAGTATATGCTCTGTTCAAACTTGTATTGCGGTTTTAACCTTTAATGGATAGAGATGAGCGAATCTCAAGCATGTTTGGGTTTCTCCAAGTCCAAACCCTTGGCATTTGATTACTGGTCGCTGAAGAAGTTGGCCTGAAACGTGGATATAGGCTATGGCTGCATCCAACTTCTTCAAATGCTAAGTGTTCTGGTTTGAACAAACTGAACATGCTCAAAGTTTGCTAACCTCTTAAAATTAAAACCACAGCCATCTAGCAATGGACCCCATGAGCTACTTTCAAACTCGAGTAAGTCTTTCCATTTAAAATGATGTGCTGGCAAAAGCTCATATACATTTAATGGAGTGGCACCCGTCACCCGTTGACCCATCAACTTCCAACCTTTTGCTATACTGCATGCTTCTGTATTGAATAGCACTGCAGACTGAACCATTCCATATAGCAAATACATGTAAATACTCATGCATACAGGAATGAAACTCTATTGGCCTTCATAAGGTAATGTATGGGTAAATATATAGTTATGTGAATGTAAATTATGCAAAAAACGCTTCATATAATTCAAGAAAAAAAGCATTTACAAAGGAGAGCTCCTTACTTTGAAGATTGTTTTCTGGGAAGGATGCTTGAGTGATGTAATGTTTTCTTATCATCTCTTGAGAGGTGCATGAGGCTCAGTGTTTGGACACCCCACTGTTTAATCTTATAATTTCCGTATTTGTATAATACAGTGAATAGCACTGGGGTGCAAGGAGACTGATAACATTGAAAGACACAAAGTGAAGGAGACACGAGGGGTGCATCAAGACGTACCCAGGCAAGATTAAACGTAGAAAAAAAAGTTCAACGGCCAGGGTTCATGTCTCATCTGGTTCCTGATGCCTGACTGTTTCCTTCTTACAAGAAAATTCTTTTGATACCATTGAATAGCAAATTATCGAATGTGTCAGCTATGAAACACCAATGTTTATAGAGGAATAGAGAGTTTATTTTCTGTGTGTAATCTTATCTCACCTACAGCAGGGAGTTACTTTTCATGACCCTTTTTGTGACTGTGATTGCGGAGGCCATCAGTGTCTCCACATGCCTGCGCCTCGGCTTATTTCTGTAGACATAGGCGGCTCTTTACAGCACAGCTGTCACAGATGATTGTTTGAAGGAGCAAAAAGCCTGTATATGTGCAGCTAATAATATTTACACGTGTATGTAAAGGTATCTGGAGGTTCTCTGAGCGGGAAATCATAAGAAGAGATTATAGCTGCAGAGATTATTTTTTTGCAGTTTCTTTTAATAATCCTATTGAAGAGCAATGCTGCCAGCCTCTCCCCAGCCTGAAATATACATTCAATTTTAGCAACTTAATCCTTTAACCCCTTGCTGCAAAATGACATTTCTGGAACGTCATGTAAAGCAGGTAGTTCCTGGAACGTCATGCTGTCCCTGCCCCCCCCCCCCCCCCACACACACACACACACATACACACACTGTCTCTAGCAGGGATCGGGCAGTGGGAGGAGGCGTACACAGCCTCCTCCCACTGCCACTGCCTGGAGGGGAGCCCCCCCTGGGCAGTTAACTCCATATATGCCGCGGTCCGTGGGACCACAACATCTAGGGCTTATGCCCCCCCCCCAAAAAAAAAAAAAAAGCCTTCACAAAACTCCATTGGCGAAAAAATTAGAATATTACTGCTCCTACAGTATGCAAGACAAACAGTTTTCATAGTATAAACGTCATAAACTATAATAATCTATATAAAATGCATATCACTGTAATCGTACCAACCGGACGAATAAAGATAACATGTCATATGTAAAGTATAGTGCATGGTGTACAAAAAAATTGTGAACAGCTGCTAAATTGTGTTTTTTATTCGGGCCAGAACTTGTGTCAGTAGGATGGATGCAGAAATGTAATATGTTCATATCTAGAAGTGAATGAATGCTGCAGAGCGTCATAATATCAAACGAATATCTAATTTAACCAGCTGCTAAAACACTGTTTGAGGACCCATGCACGTTGTTATACATTGTCACCCCCTTTCCATATAAGGAGTTCTCAGCACTTCTTAAAGAGAATCTGTCACTAGGTTTATTTCCCTTAAAGGACAAGTCTGGCAAAAATTTTTATTACAGTATTGTATTGCCCCCCCAAAAGTTATACAAATCACCAATATACACTTATTACGGTAAAAGCTTATTAAGTGCTTCTTTCCCTGCACATACTACTGCATCAAGGCTTCACTTTCTGGATAAAATGGTGATGTCACGACCCGACTCCCAGAGCTGTGCGGGCTGCGGCTGCTGGAGAGGATGATGGCAGAGGGATGCTTAGTGTCCCTCAGTGTCCCCCTGCCATCATCCTCTCCAGCAGCCACAACCCGCACAGCTCTGGGAGTCGGGTCGTGACATCACCATTTTATCCAGGAAGTGAAGCCTTGATGCAGTAGTGCAGGGAAAGAAGCACTTTATGAGCATTTCCCGTAATAAGTGTATATTGGTGATTTGTATAACTTTTTGGAGGGCAATACAATACTTTAATAAAAATCTTCTCCATACTTCTCCTTTAAGTGAGGGTTGCATAAACTAGTGACAGAAGTGCTGAACAGATAGGTGTATCACTTAAATTATTTTGTTTAACCGTTATCCTTATATGCAGGAGAATTCTTGCCAGACCCCTCCCTTCCCAACTTGTCACCCTGGCCAGGAGTGGTAATACCCATCTCTGGACACATTAACCTTGGTAGTACTGGTGCAGGTGTAGGTGCGAGGTGCGGGGGAATGGAGTCCTGACATAAACATTGCTTTACCTTTACTTGAAAAATAACTTCAGTGCAACACAAAATATAAAGTAGAAAAATACTGGTTAGTGCTAGTGCAAAACTATTTGACAATAAGAGCTCAAGGGAAGACTTGAACAGAAGAAGAAAGAGTGGAGACTGGGTGCGATTGTAGTATAGGGTGTGAGCAGGAGCACTTGCCAAATTAGTAACAGCACTACTCTGCCGTGATGTGTTGTGAAAAGTATAGTTTCTTGAAGAACTTCTAGTTTAGATGTAGCTTGAATATCTGACCACCTTCTGCCTACACAGTAATCAGAGACTGCCTTGTAAAGTAGTACTAGTCCTTGACCTTTGTCTCTTGGTTGAGCTCCCACTGAAGACTATCCCCAAGTGGACGAGCATGTCAGTAAGGTGCCTTGGCTTAGCTTCTTTTCCTTACTGGGGATCAGTCCCTCTGCCTTTCCTTAGGGGGTGACTGTCCTGACTAAAGAAATCCATGGTGTAGACAAGGGTTGTCCTATTGTCTGGTTACCCCACCTCTTGGGTTCAGTACTGCACATTGGCTGTTTGTCTCGGCATACAGAAAGAGGTATAGACCCTGTCAATGGCCCTGGCCTAAACCAGGCTGGCTTAGTTACTGCAGCAGGAACTCTGGTCTTTGGTCGGTCTGTCACTCATGCACAATAGGAATTTAGAGAACTAACTCCTGACAGAAAACCCCTACCTGGTGGAGTGACAGAAACCAAGAGTAAGAGAAAGGGTTAACGTGTACAGAGTGTCTAAACTTAGCTAAACCTTTTACACAGACTGCAGCTGTGCACAGGGGGAGTGAGACCCCTAGTGGCTGTAGTGGAAATCACAGCTGACAGTCCTTGGTGTGACATTTGAGAGAGCTACTTTACCTGGGTGGTATAAAACTTAGGTAACAACCTGTGGTCCACACTGCATGTCCACAATATAAGCTTAACCCCTTAAAGACAGAGCCAATTTCGATTTTTGCACTTTCATTTTTTTTCCTCCTTGTGCTTAAAAGGCCATAGCAATTGCATTTTTTTCACCAAGAACCCCACATAAGCCCTTATTTTTTGCGCCACTAATTGTACTTTGCAATGACAGGCTGAATTTTTTCATAAAAACACTGCAAAATCTGAAAAAAAAATATGTGTGGTGAAATTGAAAAACAAAACAAAACGCATTTTGTTTATTTGGGGGGTATTTGTTTTTACGCCGCTTTCCCTGGGGTAAAACTGACTTGTTATATATGTTCCTCAAGTTGTTACGATTTCAACGATATGTAACATGTATAACTTTTATTTTATCTGATGGCTTGTAAAAAAAATTCAAACCATTGTTAACATATATATGTTCCTTAAAATCACTCCATTCCCACACTTATAGCGCTTTTATCCTTTGGTCTATGGGGCTGTGTTAGGTGTCATTTCTTGCGCCATGATGTTTACTTTCTATCAATACCTTGATTGCGCATATGCGATTTTTGATCGCTTTTTATTACAATTTTTCTGGATTTGATGCGACCAAAAATGCACAATTTTCCACTTTTGGATTTTTTTGCGCTTATACCGTTTACCGTGCAAGATCAGGAATAAAATAAATTAATAATTTGGCCGATTACGCAGGCAGCGATACCAAACATGTTTTTTTATTTATTTATTTTTATTTATAACATGGGAAAAGGGGGGTGATTTGGACATTTATTAGGGGAAGGTTTATTTTTTTTTATCAATAATGACACTTACTTTATTTATTTATTTAAAATACTAGAAGCCCCCCTGGAGGAAATATACGCCCTGTGTCATTAAGGATGGTGCTAAGAACTTCTTATATGCAAAGGGGGTGACAATATCACTTTCAGTATAGCATTCATTATGTAGCCTATTTTTTCTTATTTTATATTGTGCATATTCTAAAAGCTATTGCTGTAACACACATTGCCATTTAATTTCTTCTAATGATCATCTTTCACTCTTATTGTAAAGTAGTTGTTTTAATAGTGATAAACTACTAAAAATACAGAAATGAAAAGTTATGGAACGTTTCACAACCCGGTCTCCGAGGAAAAAGAGAAGTTGATTTGGAGAAGTGAGTTTCCCTTCTCTAGGGATCTGAGCATGGGTCTTGGCTTTTCTTTTATAGGATGAATAAGATGAAACAAAGTGATTTATAAAGTGTGTGGGCACAACATGAAAGCCAAGTTCACAGATACATATACTATATCTCTCTATGGGAAAAAACAGAGGTCATGGGCAGATACAGATAATAAAATTGAATAAAACAAACTCTTGGTAGTAATCCCAGATAATCCTAATAAATCAGGATAGGAGGTTCTCAGCCACTGGTTACCATACTTGTTATTGCCTCTACTTTCTGCCGTTCTTACCTTGTCTTGTCCCCTTTGTCACGGCCGCGGCGGCTTCCCGCGTTCCGGGTCGCCGCCGCGACCGCCTCCTGTCCCATGCAGCCGCCGGGGTCCTTGTGTAGGGACCCGGCGCTGCTGCTAGTTCGGCCCCTGGGGCGCCTCACCTCTCCTCCGTTCCTGTCTTGGTCTGTGCCGGCCGGCGCGCGCGTCGCCGCCTCCTAGGGCGCGCGCGCACCGGCTGTCTCAGATTTAAAGGGCCAGTCCGCCCTTAATTGGTTAGTTGCACCAATCACTCCCCTATAAATCCCAGCATGCCCTGTCCCTTGTGTTGGAGCCTCTATTTGCTTCCCATAGCGTTTGGCCCAGCTCCCCGTTGTTCCTGATTCCTGTCCGCTACCTGGTCCCTAGTCCTTGTTCCTGATTCTTGTCCGCTACCTGGTCCCCACTCCTTGTTCCTGCTTCCTGCTTCCTCGTTACACTTTGGTTCCTGTGTTCAGCCTGTCACGTGCGGTCTCACCTACAGACCATTGCCAGTACCATCTCCTGCCTACTGCTCCTGCCACGCCTCGCCTGCCGTCACCAGCAACCAAGCCAGGGGTAGCGACCTGGGGGTCGCCTGCCGCAGCAAGTCCATCCCGCCTTGCGGCGGGCTCTGGTGAAAACCAGCGGCCCCTTAGACTCCGCTCCCTGGTGAGGTTAGTGCCATCGCTGGTGACGGTCCAGTGGATCCACTACTCCAGGCGTTACAGTAGGCTCCAACCATGGATCCCGGCGAGGTGCCTGATCTCCGTGACGTCGCCAGAGTGGTCGCTCAACAGGCTCAGCAAATCCAGCAATTGACTGCCACCCTACAGCAGCATACTACAGCCCAGCGCCTATCACCACCTGCAGCTACCTCGAGACTTCTACTGGCTCTCCCAAGCAAATACTCTGGTGACTCCAAGTTGTGCAGAGGATTCCTGACTCAATGCACTATGTATATTGAACTTCTAAGCAATCAGTTTCCCACTGAGCGCTCTAAAGTGGCTTTCATCATCAGCCTATTAGAGGGTAGAGCTCTGGCCTGGGCCACGCCGCTGTGGGACCGAGATGACCCTGCTGCTGCCAATCTTCGAACCTTCTTATTCGAGTTTCGCTCCGTCTTTGAGGAACCTGCCCGTGCTTCTTCAGCTGAAACTGCTCTCCTCAACCTCTCTCAAGGGAGCTCCTCTGTTGGCGATTACGCCATCCAGTTCCGTACCCTGGCGGCTGAATTGGACTGGAATGAAGCCGCTCTAATAGCCACCTTCAAGAAGGGCCTGTCTAGTCGGGTGAGAGACGTGCTTTCCGCCCGAGACCTACCCACCTCCCTGAACGAACTCATCCTACTGGCCACCAGAGTTGATACTCCTTTTTCGGAGAGGGAGGAGGAGGTTCGGCATGAACATCTACTAGGCTTGCCCCGTCGCCATCACCAGCTGGCGCCGGTTTTCCAGAATCCTGACTTTCCGGTGCCCCAGTCCTCTCCTGAGATTCCCATGCAGGTGGAACGGGCTCACCTGACGCCTGATGAAAGAATTCGTCGTCTGGAGCTGAATCTCTGCCTCTACTGCGGTGGTTCGGATCACTTTCGGCTGAGATGTCCCCTACGTCCCCAAATGTCCGGGAAATGCTCGCACCTAGGTCCGGTGGGACAGGTGTCCCTAGGTGTGAACGCTACCTTTCCAAGTTTGTCTATGCCGGTTTCCATCCAGACACCCTCAGGACAAAATCACCAGACTACTGCCTTTCTCGATTCTGGGTCAGCAGGCAGTTTTATTGCGGCAACATTGGTCCAAAGATGGCGGCTACCCGTGATCCAACTAGCCAGGCCCTTGACTATCTCCTCGGTCACGGGCGAGATTCTTACCGACCAGATATATTTC
This sequence comes from Dendropsophus ebraccatus, assembly GCF_027789765.1. Taxonomy (NCBI): domain Eukaryota; kingdom Metazoa; phylum Chordata; class Amphibia; order Anura; family Hylidae; genus Dendropsophus; species Dendropsophus ebraccatus. Next base: position 42,534,537 of record NC_091466.1, read on the forward strand.
CAGACCGCACCTCTAGTCCTCCAGGTGGGTCCTTTACATCAGGAAAAGATATCCTTCTACGTCCTGCCCCATTCATCCCCCGCCATCCTCCTGGGACTCCCTTGGCTGCAATTACATGCTCCTAAGCTGGACTGGAGAACCGGGGAGATTATCAGTTGGGGTCAGGACTGTTCCAACCAGTGTTTCAAGTCACCTCAGACCAAGTACTCGGTGTCGTCACCTGACCCCGCCAAGCCTCTATCCGGCCTACCGGCAGAAGACCAAGACTTGGCGGATGCCTTCTCTGCCGAGAAGGATCTCATCCACAAACCCACATCCCCTCGCCACAGTATACCTCCTGATCGCCTAGTACCAGTCGTCACCTCTACTCTTCAGAGAATACCCCCCGGAAAGACCCATGTTCACCCTTCGAAGAGGGATTTTGAAGTGGGGACATTCCTCATTGGAGGCCGGGCACCCTGGAGTCCGAAAGACCGGGCAACGGATCTCCCGCCACTACTGGTGGCCCAGTTTGTTCCAAGATGTGAAAGACTTTGTGGCTTCCTGTGCCATTTGCAGGCAAGAAAGAGGGGGAGGCCAAAGGGGGGGGGGTACTGTCACGGCCGCGGCGGCTTCCCGCGTTCCGGGTCGCCGCCGCGACCGCCTCCTGTCCCATGCAGCCGCCGGGGTCCTTGTGTAGGGACCCGGCGCTGCTGCTAGTTCGGCCCCTGGGGCGCCTCACCTCTCCTCCGTTCCTGTCTCGGTCTGTGCTGGCCGGCGCACGCGTCCCCGCCTCCTAGGGCGCGCGGGTCCCCGCCTCCTAGGGCGCGCGCGCGTCGGCTGTCTCAGATTTAAAGGGCCAGTCCGCCCTTAATTGTTTAGTTGCACCAATCACTCCCCTATAAATCCCAGCATGCCCTGTCCCTTGTGTTGGAGCCTCTACTTGCTTCCCATAGCGTTTGGCCCAGCTCCCTGTTGTTCCTGATTCCTGTCCGCTACCTGGTCCCTAGTCCTTGTTCCTGATTCCTGTCCGCTACCTGTCCGCTACCTGGTCCCCACTCCTTGTTCCTGCTTCCTGCTTCCCCGTTACACTTTGGTTCCTGTGTTCAGCCTGTCACGTGCGGTCTAACCTACAGACCATTGCCAGTACCATCTCCTGCCTACTGCTCCTGCCACGCCTCGCCTGCCGTCACCAGCAACCAAGCCAGGGGTAGCGACCTGGGGGTCGCCTGCCGCAGCAAGTCCATCCCGCCTTGCGGCGGGCTCTGGTGAAAACCAGCGGCCCCTTAGACTCCGCTCCCTGGTGAGGTTAGTGCCATCGCTGGTGACGGTCCAGTGGATCCACTACTCCAGGCGTTACACCCTTAAAGGGCCAGTGCACTGAAACTGAGCTCCTCTTATCACTGTTTGGCGTCACTATCACTGAGGGCCCTATTACATAGGGCGATAATCTGTCCAGTCAGGTGAGGAGCCAGTCATCATATGATTGTTGTCTTTCAGTATGTTATAAAATCATCATCCGTTGTGTGTAATAGGAGTTGCACGGTAGGCAGCTTAAATATATAGTAAATAATAAAATTTTATACTTACCTGTCCATGTCCCCCCCCCCCCATGTCCTCCCTTCTGTTTCATGCTGACTGTAGCTGCAGCTGAACCTTCTATACCCTTCTCTGGAGTAACAGACCCCTCAGCCCATCACTGGCCAGAGCGCTGTACTGTGTCGGTCAGTGATTGGCTCAGTGAGCTGTTACTTCAGAGACTGGTGTAGAAGCTTTAGTGGTGGCTCCAGTCAGCGGAAAACAGGCAGAAGGACATCAGGGAGCATGGAGAGCTAAATATTAAACATTATTATTTACTATATACAGCAAGGGCTGCATGGACGTTGTTAGCGATGTCCATGCAGCCCTTGCAGCACAATGATCAAGCCATATGATAGGCTTGGTAAGCAAGCGCCAATCTAGCAGATCGGTGCTCGCTTACCCGGGGTAAAGGGCCATCTAGTACGGCCCTAAGCTGCCTGAGTAATAAGGTTCCTCAGTATTTCTGCAAAGGTGTTCTTTGTATGCACTTTCTTAACTATGTCTGACCCCAGCCTGCCTTTTTGACTCTCTTTGCCTGTTCCTTTTTAACTTGTCGCCTTTACTGTGTATGACCTAGATTTTTTACTTTAAACCTATTCTACCCGCGGTGACCTGTTTGCCTATCACTGTCCTTACTGCTATGCTTCCAGCTCACAGCCTTGGCCAGCACCTGCCCTTGTTTCTACCTATCACTTCAGTACTCTGGGAGAGAGGGCAAAAGGGTAAAGCTCTGGGAGATTTTTAGATAATGCCCTCTGAAGTGTCCCAAAACATTTGGGTGGTCCCATTCCAAAAAAAAAAGAGAAATGTTTACCCTTCTAATCCTTATTTGTTAACTTCCACATACAAACATGTTTATTTGCACTTATTGCTTTTTCAGTATGGGTAACATGCAGTGACCTCAAATAATAAAGTTTTTTCTTAAGATGTATTATAGTTGGGCAGTCTAAACTGCGTATAAAGCTCTGGGGTGGGCTCTCTTACTCAGAGTTGTTTCTTAGCTCTCCATCTTTCTCTCTCTTTGCCTTTAGTGTTTACTCCCCCTCTCATCTTCCTCCCCCCTCATATCCAAAGACTTATATTGTGTAAACTTTTTAATTTACTTTTGACAATAAAACCCCCAAAGTTTATTACAATTTGTCACAATCATAAGACATTTCCCCTATTACTGGAAAGGCCAAAAAAAAAAAAAAAGATTACCAACTCACTATCGGCGATTTCACAATGAAGAAGTTTTCACGACTTAACCCTTCCCCATATTCTGCTCTAATTTCGTGTTATCACTTACGACAATAAGTAATAGTGAATATGGTATCTTTTTTCCAATTTTCTCCTATATTTTTATACAAATAACTCCCCAGAAAGGGTGAATAGAATTGCATCTTAAATTGATATAACCTTCTTGAAGGGTAATAGTCTGTGCACACACTGAGTAACTTAATCATTATTACTATTATTATGTTAATATTTTTTTAAAAATCTTCACTGCTCTTCTTTTTTTTTACCACAACTCCTCTTTCCATTCTCCACAACCTGAAGCTGAGCCTTTTCAACCAGTGTCTTATTAACCCTTTGAGGACCAGGCCCAAAATGACCCAGTGGACCGCGCAAATTTTGATCTTAGTGCTTTCGTTTTTCCCTCCTCCCCTTCTAAGAGCTCTAGCACTCTCAGTTTTCTATCTACAAGCCATGTAAGTGCTTGTTTTTTACAGGAATAGTTGTACTTTGTAATGGCGTCTTTCATTTTACCATAACATGTATGATGGAATTCCAAATATATTATTTATGAAGATATAAATAGGTGAAATCGTAAATAAGAATGCAATATGGTAAGGTTTGGGGGGTTCCTGTGTCTACGTAATGCACTATATGGTAACAGCGACATGACACTATTATTCTATAGGTCAGTCCGAACACAACCATATGCAGGTTACACAGATTCTCTAATGTTATATATGTATTTTTTTTATGAAATCCTTTTTTTTGGCAATTAAATATTAATAAAATGGGCCTATTGTGACGCTTATAACGGTTTTATTTTTTCACCTACGGGGCTGTATGGGGAGTCATTTTTTCCGCCATGATCTCTAGTTTTTATTAATACCATATTTGTGAAGATCGGACGTTTTGATCACTTTTTACAGATTTTTTTTTAATATATAATGTAACATAAAATCGGTAATCTGCGCACTTTTTCCCCTCTTTTCGTGTACGCCGTTTACCGGTCGCAATGACGCTTGTTATATTTTAATAGATCGGACAATTACGCACGCTACGGTATATTATATGTTTATCTATTTTTTCATTTTTATACGTTTTATTTATATAATGGGAAAGGGGGGTGATTTAGACTTTTATTGGGGGAGGGGTTTTGGGGTAGTGTAATAGTGTTTTGAACTTTTTTTTTTTACACTTTTGAAGTCCCTTTGGGGGACTTCTACATACAGTACTTTGATTTTTACACTGATGATTGCTATGCCATAGGCATAGCATTGATCAGTGTTATCGGCGATCTGCTCATTGAGCCTGCCTGTGCAGGCTCAGTGTAGCAGATCGCCGATCGGACCGCACAGAGGCAGGTAAGAGACCTCCGGCAGTCCGTTTCAATGTTCGGGACCCCCGCAGTCACACTGCGGGGGTCCCGATCGGTAAGTGACAGGGGACTCCCCCTGTCACTTACACTTAAACGCTGCGGCGTTTAAGGGGTTAATGGCACGCGGCAGCACGACCGCTGCAGCGTGTCATTACCGGTGAGGTCCCGGCTGCTGATTGCAGCCGGCCCCCACCTGCTATGAAGCGCGCTCCGCTCCGGAGCACGCTTCATAGCGGGAGAAACACCCAGGACGTAAGGTTACGTCATGGGTCGTCTGGGGACAGACTTCCATGACGTAACCCTACGTCCAGGGTCGTCTAGGGGTTAAAAAAGGATGGTACTGAGCTAAGACAGTGTAGCAAGGGGGGGGGGGGAGGTAAGCTACTTAATAACAGGAGAAGGAAGCATTTTTGTCAGAATTAAAATAAAAATATATTACAAAAAGGTTTATATTAAAGGGGTAGTGTGGTGTTACAAAATTATTCACTAAATAACACACATTACAAAGTTATACAACTTTGTAATGTATGTTATGTTAGTGAATGGCCCCCTTCCCCGTGGCCCCCCCCCCCCCACCTATGCTAGACCCGGAAGTGTGATGCACTATACTCACCTGATTCGTTTCGGCCCCCGTCCGCCATCTTGGGACAATGATGTCATCTTCAGGAGGCCGGCCGAACCACTCCAGCCGTCCCTCATGCCGGCCCCCCTCTGTTGCATCATAACTGTGCTCAAGCGGATCGGGGCCGAAACGAATCAGGTGAGTATAGTGCATCACACTTCCGGGTCTAGCATAGGTGGGGGGGAACACGAGGAAGGGGGCCATTCACTAACATAACATACATTACAAGGCTATGTTCACACTACGTAAAAGTACGGCTGTTGTTTCGATCGTCAGCAACAGAAGTACTTTCTACGGGTGAACAATACCTATTGTTCTATGGGATCCCGGCCGGAGTGTACGCACATCGTATGCGCTCCGGCTGGGATCCTGCACGAGGCCGCAAATAACTGACATGTCATTTTCTGTGGCCACAATTTAATGAATTGCGGCCGTAGGAAACACTGTCAGTTCACACAGTGAAGCGAGCGGCTCCAGCCGCTCGCTTCACTGTGTGCTACAGGAGGTTCTGTTGCGGGCGCACGCTGATGCGCCCGCATCAGAACACTGCAGCCGAAAGATCATCCGGCCGGTACTTAAGTATCGGCCGGGATGATCTGTGCAGAGACCGGCCATTCCGTGACCCGGCCAGGGTCACGGAACGGCCGGTCTCTCACGACGTGTGCACATACCCCAGAGTTGTATAACTTTGTAATGTGTGTTATTTAGTGAATAATTTTGAAACGCCGCACTACCCCTTTAGTTTGTACTATTGTTATATGCAAGTATTTGTGACATAATGTGTATTAAGGCAACTGCAGCATAATGGCCAGACCAGCAGACGAGGGAGAGTGTAGTAATCCATAATTATACTGATAATATACCTGATAGAAACCATGAACATTCTGTCCTACACCAAACAAACCAGTAGACAAAGACCTGAAGTTGAAAGGGAATTCATCAAAATTTGTCACAAAAAAAGAAATCCTTTCAATTGATGATAGACCATTTTTATCACCCACAAATCTCTTAGAAAACCCTCGGGACCTCCAGTACATTTTGGCATCTGCTCTGTCACCAGAAATCTCTCTCAATATCTAGATGTATTTTTAGAACAGTATGTCACCTTCCTCTCCTGTTACTTTAGAGACTTTGGAAAATAAATTGTGATAATACACCTGAGAGTTATATATCTTTTACTCTCGATGTCCCTGTTCCTTAGATGAATATTGATCACTCTTTAAGTCTCAAATACACAGTGTAGCATCTTATAGAAGAAGAGAGAATCCCTAAAGCACAAACATACTTTCTCCTATGTAGCCTCAAGCGCACACAATCCACAGCGGATTTGAAGCTGCGATTTGCAGCGAAATCTGCTGCAGATTCTGGTATAGTGAAGTTCTATGGGGTCACATACCCGTAGCAAAATTTTCATTCCGCTGCAGATATAAAGCTCCTGAGCAGCCTGTGTCACGTACTGGCTGCGGCTGCAGCAGAAGCTGTATACCGGCAGAGGCGGGGAGGTAGTCATCTGGGCAGCTCCCCGTCTGTGTCTAGTCACCACTCTCTGCCTGTCAACGTGCAGGGGATGATTGACAGGCAGGGAGGCCCATTACTGCCTTCTCTTCCTGTCAATCATTCCGCCGAGCATGCTGACAGGAAGGAAACACAGTTGTTCAATCTATCTATGTAGATAGATATTTTGTTTACAGTGTAAAGCAGAATCAGATTGAGCCAGCGATGGGCAGATACTACAAGAGGAGGTACATACTTGGCAGTTACCTCTGAGGTGCAATGCGTGCTGAAAAATGTCGTTTTCTGGCCAGAGCCATCTTGAATATAGACCAGCCTTTAGAAAAACTTGTAACTCAGGAACGGCGGCAGCTAGAAAGACATGGGATGGCTCAAAATACTTAGGGGCACTTGGTGAATTTTAACTCTTGGTGAAATACCCCTTTAATAATTATGATCATTGTGGGAACATCGCCTTCGGTTTAACAACTCTAGATGTTTATCCTGCCCAATATCAAACACAAGCAACCATAATTTAAATCTACATCCTCCAAAGACGAATTCAATGATAAATGTAATCTTACTTGCAAGTCTGATTATTTCTATTGATTGCCAGAGCAGCAAACAGTATATAGACAGAACCATACAATTATTACCACTTGAATAAACATACATCTGACCATAACATGAAATGTAGGCTCTCACGTCATTGGGTAGTCATTCGCAAGGGAAACTTTGATTCATTGTCCATTGATTGGATTGTGTCCTTGGCCGCCAAGCATATTGATATCCTCAAAAATACATATATATTCTAACTTTAAACAGTAATAGCAGATGGTTTTCACAAGGTTTCTGAAAGTATCGCATAGTCAGCAGGATAGCATTTGTTGTATTTCTTTCGTTGTATTAAATTTATCATACAGTATTCTTTTATAATCCGCTAAATTGTATTTGTAATTGTATTGTAATTGCAACTGACCCACAGAAGGGGGAAGAATAACCCAAGGTGTGCAGTTGTATGTGTATAGCTGCTGGTGCAGACAGAGGATGACAAAGCCCTAGTAGTATAAAAATATAACAGCTTTAGGCCAGGTTCAGACTATGTAACTGTGCGGCTGTATTTGCGGCTGTAATTGTGCGGCGGTATGTTTGGTGGTTCATGCGTACGCTGGAAAGTATAGGATATACGGCTGCACAGTGCACACTATGTATGAATCTACGGCCCGATCGTAAACGGACCCGTAAAAAATGAACAAGACCATTGTTTGCGGCTGGACATGCGGCCGTGGATTGACAGGCGGTCCGTAAGGAGTACTTTAAAAATAGCCGGCAATGATGCCGAATGCCGATGCCTCTAATAGTTAATATATTAAATTAATAAAACACATTCTCTTTGTAATAAAGTCCCTTTCGTTGGTCAATAATTTAATTCTAATGAATCCATCATTTTGCAATTAAATATACTGTTAAAATAAATAGATATATAAATAAATGTATATTTATATATATATATTTATTTTTTGACAGTATATTTAATTGCACAATGATGGATTCGTTAGAATTAAATTATTGACCAACGAAACTGAATTTATTTCAACGAAAATGTGTTTTATTAATTAAATATTAATTAGTACAGGAAGCTCCATAAGCCGTTAATTCATATGCCGGCAATAGAGCATTCTGTACTAATCATCACTTTACTTTAATGAAAACATCAAATGTTTCTTCTAATTATGTTATCACAATAGCATTATTAGAAGAAACATTTAGAATTATATGTGCGCTCAGCTGATTGGCTGATCGGCTGAGCGCACATATAATGAGCCGGTTCCCAGCACAGTGACTTCATTGTGCTGCGGACCAGCGAAGAGGACACATCGGGGTGAGTATAAAGCTCTCCCCACCCCCTCCCCAGCACTGCACCCCTCCCAGCAAGGAAGGGGGGGTCAGTTAACCCCTTCCTTGCTGGGATGGGTGCAGTCTGACATCAGTCTGGCCCCCAAGGGGTTAAGGGGGATGCAATACATCCTCCCTTAACCCCTTGGGGGCCAGACTGTAAGCAGCGATCTGTAACGATGCTGCATACTGTAAGGAGCACAACACCGCTCACAATGATGGGTGTTGTGCTCCTGTTTGTGTGTTTTTTGTGTGTTTCTCCCTTTTTGTTTTTCAGATATCGGTATCCTGTGGATTACGTCGGATTCCGTGGACTACGTCGATGACCAGCGTTTTTTTAATGTTTTTTTTTAATAAAATGGTCAATGAGGGGTGTGGGGGTGTTTTTATTTGAATCAAAAAATTTTTTAACTTGTGTCTTGTCTTTATTTCTTTACTTTATAGACTTAGTAGTGGAAGCCGTCTAATAGACGGAATCCATTACTAAGTTGGGGCCTAGTGTTTTTTTTTATTATTTATTTATTTAAAAAAAAACCGCATAGGGTCCCCCCTATTTTTATAACCAGCCGGGTTAAAAACCAAACGACAGCAGCCTGGTAACACCAGGGTGGGAAGAGCCATTGGTTTAGGCCCTCCCTAGCCTAAATCTTACCAGCCTGCTGCCGCCCGGTCCAGGAGCGCCAATTTTGACGCTCCGGGACCACAGGCACCCGGCTCTTCCCAGTACCCCTGGTGGCATTGGGTACTGGGGTAATAATAGGGGGTTAGTGTTAGCCATTTTATACCGGCTAACACTAGGCCCCAACTTAGTAATGGATTCCGTCTATTAGACGGCTTCCACTACTAAGTCTATAAAGTAAAGAAATAAAGACAAGACACAAGTTAAAAATTTTTTTGATTCAAATAAAAACACCCCCACACCCCTCATTGACCATTTTATTAAAAAAAAACATTAAAAAAACGCTGGTCATCGACGTAGTCCACGGAATCCGACGTAATCCACAGGATACCGATATCTGAAAAACAAAAAGGGAGAAACACACAATAAACACACAAACAGGAGCACAACACCCATCATTGTGAGTGGTGTTGTGCTCCTTACAGTATGCAGCATCTTTACAGATCGCTGCTTACAGTCTGGCCCCCAAGGGGTTAAGGGAGGATGTATTGCATCCCCCTTAACCCCTTGGGGGCCAGACTGATGTCAGACTGCACCCATCCCAGCAAGGAAGGGGTTAACTGACCCCCCCTTCCTTGCTGGGAGGGGTGCAATGCCAAGGAGGGGGTGGGGAGAGCTCTATACTCACCCCGATGTGTCCTCTTCGCTGGTCCGCAGCACAATGAAGTCACTGTACTGCGGACCGGCTCATTATATGTGGCCTCAGCCGATCAGCCAATCAGCTGAGCGCACATATAATTCTAAATGTTTCTTCTAATAATGCTATTGTGATAACATAATTAGAAGAAACATTTGATGTTTTCATTAAAGTAAAGTGATGATTAGTACAGAATGCTCTATTGCCGGCATATGAATTAACGGCTTATGGAGCTTCCTGTACTAATTAATATTTAATTAATAAAACACATTTTCGATTAAATAAATTCAGTTTCGTTGGTCAATAATTTAATTCTAACGAATCCATCATTGTGCAATTAAATATACTGTCAAAAAATAAATATATATATAAATATACATTTATTTATATATCTATTTATTTTAACAGTATATTTAATTGCAAAATGATGGATTAGTTTAAATTTAATTATTGAACAATGAAAGGCACTTTATTACAACGAAAATGTGTTTTATTATTTTAATAGATTAACCATGAGAGACATCGGCATACTGCAGAGGATCGCAAAAACCGGTAATAGCAATTCATGTAAACTGTGTTCCCTGCTTTCCCAGATGCATCCAGAGGTGTTTGCATCACTTTCTTAAGATTTTATTTGTTATTTTAAGTTGAACCAGATTTCAAAGTAAATGACCGTATGTTTTGAGCCGCATGTCTATTTTTTCCCGCGGCCGGAGTTTCATCCGCACATTTACAGCCGCATAAAAAATACAGCCGCACAGTTACATAGTGTGAACCTAGCCTTACTGTCAGGCTTTTCAATATAACAGTACATGTTTTCACAAGTAGATAAATCTTCACACACTGGAGTGCTTGACCTTTGTGCTTGAGAGAAGTAAGAGAGGTAGTTTTAGCGGTGCTTGGAGAGTAGAAAGTAGAGCAGAAAAGAGGATTTTGCCAGAGGAGCCCTAACCCAGTGAAGCTATGTACTCTGCCAGAAACTTTAGTAGATATCTTGATTGAAGTGATACTTGTACATGTGTTTAGACTGTTTCTGACCACCTTCTGCCCCCTGGTATCGTAGAACACGTCCCTGTAGGGTAGTACATGCCCCAGCCATGGTTATCTGGGTGTAGCTAGGTGTCTGAGGTTTCCCTGTTACCTACACTGCCTTGTATACATACATAGGCCTTGTATACTGGATGCTTTGTGCTATTGAGGCTAGTTCCTCTCTTGTGCAGGATATTGCCCTGCTCTTTCTAGACTTGTTCCTTTTGTGGGTCAGGGTGTTCCTTGGTTACTACTCTCCATGTTGTGTGCTTAGCACTGCATAGTAGATATAGTGGTAGTTATAGAGAAGTGTTGGTCTCTGACTGCATCTGTACATGTTGGTGACTAGACTTAACTGACTGCGTACTTCCTCCCACACAGGGGGGTGAGTGTGTGTAGAGAGTCAGGATAAGTCGAGGGAAAGAGAGCACCTCCTATTGGTAAGCCTGGAACACGTGGTATAACAACAACATTAACCCATAACCTTCCTCACCTGTGCATATAAGAACATACAAATATATAAAACACTGACACCTAGTGGTGAAACCCTAGAATACCTCATTCACCACCGAACCTATGAAAAAGCTTTTTGACAGGTGCAAAGAACACTAATAGTGGAATACCACATATGGAGCCTAAACTTTGCAGACCACATTCACTTTAGGATGGAGTGCAGAGCCATGGGAGTTTTGAACAGGGATCCTGCCACACACAAAGTGGTTGGTACCTTTTTAATAAAAAACAACAAGGAAAACTAAAACTGGGATTGGATTAAAAAAAAAGAGAGAGAATTGATGTTTTTGTATTTTTTAAATCCTAAATGATAATTAGACAAAAAAATGTAAAAAATCCTGTGTGAATGTTTTAATATTACTTTAGGCGCTCTTAGCAGGCAGAGTGCTTTACGGTCATGCTTGTAATTATAATTTTTTTCTTGTTATTTTTTTAATGCTTACCTTTTTCTTTTCTTATTTCTTTTGTTCCATTTACTTTAGCTATGTGAGCTCCATTATAGAGCAGTAATGTATTCTAAGGAACGGTTTATACGTTCCGAATTCCCTGTGCAAATATAATATCTTTTGTTGTGTTATCTATGTAGGGAAAAAAAAAGATTTGTATAAACCCATGACTTGGCGTAGGAAGGAATACCTCGGTCTGACGTGTACATCTTGTCTTCTTTGTGCTGTAAGTGAAATGAGGAGTTTAATGCACTTAAGTGAGCCACACGACGCTTTTATGTTGTCCCGGAGGGATATGTAAATAGTATAAGCAATTGAGTAGTGCTTACATTTTACAAAAGAAAAAAAAATAGCAAGAAATACCTGCTACTATTTGTCATTATGATGAATATTTCAGGCACAGTCCCGACTGAGAAAATCATGAGATACAACTTGATGATAGAAACACTCCTGGGTTAATACTGAAGATAAATCCAGCAAAAGAATATGTAAAAACCCATCCACATCAAAGTTTTCTCAATCACCTGCATTACCTCAAGACATAATCCTATAAATGCCATTAAAAAAAAACCTTTTGATTACATCCCGAGACACTCACAGATAATGATCTCCGTCACCTTCCTTGCAGCAAGGATAGCTATCACAAGACCGGCAAATTTTTAATAGCAGCAATGGAATCAAGGAGGCAAATTTAAACTGAACATTATATGAAAAGCTAGCTGGCAAACATAATAATAATTAAAAAAAAAATGAATTTAATAGCTCCAGGCCTAATAAACCAGCACTGTCGATCCTTTATCCATCACATGATCTTATTTACTTGGGGACCATGAGCTTCTAATTCCTTTTCTTTTGTCATTCTCATCTATTTTTCTGCTTCTTCTTTTGTACCTCTCTATAGTTCTTTCCTACCTTTCCTGGTTGGAAATAGGATATGGTATGTTAGACCAAAGGCATTCCATTTCCTTAGTATCATTCTTGTCTGTAAGGTTGATTAGAGAATATGTTTTCAATACTTGTATAGATCCACTATACATCTGAGTTAGTTGTACAAGACTTTTAAAGAAAAATTGAAGGATTCATTGAAACGACGTAGGCCTCATGCACACATTGCAGTTTGGTTAATGATCTGCATCAGGTTTTTAAAGTCAAAACCTGAAGTTAATGCTAAAGACATAGGGGAAAATTAATTAAGACCGCCTGTCTTAAATTAGTGAGGCGCCTGTCGCAAAAAATCTGTACCTGCTTCCAAATTAGGCCTTGCCCTCCCCCCGCCCCCGCCCATTGGGCGAGCGGGGATAACAGCAGGTATACGCCAGGGAAAAGGTGCCAATCTGCGTCTTCTCCCTGGCATACACCTCTGGCACAACAATGATAAATCCCCCCCATTAAAGTTATAATTGGGCAGTACAGTGGTTCAGTGGTTGACACTATAGCCAAATGTACAGATAGGTAAATTTGGATTGTGAGCCCTAATGGGGACAAAATTTACAAACTATGTAAAGTGCTGCGGTATCAGTTGGCGCTATTAAAAAAAAAAGCATTGCAATGTGTTTATAAGGCCCTAATGGGGTTATAGAGGATTAGTAAAAAAAACAGCACCATACATGGTGTGTATGGTATTACAATTAATATCCATTTACTTTAATAGAACTAAGCTGAAAAATCCACCAAATTTGGGGCAAAAGTAGTGCAGTTTCTGGAATATTGGCCATGTTTTTGTACATTTGGCTAATACCTTAAAAGGGGAACTCTACATAAGAAAAAAATTTTTTTTATTAAAAGTACATTAAACTTAAATAGACGTGTCTATATATTGTATTATCATATCTGTACGGTTCTGCCACACTGGTTTGAAATCCAGGAAGTAAAGAAAAATGGCCTCTGTGCTAATCCACATTGTCTCCTGCTCCCTTTGCTCTCCCACCTTAGGAGACAACTATTCCATACTTCTTTTTCACATTGTGTGTGTTTGCTGAGCACAGGCTGATGATGCAGACAGGGGGCAGGGCGTGATGTCACAGGAGGCTTGGCTGTATCCCCCAATCCCCTGAGTGATTTACAATCTCTGACCAGCCAGAATCAGGTGCAGCAAGGACTGTGGACTGTGATGAACAGCTGAGGGAAAGCATTGCATTCTGGAACCAGAACTGCATTCTGGGAACTGCTCAACCAGGAAGTACAGAAACACAATACAAAAACCCCAAAACAAATGGATTTTTGGTACTTTCAAAACTGGGAGAGATAGGTAAGTAATGCGTCATACTTCTGCAGAAGTTTAATTTTTTTTAACCTTTACCTGGAGTTCCACATATATGCATGACCACCCCTCAACATCTTTGTAGGTGTATAGGATTACCAATAGAACTTTGGGCAGATTGGTGAAGGCTCCTAGGCACATGTCTCATTGGATCCTCTCTATATTTAACCAGTCCTGTTGCCTGTGGCTACTAGAATTTCAGGCATAGTAAATTACTATAGTGTTTAGGAGCCACTTAGAACATTTCTTCTTAGTAGAAAAAAGCCTAAAAGATAGGCCCCTAAATAAAGTAAGTTAAGTGGAATGACAGATCAGTTTTTTAAGGCCTCCAAACATTTAATACTAAAGCTGGCTCCCCTATCCCCCCCAAGGTCCCACCACACTGGTCCATGCTGCCAGCTGCCCTCCCCTAGCCCCTCTGCTCTCATTCATGCTGCTGGCCAACCCCCCCCCCCCCCACACACACACACACACACACACACCTATTCATACTGCTGGCCGTCCTCCCCTGCACCCATTCATGTTGCTGGCTGACACCCCCCTCCCCCCCCGCACCTGTCCATGGCTCCGGCCGCCCACCGCACCAGTCTATTCCTCCTGCGCCCCCCTCCCCGTACCTGTCTTATTTTTCCGGCCAACCCCCCGCACCTGTCCATGGCTCCCGACGCCCCCCGCTGTAGTCAATCACTCTCTCTGCTGCCCAATCCTGTTTGCGGCTTGTCTCCCTCTCGCTGCTTTCAATGACTTTGCAGCTGGAGAGAGACAGCAGGGACCACTGTATAGTAGTGCTCTCCCCGCTGCACACAGGACTGGGCAGCGTAGAGAGTGATTGACTAAATCGGGGGGTGGCCAGAGCCATGGACAGGTGCGGGGGGCGGCCGGAGGAATAGATTGGTGCAGGAGGAGCCAGGTCCTGTGTGCAGCGGGGAGAGCGCTGCTGTCTCTCTCCAGCTGCAAAGTCATTGAAAACAGAGGGAGGGAGACGCGCACACAGGATCGGGCAGGGGAGACTGATTGACTACAGCGGGGGGGGGGGGCTGGAGCCATGGACAGGTGCGGGGGCGGCGGCCGGAGGAATAGACAGGTACGGGGGGGCGCAGGAGGATTAGACAGGTGCGGTGGGTGGCCGGAGCCATGGACAGGTGCGGGGGGGGGGGTGGCCAGCAGCATGAATAGGTGCAGGGAAGGGCGGCCAGCAGCATGAATAGGTGCTGGTTGGGGGGATTGGCCAGCAGCATGAATGAGAGTAGAGGGGCTAGGGGAGGGCGGCTGGCGGCATGGACCGGTGTGGGGGTACCTTGGGGGGGATAGGGGAGCTTCTTCTAGCCACCTGGTCAGTGCACAAGCTGCTATGAATGACTGCAGCCTGTGCCGAAATTACAATGTAAATTCTCCATATACTGCGCCCCCTGCTGGTAGCTACATAGGAATTACACCCAGCTCTGTCCTGATTCGTAACGTCACAGTATTTTTGAGAAATTAAAGTCTGCATGATGTACTAAATTGAGGAAAAAAGCAGTATATGTGCATTTCCCATAATAATTGTATATTAAAAATTTGTCTAACTTTCCTTATGTAATATATTAAAAAAATACTTTTGGCCGAACTTCTCCTTTAAATTATATTATATTTTTACATAACTTTTTAAAAGTAAAAATGCATCCGATAATTATGGATGTAAATAATGATCATGTCCCTTCACATCTGTAATTATCATCATACAGCTTAAAGGGGTTGTCTGGGATTTTTCAATAAACTAGCATTGCATTGACCTCTGTGGGTGTTGCATATTCTGAATACACTTCTATTTTTTATTTAGAGCGCTTACTGTGTTCTCAAGCTAAGTCACATGACCACTCTGCCTTTGTTTTCTTTACTTCCTGTGAAATTCTGTTCCGTTTCTGTTTCCTGTTCCTGCCAGTGAGGAAACAGTGAGTCATCAGGTGGGTGGGGTTATGCATATATTTCTTTAGCCACACCCCTAACATCTAACTAACATCTGAGCCCAGAAGAAACTGCAGCAGTAAGGACAGCATGATAGACTACAATCTCTGTACAGCACTGCAGCATAGGTTGGAGCTATAAAAAGTAAATAAAGGAAATATGAGGGGGGTGATTTATCAAAACTTGTGCAGAGGAACAGGGAAGCAGTCACCCATAGCAACCAGTTAGATTCTAGGTTTCATTTTCCAAGGCCTTTTTTAAAAATGAAAGAAGCAATCTGATTGGTCGCTATGGGTAACTGCTCCCCTGCACAGACTTTGCTAAATCTTCCCCTATATTGTTACTATTGTAGTGTAAAGATGTACAGTGTTAGGTCAGAGCTGCTGCTGTGTGTAATATGGAGAGGAGACTTCACCTCATAGCAGTCACCATGTCATCTATCAATCTATTGCTGAGGTAAACTTGTAATCCGAACCCGAACTTTCTGCATTTGATTAGCGGTGGCTGCTGAACTTGGATAAAGCCCTAAGGCTATGTGGAAAACATGGATATAGTCATTGGCTGTATCCATGTTTTCCAGACAACCTTAGAGCTTTATCCAAGTTCAGCAGCCACAGCTAATCAAATGCCGAACGATCGGGTTCGGATGGACTCGATCCCGAACCTGGTTCGCTCATCTCTATTCATTTCCTTTTTCTGAACATACATGTTATAGATTCTGTGGAGCCACATTTCCTACAAGATAACAACTCACTTTATGCTTGACACTTTTACCCCCCTCATGTCCTCCCTTGTTAGTACATGCCTACACATAGCTTCAATTCCTACCAAGGCTGTTGTAATCACAGGAATCTACTAACATCCACAGAAAGAACTTGTAATTCCCTGCTTGGGTAACATATGCAAAGATTTTTTTCTGCTTCTTAGGGTTATCTTATGTTCCCATTTCGGAATATGTGGCGGAATTTCAAGCGGAAGCCAACATGTCAATTCTTTGGGCGGGCGGCGGATTTTGTTTGAGAATATCATTAATTCTATGGGACAGGCGGAACTTCAAGCATCTGCTGCATGGTCTTGAAATTCCACCACATAGTGGGAACATACCCTTACGCAGAAATCCTGCTCCAAATACCATAAACCCATAGAGTGCCCAGCTTCTCTCCCACTGTCATATGCTGGCTTCTAATAAGGCCGCATGAGTTCCTAACCGTTTTACTTTAGGGGACATTCATATATAGCATGACCGCTGTGAAGTTGATATTGCAGATTTGATACTGTGTACAGCTTTTCATTTAATTCACATAGCATTTATTGTACAGCATCAAACCCACAACAGATATGCTATGTGTGAATATACCCTTAAGCAGCACGGGGGGCGCCACACTACTCACCAAATGGAAGGATGCCGCAATAGTGCGTGATAGGAGATTAAGATTTGTCTCCAAGACCAGAAGTAGGAGACGCTAGGCTCACAAGAATAATATCAGGTACAGAAGGGGATGGGCGATTTGGAATATTGTCAGCAGAAATATTAAAGCTGCCTAGGGATATCAGGTCTATTGGTTCAGATTCCTTTGTCAGCATAAGCCTTTCATTTACACCTTAATATAAACCCTGACAGCTCTGGGCTAACTGTCAGATCAAATGAATCAAGAATACAATTTCCAACCAAGCGCACAAAAAATAATAAAAAACCTAAAATGTCACTTACAAAGGATCAAACACATTTTAACAATTAGACTATTTTATTTTTCTTTTCTTTATGGAAGGGTTAATACATAATACATATATGTGGTGTTTTTTTTTGTTTTTTTTTAACCAACGTAATATGTGTTAATACTAAAAGACTGACTTATTCATAACTAGAGGATCGCCATCAGGCAACTATCAATCATGCATGATCTGGGAGATTTGTGATCACATTCCAGTTTAATATAATAATAGTTAATATTATATGGGAGACTGGGGAAATTACAAGGCTGGGGATATTTCAAAAAATAATGTTGACCTTTTATCATATCCTGATGTATAGAGGGATGTAGGAAATTACTTAGCTGTCCATCCATTACAGATAACTGTCACCTGAAGCCCTGCTCTCCAGATTAGTGTTGAGCGGACTTGCTCATATGGATGCCGTCCCAGGGAAAAATGAATAACGCCTATTGCTGTATCCATGTTTTCCAGGACTCCCTAGGGTGGCATCCAACTTTTCCAGACACTGGAAGTCAAATGTCGAGTGTTTAGGTTTAGGGAATGTTGCCAAATGAGAACAGTTTGCCCGCTCAACACTACTCTCGATTTCCCATACATTATGCTTGGCTGAGCAGGGGAGGGCAGAAAGCCACTGCCAGAGTAGTCTCCCTAAGAACAAAAGGATTAGCCATGTTATAATCGAGCATGCCCCACCTTTCTGTCTCTCAACATCGGCAGGAGGCCATCATACACATTACATGGTGGGTGTGGATAACATTAATGTTCAGCTTTACAGTGGACCTTTCTGTGTGCAGAACTAGGGTAGGTTTCTGACATTTTGTGTAGATATGGAGGTGTGGGGAATTCCACCATTAGGGCCCTTGCGCTCTACGGAAATCATGTGGATTTCCCACCTGAACATCTGGCCGCCCCATAGGCTTCATTCGGGGCTCAGGCGGATTCCGCAGTCCGCTCAAAGAATTGACATGTTTGTTCTTTGGGCCAACTAACCATAGAATGGAGCCTATGGGACCCGCGGAACTTCAAGCGAGACCATGCTGGGGGGGGGGGGGGGGGGGGGGGGGGGCGTTAGGCTGCCCAGCGATGGAATCCACTGTAAATTATCCGCATGATTTTGGTAGTGTGCAAGGGCCCTAATATGGCATCTGATTGAGTATAATAGTGCAGGACAGTGAAACCACTTTTAGAAGATTACCTAGTATTACTGTACATTGAAATATGGTCTTCTATAGGGGTGGTCATCTTACAGAAAATGGCCTCTATGCATAAGGGTGGTCTTTAAAGAGGTACCACTGTATATTCTTAAAGTGAATCTGTGGTTCTCTGACTGCCTACTTAGCTGACAACACCAATTGATAGATATCTCTAAAAGCTTTCAGGACATACCTTTGTTGCCTCTGTCTGTTTTATTAATTTAAATAAGAAAAAACTTTTATTTTTAATGTGGATAGTGTCAAAGAGACATAGCCTATTGTTCCCTGAGCCCTAGCACCATTATGCCTTACTGTCCTGTATGCCTGCCCCCTGCACAATCAGTGACATGTACTGTACATACAACACAACAGAGTGTAGTGGTGCCAGGGCCCAGGGAACCATATTGACACTATTCACTTAAAAAATACACATGCTTTTTTAGAGAGAAAAAACAGACACAGGCAACAAAGGTATATTCTGAATGTTTTCATTGAGATCTATCCAGCTGTGCCACCAGCTCAGTAGGCAGTCAGGCGGTTATAGATTCACTTTAACTAATCATTAAAGGGATTTTCTGATTTAAACTTACTTGTCCCCTAGCCACAGGATAGGTGACAAGTATGGGATACTTAAATGAGTATTTTTTGCATTTATTTGCAATTGTTTCATCTTTTTAGTGTATTCACAATAATTTTATTTACAACCTTTTGGTTCACATTATCATTGTGATCATGTAGACCACATTCACACTTATGTACACCGCATTCACATTTATTTATTACATGTGATTTTGTCATATTGTTAGTTTCATCGTTCAGACCGCATTCACACTTGATTGATCACATGCTGTTTTTACACACTGTTGTAACACCTATGTTCAGGGCCATGCCTAAAAAGGGCTGGGCCCCATAGCAAACTTTTGATTGGGCCTCCCTCTCCCCCCCCCCCCTCCCATCCCACTATAGGTAATCCCCCTGTTTGTTAGCCCTCCGCCCAGTAGATGGCATATGTTATCTCCCCTGGTATTCTGCCAGTAGATAGTGCCCCCATGGTAGACATCTCCCCTAGTGCCTCCCATGGTAGGCATCTCGCCTGGTATCCCCCCAAAGATAGTGTCCCCTAAAATAGGCATTTCCCCTTGTATCCTACCCCCCAGTACTTAGTGTCCCCCCATGGTAGGCATCTTCCTGGATGGTTTGATGACAGCTCATGAAGCCCAGTGTATTGCAGGGATGGGCCCTCTGATGCAGTGGGCCCCATAGCAGCTGCTATGGCTGCTGTAGTGGTAGTTACGCCCCTGCCTATGTTTAGTCATTCATTGCTAGACTAGCACCTACAGACACTCATTTCTATCATGTTCCCAGTTGTATTGAGCATTTATGTATGTTTATTAAACTATTCTACTGTGGGGCGATACTAGCACAGTTGCTGTCATTTGGGGGCGGTCACTACGGAAGGGGGGTGGTCACCGTATCCACACCGTTTTGCGATCATGTGACCGGAAGTGGTGAGGCGCCAGATATCGGATCCTTCTGCAGTTACCATATATATATAGTGGACAGAGACACAGGGATAGCCAACCTCCTGGGAAAAAGCGAACGTGAAACGTGTGTTGGAGGGGAGCTGGCACACGTCCACACTGTATGTAGTATGTTTTGTTGATACTAGATCTCTCCATGGGTTCTAATCTTGTTTACTGGGCATTGGTGCAATATATTTAGTTACCTTATTTGTTACCTGGGGAGAATTGGCAATGGTGTGTGATGTTTACAGAGTTCTGTGTTATTGATGCAATGGCCATTGTATGCTATATGAGATTATAATTATCCTGAGTGTTGGTACTCCTTTGTGCATGGCTAAAGATTTTAACTCCTAATTATTAAATTTGATGTGATTCAATTAATAAAGCTTATTGTTCTGATTAAATTTGGTCGGATTTATAGGATTTGTGTTATATGAGTATGAGTACCTTCATGCCCCTAAGGATCTCTAGATCGCTACCTCGCCTTCTTTGTTATGAATGGAGCCGTAGGTCAGCACGTTACCCCCAGCTTTATTAGTTCTCTATAGAGCTGCCGGATAGAGCTATTAATAATAAAAAGGAGCGGGGGCGCCGATCTAGAGATCCTTGAGGGGCACAGAGGTTGGAAAAGACCATAACCACCCCCCACCCCCCCCCCCACCACACACACACACACAAACACACAAACTTAGCAAACTAATACTACTCCTGTGGATAGGGGACAAGGTAGGTTAAATTGGAAAACCCCTCTAAAAACGCTCTTCATGTTTTCATGTTGCTCTATTTCAATACAGGGGTATAGGGTAGGGGGCCTAAATATAATTCTTGTGGCTCTATGTCACAGGTCTGTACCACACAGATATGCAATGCAACAATATAGATACAGATGTATGTCCTAAATGTGTTTCAGAATTCCTGTTGCAATTCTTTAATATTTTTTTTTCAACTAATATCAGAATTTCCAAGACTAAAAGGTTTCTTTTTTTCCCCTTGTGTTATTGGGCACCCATTTAAAAAAAAGAAAAGATGCCAGTTTTATGAAAAGCTAATAGGAAGGTAGACATAGGGCAATATCGTGAGCGATCTGCTGGGCTAGTTCTATGCAGTGTCCCATTTTAAAGGATACTCAAATTAAATGTAACATTGCAAAGTGCTCTCTCTCCCTCTCAGTATATATTTGTCCTCTTTTTATCCTTTTTGCTTCTCGAGGAACGGTTTTTATTTCCCGTATAAAATTCAATCACATTCGCCACTTGTTTTCATAGAACTAAAAAGATATTTTTATGATCTATAGTATTTGCCACCCGCCCGGAGAAATGGCACTATAATATAATATTTTCTACATGAGCTGCAGTGTGTAAAAATATGACTCTCTACCTTCAGCCTGTGTAGCTGTATTTCCATCCAGCCAGTTTGGCAATAAACAAGGCTCAGTTTCTTCCCTCATTATGCGGTTGTGCAGTGTGGCTATGTTACTGAAGGCCTGTGGAAATCAGATGTGTCTCTAAAAACCACTCCCCTATGGGTGACCTTTCAGGCTGTTTGTGGTGTGTAATGTGCTGTGTAATTATTGCATCACAGATTAAAGTAATTAAGAGTGGCGTGATGTAAGCAAAGTGGGGAAATGATTCATGATGTAATAACTTCCCTATAGATTACCTTAAACCATCAGTAATGAGTAATTGAGATTTACTGCACTGATCTGGCCCCAGACTTACCACATATCCTTTTTAATCACAACCAATGCCTAGCTCACGGGCGTAGCACTAATCGAGTGAATATTCATTATAAAAGGCCTTTAATGGCAGATGCATGAAGCATTGGTATATAGCCTAGCCAAAATTAGAGTCAAAGTTGCAGCTAACTGTGATGTATTATAATGCATAAGCTTAGAAAAATCCCTTTCAGTGTGACTTGTTAGCTAAAGAGAAAGCCAATGCAAAAATCAATTCTCAATCTAGAAGACCACTGGCATCAATGGAGTACATGTAGTGCTTCATTTACCCTATAACAATGAGCAGGTTCTAAGGAGATAACAGCTGCTCATGGACACCCCACCAGCAGTTTTTGCTCAAGTCAACTAGTTTTTAGAGTGGCCTATCTAATCAAAAAGGTAAGGCAAGGAGCAACTGAGTAGGTAGAGAATGAATAGGCTTGGTGTTAATAGACACTGCTCCTACGACTCAGCTGGCTACATTTACTTCTATGTAACAGACGGTAAAATTAGCACAACATATGCATATGGTCAGTGTTTGTTATTGCAGCCCCATACCTCTGGCTTGAATGGGAGTGAGTTTTTATACCAGTGCTTCCCAACCTTTTCCACCTTGGGCACCCCTTGGGAAAAAAATTACCTCGGGGCATCCCTTCTAAGTAATGTTGTTCTCCAAAATACAAAAACCGTCATTCAGTGACTCATAGGTGACATCTTCTTTGATCTGAGGTGTCCCTTTTCCTCTCTATCCAGCCCAGACCACCATGATGATTTCTTCCAGCTACGATTCAAGTCTTCAGAACCTGCCAGACAAACATCTTAGGCTCTGCACATTTCTATTAACTTTCCCTATCGTTATACTGCATAGATCAATGAGATCGGCACTCTATTGCTTTCAGCCATTACGGCGCAGACCCCGGCCGGGTGAGGACACGGGGATCGCTACTCCGTGACAATGTTGCAGGGGGGAGGGGGGGCGATCCTACCACTAGACACCAGGGAATAGGCAGCTGAATCTGAATACTTAATTAGCGGGCATGCCGATCGGACAAGCGGCACCCAGGACCACGGCGGTTTAGGCGGCGCGGTCCCGCTCTAAAGTCCCCTAGGCGACCCAGGATGTGTGGGTACGCCCAGGGTCGTATAGGAGTTAAGTTCCCCAAATGGTCGGTAACCTCCGGGCTTGTTGCGGGTCCCTTGGGCACTTGCTACGGCAACCTCAAGTGGTAGTAGACCCACCCGGGATGTCACTACCACCACCCACAGAGAAGGGGAAAAATAACCCAAGGTAGATGGTGGTGTGTGTAGGGGTGCAGGTGCTGGAAAGAAAACACAGAGTCCCGTGCATTTAGTACAAAAATAGAAAAGTTTACTGGATAACGTTGCAGGTGAACAGTACACTCAATACAGGTAGTGCAAATGTTGATTAAAGTATTTCCTGACAAAAGACTAAACCAGTGCTTTTAGATGTAGGTGCTTGTTGAAGTAAGTGCTTGGTAGAGGTAGGAAGGAGAGGAGTTGCCATAGGAGCCCTGCCTAATGTACATTCTGCTGGAACTGAAGTGTAGATAAGAAGTAAGTGATACTCGTACTCATGCATATACTAAGTCTGACCGCCTTCTGCCCCCTAGTTGTGTAGAACCAGTCCTAGGTGGGTAGCAGAAGCCCGAGTCGTTGGTTATCTGGGTGTAGCAGACTTCCAAGATTACCTGGTTTTCCTGCACTGTGCAGTAGGATACCTAGACCTATTCCGGTAGCTTTGTCCTACTGGGGTCAGCTCCTCTCATATCAGGAGTCTGCCCTGTTTTTCGAAACATTCCTGGCGTGGGCTAGGGTAATCCTAGGTGCCATCTCTCCCCTACTTGGAACTTAGCACTGCATAGTTGTAGCAGCTGCTTGTACAAAGAATAAAGTCTTTTACTGCATCTGTCTCTTGTCCCTGACAGGGGTCCTGGCCACAGCAAGGCCCTGGCTTAATTTCTGTAGGAACTTGTAGTTTCTGTGTGTCCTCTCTCACTGAAAACTTAAGACTCACTCACTTCCTCTACCAGATTAAGGTTAACGCCTCCTACAGGGGCTTTATCTAAACCCTCCTGTGAGTGGTGGGTCTGAGTGTGTGTATGTGAGAAAAAAGAGGATAGGATAGAGAGAGCACCTGTGATAGGTCAGCATTAAATACATGACATAAACAGTTAAACCATTACTCTTCAGCTGTGTACACAAGTAAAAAAAAAACAGTGGAGACATCTAATGGGCAAAATAGAATACTTCATCTTCCACCTTAACCTGAGTGAACGACTTACTTGGGTGCATACATAACAACACCTGTGGTGGGACACCAGGCCATGGATTCCACAATGGATTTTTTCATGTAATCATACTGACTGTCATCTTGGGCAATCTGCTTAAGCAGAAGCATAAGAATCTCAGATCTCCTATGGAAAAAGGTGTAAAAAACAAAAAACTGCTGTATACAGTTGTGTAACTGGGAATTATGCTACTTAAAGTTAGTAAGTAAAGTAGGTCACATGCAGTTAAGAAATATCACTCAGATAACCAAGCCAAAGTCTTGACAGCATCCTAGAAATTGTAAGATCTATCAACCTTGCATTCTGACGGTAAACGAGAAATTTGAACCAGAACATCAAAAACAGTATAAAACCATGAGAAGAAAGCCGTCACTTCAACTTCTAACTGTATCTTTATCAACCTGGTATTTGGATTTCACTTAGTGAAGTAGTTCCCTAGAGATGAGCTGCAGGTCAGTGTCAAGTTATCCGAACATTTTTAAGGCATTACTTTTTCTATGAGATCTATATGGCATGGCCAAATGCTCACAATTTACAGATTAGTAAAATATCAAAGGGAAGCACCATCTCTGGAGCCATTTAAAGAGGTTTTCCAACACAGAATGCATTTTTCAATGTACCCATTTCTGCACTAGTCTGCTTGCCATTAGTATACCACGGTACCTGATTTTGCATTTAGTCCCTGTATTCGTCGTGGTCTTGCTGATCCATGTGCATACTCTTTCATTAAAGAGCAAATTTTCAGTCCATAGCTTTTTCTTGCTTTATATTTCATCCACAAATTCACCCAGGCCGATCTATAACTGACCTCTTCATAGAAGCTGATCAGATTAGTCTGACAAGACCGATCCCTTAAACACCTGCTTGTGTAGCATAATAAGGTTATTTTCCTTAATATTTCCCAGTATAGCATCATTAGCAGCATTACAGGTTGTAACGCCCGGAGTAGTGGATCCACTGGACCGGCACCAGCGATGGCACAAACCTCACCAGGGAGCGGAGTCTAAGGGGCCGCTGGTTTTCACCAGAGCCCGCCGCAAGGCGGGATGGACTTGCTGCGGCAGGCGACCCCCAGGTCGCTACCCCTGGCTTGGTTGCTGGTGTCGGCAGGCGAGGCGTGGCAGGAGATGGCACAGGCAATAGTCTGCAGATGAGAGAGCACGTGACAGGCTGGACACGGGAACAGGTGGAGTGACAGGGGAACAGGAACCAGGAACGGGGACTAGGGACCAGGTAACGGACAGGACTCAGGAACAGGGACTTGGGACCAGGTAACGGACAGGACACAGGAACAACAGGGAGCTGGGCCAAACGCTATGGGAAGCATGTAGAGGCTCCAACCCAGGGGACAGGGCATGCTGGGATTTATAGGGGAGTGATAGGTGCAACTACCAATTAAGAGCGCACTGCCCCTTTAAATCTGAGACAGCCGGCGCGCGCGCGCCCTAGGAGGCGGGGACGCGCGCGCCGGCCGGCACAGCGGGAGACAGGAGCGTGGAGAGGTGAGGCGCCCCCCGGGGCCGAGGTGATAGCAGCGCCGGGTCCCCGACTATGGACACCGGCTGCTGCATGGGGCAGGAAGCGGTCGCGGCGGCGGCCCGGAACGCGGGACGCCGCCGCGGCTGTGACAGTACCCCCCCCCTTTGGCCTCCCCCTCTTTCTTGCCTGCAGATGGCACAGGAAGCCACAAAGTCTTTGACATCTTGAAACAAACTGGACCACCAGTAGTGGCGAGAGATCCGTTGGCCGGTCTTACGGACTCCATGGTGCCCGGCCTCCAACGAGGAATGACCCCACTTCAAAATACCTCTTCGAAGCGCAGGGTGAACATGAGTCTTTCCGGGGGGTACTCTCCGAAGCGAGGAGGTGACGACTGGTGCTAGGCGATCAGGCGGTAAAACATGGCAAGGGACTGTGGGTCTGTGGACGAGGACCTTCTGTAAGTTCTCCCGGTGGTGAGGGGACCCGACCTTAGCCTTGGGTACGGAGAGAGGGTACACCTCGGCAGAGAAGGCATCCGCCGAGTCTTGGTCTTCTGCCGATAGGTCGGATAGAGGCTTGGCTGGGACAGGAAACGACATAGTACACTTGGTCTGAGGTGACCTGAGACACTGGTTGGAACAGTCCTGACCCCAACTGAGAATCTCCCCGGTTCTCCAGTCCAGTTGAGGGGCATGTTCTTGCAGCCACGGGAGTCCCAGGAGGACCGCGGGGGAAGAATGGGGCAGGACGTAGAAGGATATCTTTTCTTGATGTAAAGGACCCACCTGGAGGACTAAAGGTGCGGTCTGGTAGTACACACGGTCGGTAAGAATTTCGCCTGTGACCGAGGAGATAGTCAGGGGCCTGGCTAGTCGGGTCACGGGTAGCCGCCATCTTTGGACCAATGTTGCCGCAATAAAACTGCCTGCTGACCCAGAATCGAGGAAGGCAGTAGTCTGATGATTTCGTCCTGAGAGAGTCCGGATGGAAACTGGCATAGACAGACTTGGAATGGTGGCATTCACACCTAGGGACACCTGTCCCACCGGACCTAGGTGCGAGCATTTTCCGGATGTTTGGGGACGTAGGGGACATCCCAGCCGGAAGTGATCGGAACCCCCGCAATAGAGACAGAGATTCTGCTCCAGGCGCCGGATTCTTTCATCAGGCGTCAGGTGAGCCCGTTCCACCTGCATAGGAATCTCAGGAGAGGGTTGGGACATCGAAAGGTCAGGATTCTGGAAAACCGGCGCCAGCTGGGGATGGCGACGGGAACGGGTTAGTAAATGTTCATGCCGAACCTCCTCCTCCCTCTCCGAAAAACGAGTATCAACTCGGGTGGCCAGTAGAATGAGTTCGTTCAGGGAGGTAGGCAGGTCTCGGGCAGCGAGCACGTCTCTCACACGACTAGACAGGCCCTTCTTGAAGGTGGCCAATAGGGCGGCCTCGTTCCAGTCCAATTCGGCTGCCAGGGTGCGGAACTGGATGGCGTAATCACCAACAGAGGAGCTGCCTTGAGAGAGGTTGAGGAGAGCAGTCTCGGCTGAAGAAGCACGGGCAGGTTCCTCAAAGACGGAGCGAAACTCGAATAGGAAGGCCCGGAGATTGGCAGCGACTGGATCATCACGGTCCCACAGTGGCGTGGCCCAGGCCAGGGCTCTACCCTCTAATAGGCTGATGATGAAAGCCACTTTAGAGCGCTCGGTGGAAAACTGACTACTCAAAAGTTCAATGTGCATGGTGCACTGAGTCAAGAATCCTCTGCACAACTTAGAGTCCCCAGAGTACTTGCTTGGGAGGGCCAGTCGGAGTGAAGAAGAAGCGTCAGGAGGTGGTGTGCGCTGGGCAGTAGTCTGCTGCTGTAAGGCGGCAGTGAGTTGCTGGATCTGCTGTGACTGTTTCTGGATTTGTTGCGCCTGCTGAGTGACCACTCTGGCGACGTCACGGAGATCGGGCACCTCGCCGGGATCCATGGTTGGAGCCTACTGTAACGCCCGGAGTAGTGGATCCACTGGACCGGCACCAGCGATGGCACAAACCTCACCAGGGAGCGGAGTCTAAGGGGCCGCTGGTTTTCACCAGAGCCCGCCGCAAGGCGGGATGGACTTGCTGCGGCAGGCGACCCCCAGGTCGCTACCCCTGGCTTGGTTGCTGGTGTCGGCAGGCGAGGCGTGGCAGGAGATGGCACAGGCAATAGTCTGCAGATGAGAGAGCACGTGACAGGCTGGACACGGGAACAGGTGGAGTGACAGGGGAACAGGAACCAGGAACGGGGACTAGGGACCAGGTAACGGACAGGACTCAGGAACAGGGACTTGGGACCAGGTAACGGACAGGACACAGGAACAACAGGGAGCTGGGCCAAACGCTATGGGAAGCATGTAGAGGCTCCAACCCAGGGGACAGGGCATGCTGGGATTTATAGGGGAGTGATAGGTGCAACTACCAATTAAGAGCGCACTGCCCCTTTAAATCTGAGACAGCCGGCGCGCGCGCGCCCTAGG
This sequence comes from Dendropsophus ebraccatus, assembly GCF_027789765.1. NCBI lineage: Eukaryota > Metazoa > Chordata > Amphibia > Anura > Hylidae > Dendropsophus > Dendropsophus ebraccatus. The sequence continues at coordinate 42,562,645 of NC_091466.1, forward strand.
AGGCGGGGACGCGCGCGCCGGCCGGCCCAGCGGGAGACAGGAGCGTGGAGAGGTGAGGCGCCCCCCGGGGCCGAGGTGATAGCAGCGCCGGGTCCCCGACGATGGACACCGGCTGCTGCATGGGGCAGGAAGCGGTCGCGGCGGCGGCCCGGAACGCGGGACGCCGCCGCGGCTGTGACAGTACCCCCCCCCTTTGGCCTCCCCCTCTTTCTTGCCTGCAGATGGCACAGGAAGCCACAAAGTCTTTGACATCTTGAAACAAACTGGACCACCAGTAGTGGCGAGAGATCCGTTGGCCGGTCTTACGGACTCCATGGTGCCCGGCCTCCAACGAGGAATGACCCCACTTCAAAATACCTCTTCGAAGCGCAGGGTGAACATGAGTCTTTCCGGGGGGTACTCTCCGAAGCGAGGAGGTGACGACTGGTGCTAGGCGATCAGGCGGTAAAACATGGCAAGGGACTGTGGGTCTGTGGACGAGGACCTTCTGTAAGTTCTCCCGGTGGTGAGGGGACCCGACCTTAGCCTTGGGTACGGAGAGAGGGTACACCTCGGCAGAGAAGGCATCCGCCGAGTCTTGGTCTTCTGCCGATAGGTCGGATAGAGGCTTGGCTGGGACAGGAAACGACATAGTACACTTGGTCTGAGGTGACCTGAGACACTGGTTGGAACAGTCCTGACCCCAACTGAGAATCTCCCCGGTTCTCCAGTCCAGTTGAGGGGCATGTTCTTGCAGCCACGGGAGTCCCAGGAGGACCGCGGGGGAAGAATGGGGCAGGACGTAGAAGGATATCTTTTCTTGATGTAAAGGACCCACCTGGAGGACTAAAGGTGCGGTCTGGTAGTACACACGGTCGGTAAGAATTTCGCCTGTGACCGAGGAGATAGTCAGGGGCCTGGCTAGTCGGGTCACTGGTAGCCGCCATCTTTGGACCAATGTTGCCGCAATAAAACTGCCTGCTGACCCAGAATCGAGGAAGGCAGTAGTCTGATGATTTCGTCCTGAGAGAGTCCGGATGGAAACTGGCATAGACAGACTTGGAATGGTGGCATTCACACCTAGGGACACCTGTCCCACCGGACCTAGGTGCGAGCATTTTCCGGATGTTTGGGGACGTAGGGGACATCCCAGCCGGAAGTGATCGGAACCCCCGCAATAGAGACAGAGATTCTGCTCCAGGCGCCGGATTCTTTCATCAGGCGTCAGGTGAGCCCGTTCCACCTGCATAGGAATCTCAGGAGAGGGTTGGGACATCGAAAGGTCAGGATTCTGGAAAACCGGCGCCAGCTGGGGATGGCGACGGGAACGGGTTAGTAAATGTTCATGCCGAACCTCCTCCTCCCTCTCCGAAAAACGAGTATCAACTCGGGTGGCCAGTAGAATGAGTTCGTTCAGGGAGGTAGGCAGGTCTCGGGCAGCGAGCACGTCTCTCACACGACTAGACAGGCCCTTCTTGAAGGTGGCCAATAGGGCGGCCTCGTTCCAGTCCAATTCGGCTGCCAGGGTGCGGAACTGGATGGCGTAATCACCAACAGAGGAGCTGCCTTGAGAGAGGTTGAGGAGAGCAGTCTCGGCTGAAGAAGCACGGGCAGGTTCCTCAAAGACGGAGCGAAACTCGAATAGGAAGGCCCGGAGATTGGCAGCGACTGGATCATCACGGTCCCACAGTGGCGTGGCCCAGGCCAGGGCTCTACCCTCTAATAGGCTGATGATGAAAGCCACTTTAGAGCGCTCGGTGGAAAACTGACTACTCAAAAGTTCAATGTGCATGGTGCACTGAGTCAAGAATCCTCTGCACAACTTAGAGTCCCCAGAGTACTTGCTTGGGAGGGCCAGTCGGAGTGAAGAAGAAGCGTCAGGAGGTGGTGTGCGCTGGGCAGTAGTCTGCTGCTGTAAGGCGGCAGTGAGTTGCTGGATCTGCTGTGACTGTTTCTGGATTTGTTGCGCCTGCTGAGTGACCACTCTGGCGACGTCACGGAGATCGGGCACCTCGCCGGGATCCATGGTTGGAGCCTACTGTAACGCCCGGAGTAGTGGATCCACTGGACCGGCACCAGCGATGGCACAAACCTCACCAGGGAGCGGAGTCTAAGGGGCCGCTGGTTTTCACCAGAGCCCGCCGCAAGGCGGGATGGACTTGCTGCGGCAGGCGACCCCCAGGTCGCTACCCCTGGCTTGGTTGCTGGTGTCGGCAGGCGAGGCGTGGCAGGAGATGGCACAGGCAATAGTCTGCAGATGAGAGAGCACGTGACAGGCTGGACACGGGAACAGGTGGAGTGACAGGGGAACAGGAACCAGGAACGGGGACTAGGGACCAGGTAACGGACAGGACTCAGGAACAGGGACTTGGGACCAGGTAACGGACAGGACACAGGAACAACAGGGAGCTGGGCCAAACGCTATGGGAAGCATGTAGAGGCTCCAACCCAGGGGACAGGGCATGCTGGGATTTATAGGGGAGTGATAGGTGCAACTACCAATTAAGAGCGCACTGCCCCTTTAAATCTGAGACAGCCGGCGCGCGCGCGCCCTAGGAGGCGGGGACGCGCGCGCCGGCCGGCACAGCGGGAGACAGGAGCGTGGAGAGGTGAGGCGCCCCCCGGGGCCGAGGTGATAGCAGCGCCGGGTCCCCGACTATGGACACCGGCTGCTGCATGGGGCAGGAAGCGGTCGCGGCGGCGGCCCGGAACGCGGGACGCCGCCGCGGCTGTGACAGTACCCCCCCCCTTTGGCCTCCCCCTCTTTCTTGCCTGCAGATGGCACAGGAAGCCACAAAGTCTTTGACATCTTGAAACAAACTGGACCACCAGTAGTGGCGAGAGATCCGTTGGCCGGTCTTACGGACTCCATGGTGCCCGGCCTCCAACGAGGAATGACCCCACTTCAAAATACCTCTTCGAAGCACAGGGTGAACATGAGTCTTTCCGGGGGGTACTCTCCGAAGCGAGGAGGTGACGACTGGTGCTAGGCGATCAGGCGGTAAAACATGGCAAGGGACTGTGGGTCTGTGGACGAGGACCTTCTGTAAGTTCTCCCGGTGGTGAGGGGACCCGACCTTAGCCTTGGGTACGGAGAGAGGGTACACCTCGGCAGAGAAGGCATCCGCCGAGTCTTGGTCTTCTGCCGATAGGTCGGATAGAGGCTTGGCTGGGACAGGAAACGACATAGTACACTTGGTCTGAGGTGACCTGAGACACTGGTTGGAACAGTCCTGACCCCAACTGAGAATCTCCCCGGTTCTCCAGTCCAGTTGAGGGGCATGTTCTTGCAGCCACGGGAGTCCCAGGAGGACCGCGGGGGAAGAATGGGGCAGGACGTAGAAGGATATCTTTTCTTGATGTAAAGGACCCACCTGGAGGACTAAAGGTGCGGTCTGGTAGTACACACGGTCGGTAAGAATTTCGCCTGTGACCGAGGAGATAGTCAGGGGCCTGGCTAGTCGGGTCACTGGTAGCCGCCATCTTTGGACCAATGTTGCCGCAATAAAACTGCCTGCTGACCCAGAATCGAGGAAGGCAGTAGTCTGATGATTTCGTCCTGAGAGAGTCCGGATGGAAACTGGCATAGACAGACTTGGAATGGTGGCATTCACACCTAGGGACACCTGTCCCACCGGACCTAGGTGCGAGCATTTTCCGGATGTTTGGGGACGTAGGGGACATCCCAGCCGGAAGTGATCGGAACCCCCGCAATAGAGACAGAGATTCTGCTCCAGGCGCCGGATTCTTTCATCAGGCGTCAGGTGAGCCCGTTCCACCTGCATAGGAATCTCAGGAGAGGGTTGGGACATCGAAAGGTCAGGATTCTGGAAAACCGGCGCCAGCTGGGGATGGCGACGGGAACGGGTTAGTAAATGTTCATGCCGAACCTCCTCCTCCCTCTCCGAAAAACGAGTATCAACTCGGGTGGCCAGTAGAATGAGTTCGTTCAGGGAGGTAGGCAGGTCTCGGGCAGCGAGCACGTCTCTCACACGACTAGACAGGCCCTTCTTGAAGGTGGCCAATAGGGCGGCCTCGTTCCAGTCCAATTCGGCTGCCAGGGTGCGGAACTGGATGGCGTAATCACCAACAGAGGAGCTGCCTTGAGAGAGGTTGAGGAGAGCAGTCTCGGCTGAAGAAGCACGGGCAGGTTCCTCAAAGACGGAGCGAAACTCGAATAGGAAGGCCCGGAGATTGGCAGCGACTGGATCATCACGGTCCCACAGTGGCGTGGCCCAGGCCAGGGCTCTACCCTCTAATAGGCTGATGATGAAAGCCACTTTAGAGCGCTCGGTGGAAAACTGACTACTCAAAAGTTCAATGTGCATGGTGCACTGAGTCAAGAATCCTCTGCACAACTTAGAGTCCCCAGAGTACTTGCTTGGGAGGGCCAGTCGGAGTGAAGAAGAAGCGTCAGGAGGTGGTGTGCGCTGGGCAGTAGTCTGCTGCTGTAAGGCGGCAGTGAGTTGCTGGATCTGCTGTGACTGTTTCTGGATTTGTTGCGCCTGCTGAGTGACCACTCTGGCGACGTCACGGAGATCGGGCACCTCGCCGGGATCCATGGTTGGAGCCTACTGTAACGCCCGGAGTAGTGGATCCACTGGACCGGCACCAGCGATGGCACAAACCTCACCAGGGAGCGGAGTCTAAGGGGCCGCTGGTTTTCACCAGAGCCCGCCGCAAGGCGGGATGGACTTGCTGCGGCAGGCGACCCCCAGGTCGCTACCCCTGGCTTGGTTGCTGGTGTCGGCAGGCGAGGCGTGGCAGGAGATGGCACAGGCAATAGTCTGCAGATGAGAGAGCACGTGACAGGCTGGACACGGGAACAGGTGGAGTGACAGGGGAACAGGAACCAGGAACGGGGACTAGGGACCAGGTAACGGACAGGACTCAGGAACAGGGACTTGGGACCAGGTAACGGACAGGACACAGGAACAACAGGGAGCTGGGCCAAACGCTATGGGAAGCATGTAGAGGCTCCAACCCAGGGGACAGGGCATGCTGGGATTTATAGGGGAGTGATAGGTGCAACTACCAATTAAGAGCGCACTGCCCCTTTAAATCTGAGACAGCCGGCGCGCGCGCGCCCTAGGAGGCGGGGACGCGCGCGCCGGCCGGCACAGCGGGAGACAGGAGCGTGGAGAGGTGAGGCGCCCCCCCGGGCCGAGGTGATAGCAGCGCCGGGTCCCCGACTATGGACACCGGCTGCTGCATGGGGCAGGAAGCGGTCGCGGCGGCGGCCCGGAACGCGGGACGCCGCCGCGGCTGTGACACAGGTTCCTGATTGCAATGCTTTCCCTCAGCTGTTCAACACAGTCCTCCACCCTGCCCCTTCCCCGCCCAAAGCTGTTGCAGAACATCTAGGCTGTGTTCACACATTTAAGTTTCATTGTGATACTAAATTATTTACAGTACTTTATCATTTCATTGTGTTCCCACCCACAAAGCACATTGTATTCTCTACCTGTAACACCACACAGCACATTGTATTCTCTACCTGTAACACCACACAGCATGCTGTATTTTCTACCTGTAAAGCCGATGTTGGAATAAAGTAAAGAACTTTTCGAATCTAATTTAATTCGTTTTTTTCTTTTCATCTCCACAGACGTATTATGATCAAGAGACTTTGATCTTTGAGGTTGAGGCCACAATAAGGATTTTTTCCGATATTATCTTACATGGGATATACTGTTTATGCCTTTTTTTTTTGTCCAGGTGGGATAGGCAGTGCCGGCTCTGATCCTCTCAGCCGTTTGCATCATTTTTGTGAAGATGCTGCAGTTCTGTAATGAAACTCCAACATGTGTGAACACAGCCCTAATTTCACTGCAGAGTTTTGCACAATCAGCGAAGTTGCAGCACCTTCTTCTGGCTGGTCAGAGATGGTGAATCACTCAGGGGATTGGGGGATCCAGCCAAGCCTCCTGTGACATTACACCCTGCCCCCTGTATGCATCATCAGCCTGTGCTCAGCAAACACACACAATGTGAGACAGAGGCATGTAATCTTTGTCTCCTAAGGTGGGAGAGCAGTGGGAGCAGGAGACAAAGTGGATTGGCACAGAGGCCATTTTTCTTCACCTTCTGGATTTCAATGAGCTACCAGTGTGGCAGAACCGTACAGATATGGTAATACATTTATATAACTTTTAATGTACTTTTAATAGAAAACATGTTTTCCTCATGTGGAGTTCCCCTTTAAGCACTTAGGGTCCTTATACACACAGATATCTGACAGATTTTGAATGACAAAGCCGGGAACAGACTATAGACAGAGAGCAGGTCATCAAGGAAAGATTGAGATTTCTCCTCTTTCCAAATCTATTTCTGGGTTCGGTATAAAAAAATGCAGATAATCTGTGTGTGTAAAAGGACCCTGAGAACATCTCTAACAAGTCCCAGCAAACCAGAACACCGCCCAGCTTGATCTGCCCAGGATACGTGACCGTGTGAACTCTAGAGCACCATTGATAAATGAAATTCAAGCCGCAATTATAATTGGCCCAATCGAACGATTTATGATTTCGAAATAACAATTTGTTTTTTATAATGATCAGTGTTTAGACACAACGATATATCATTTGGAAAAATTGTTATTCTGATCGTTTTAAGATCAATTTAAGCCTATATCACACATTGGGTGAATCGGTGGAAGACTGTTTACACAAAGCGATCTGCTAATTTTCAGTGAACGACCAACGACGATTTGAGAACTTGTTCAAAGATCAAAATGAACGATTTATCACTCGTCGCACGATCGTTCGCTGTGTTTACATGAGCCGATTATCGCTCAAATGCAATCGTTATCTCGAAAATTTGAACGATTATCGTTCTGTGTAAACGCACCATAACAAAGCACCAGAGATTGATCAAATCTCTGCAGAGATGCTCAAAGATTAGAAGATAGAAGCCACACTTTGGCAACAAGAAGCTAGATTCTATGCTGACAGATCCTGTGTGGACCGCATAGTCTTGCTCCATATCATTCTGGAAAAGATCAATGAATTACAAGAGTCTCTATATTTGATATAGTTTGATTATGGAAAAACTTTTGACTGACTCATCCTAATAATCTGCGAGATTCCCTCAAATGTAAGGGCGTCCCTAAGAAGATTAATTTCATTAAAGCACAGTATGAATTATTTGTGTGCGGAATTATCTGTAACAGAGCCTTATCAGACTGGGTAGTCGCAAGTAAGAGACAAGGATGTATCTTATCACTGCTTCTTTTCCTTATCATTATTAATGAAGCGTAGTTGGAGCAATTGATTGTGAACCCAACAGGAGGCTGCTCTGGCATCTTATCAGTATTGTGCACCTCAACAATCTAGATCTAGCTGACAACCTTGTTTTGTTCACACAGCACTTTGCTGACGTGTAGAATAAGCTTGATGACCTACCCTGCTGCTCCACAGAATCATTGCCACCAAATCTAAATCCATGGAATCAACATGGACAACTCCACCAGCTTTATTTTAGCAGGTCAACCAGTTGAGAAAGTAAACTTTCCTGAGCCGTGGAAGCCATAAGGTGGCATAAAGATTGATACATCCACTAAAATTAGAATGGCAAAGTTCACTTCTGCAACTCTCCAAAATGCCACTTAAAAAACCTTTTATAAGCATACTAAAATACAAATCTTCAAGTTGAATGTAAAATTGGTCTTGCTGTACAGAAGTGAGATGTGACATAAATTAGCTGAATACAGGAAAAAGCTACAAATCTTCAATTTGGCCCTATGTCCTCATGAGCAAGGGTAGAACTCTAAGTAATCGATTCTGAATCCTCTATTGCTTCAACTTACTATATGTGTAACTCATCTTGCCACCAAAAAGTAATACATCTGTAATGCATAAGGCTTCATACAAAGTAATACACCAATCATTTCCCATGACTGAAGTTTAAAGGGTTTGGGCACTATAAATTGTTTAGTGTACAGTACTCCACGTACTCACTGCACTTACTAACAGGAGGTCCCTGTGTACCACATAGAGCTAAAATCAGACTCCCCTCCTCCAGGCTCTGCTGTCCTGCTCTGTGGTGATTCTAGCCATAATAGGGCCGACATGGAGGAGCGTTTGACTATGCCCCGCCCTCCTTGTCCACCACTGAGCCTTTATATGCCTATGGAGTGCACACAGAGAGGAGCGTTTTCACATGCTGCTCCATGCTGGCCATCTACTGAACAGAATCACCATAGAGCAGGACAGCAAGTGCAATAAGCACACTTTCTAATACTGTACACTGAACAATTTTACTATAAAGTTGCCAGTTACTTTAAGGAATTTCTGTTGTTGAAATCCAGAGCTGCACTACTATCTGTCATTATTAAAGTCTGTGTTTTGCAAACATATAAAGGGTATGCAAAGTCTCCTTCTACTGGAAGGAAGAGAGCTTGCTCTCTGGTGCCCCCTAATAGAGGTGTCATGTAGACTGACCCCTCTCTGGTTACCCGTTAAGATGCTGCTCAGTACTGACACAGGGCAATAACCTCGTAACATCTGTCTACTGATATGTAACCCTACCTTTTGGAGAAAACTCTTGCTTTGCTAATAATCCTCTGTCGTTTTTCAAGGCTCTTTGACTTGCAGGGATGCTACCTCCAATGGGTGGCACCAGAGAGCAAGCTGTCCTCCTTCTGGCTATATTGAATTCTTTTTTTCCCCCAAAAGACTCCACATATAGTTTGGCATTTTGGAGTTGGTCTACTGCACTTTACCCCTGTTAAGAAGATAACATTTATGTGAAACCCTTAACCAGCTCACTCTAATGCATAACATATTATTGTCGTACTGATCTGAAAAACACGGAGGCCCAAGAACAACTGTGTGTCTTATGTAAACAATTTTCTGTAGAAATGTAATCAAGTATAGGATTAATATATTATACCTAACTACCAAATGTGTTAACTATATTGTGTCTATAACTATTCCCCACGGACGATCTATTTGTTTTTTCACACTATGTTCAAAAACTGCACTCGCTGATTTATGATATTTGATATAAAATTTGTTATTAAAATATTTAGTTTTTGAACCCTACAGAGCACTTTCTGCAGATGGTATTGCTAAACTCAAGTTCTAACACTTGTGATCTCCAGATTTTTTTCAGTCTCAGTAGGGGATGTTCAAAGACGCACACTAATCTTTAAACACAGCATGTGTCCTGAATCAAAATCTAGAGTTACTTCTATACATTTCAACACGTTCAAAGAGACCTCCTTGTGTTGACTTAACGCAATAGCTGATTCACCCAATAATGCTTCTAAGTGCAATAGGTTCCCCCCAAATGCTTCTAAGTGCAATAGGTTCCCATGTTTCCCATCAATGAATGTATGTTGAGAGGTTGGACATGAGTATTATTAATAGTGCTACTGTAGTTGAACCACAATGGTCCACATCATAAGACCTGGGTCCAGAATTTACCTAGATCTTTCACATATACTCCACTGCTATTTTCAGGTTGAATTTTGGTCAATCCAAAGTACAGAAAAATCTGATCATTATATTTTTTCTCTGTGTCTGTTCCTCTCCTGCTCAAAAATAAGAACCAGATCCTGTTCTATGTATAAGCTGAGCCCTACAAGAGCCTCATTGCAATGGGCAGCAAGCATGGACTCACTTTGCTACTCAACCAGAGAAGTATGCAGGAGTTCTTTATTGTGAGTTCTTTAATTCCCCACATGTAAATTCTAAATAGTTTGTTTTTAGAACATGCTTAAAATAAATCAAAACTAAAAAAAATTAATATTCAGTGAATTAAAAAAAACATTATTTATTATGCAGAATTCTTCAATTTGCAGTTATTCTTATCATTTTATTTTTGAAAGAACCTGTCATGTCATGTCAGAAATGCTTTAATATTTCCCAAACAAACATCCTATCTTTAGTTTTCCAAGATTATTTAGCACTTATTATTACTTATTTAGCACATGCACATTAAATGGGAGTCTATAAATGTATATACTGGTTCTACAGACAAGCAATAAATTTGATTCCACAATTGGGGGAAAAGTTTTTCCGTCCGAACCTAAGCATGCAGCATTTGCTGCAGTAGCTGCAGAAGATGGATGCAGCCCTAGGGAGTCCTGGAAAGCATGGATACAGCCATGGGCCAGAACAACACAAACATGCTTGAGATTTGCTCCTCTCTATCCGAAACCCATCAATAAAAAGGTTACCTAAGTTTTGTTGTATCCACAGGATAGAGGGTAGCTAGCTGATTGGTGGAGGTCCAATCTCTGGGACTCCCACGGATTGTAAGAATGGAGGACAATTGTTACAAGAGTGAATGGGAAGAGCAGCACAATGACTGTTAAAGCCATAACTAAAACACATAACATGAGCCGATGTGAGTTAGGTGATTTCAGCATATTCCCTGTGTCTGCACCACCAGTCAGGCATGAGGGAAAATCACTGCCTGGCCCCTTTGTTCTGGAAGAGCGAAGCTAAACCAGAGCTCTATGGCTGTGGCCTAAAGTGTACTTGTCATTATAACTTTCAAAATCTAAATCAACAGTAGATGTGATATAATGCAAGTTTGCAATTATTTTTTTGTTGTTATCATGCTGTAAAACAAAGCTATACTTACCAGAAATCAAGGTCCAGTATCCAGACGGCAGATTTTGTGACTTGTGCTGGTTGAAAAAAACAGACTGAGCCCAGGCCAGTACAGAGAGTCACCGCTCAATGTGTCCATCAGTCACATGACTGCCTTCTCTGTGAGCGCTAAGTTGACCTGGGAAACACAGGACTTCCTGTTTTCTGACTCTTAGAAAAAAAAAAAATTATTAAAAAAGTGAATGCAAATTGCAGACTTGCTTTATGTCACATCAACTTTTGGTTTAGAGTTTGAAAGTTATAATGACAGGTACACTTTAACTCTCACCATAGAGAAGACAGGATCGATTTGACACACAGAGACACATGCAAACCATGCCATTACCCCAGACAATTTCTGATACCAGAGTTTACAGAAGTAAATCTTCCCAATGAATTCCCCAAGCTTTCATAATACTAGTGCTGCTTTGCATTGATGACAACTGTTTTGTAATGGCAAATATGCAGATTAAACATAGACTATAACTATGACAGTGTGAATACTCTTTTATTGTAAGGTTTTACACACCAGTACCATTAGAAATGTTATTATCGGCTGGTTTTAATACCATGTTACTGCTTTCTTAAACCCTGACATACATAATATATATGTAAATCTAATTAGTGTATATTCATCTGCATTTGTTTGAAGCGGTTGGATTGCTGTGTGCCACGCTGTGCAAGGAATACCAACGCTGGCTGCACCAATTAATGCTGGACTTTCATTGCCCTACATCCAGCTGCAGACACCTTAGGAGGCATTAAAATTGCTTTTCAAGCATCAGTTTAATGTAAGCAGCATTTACCATTAATTTCTCATGCTCGAGGAGTTTGCTGCCTTTTGTATCGAGCTGCACTGATTGAATATATGGGGGAAAAGTAATGAAAAGACACCTTTAAGTGTTCCTTGCTACCCCACGGCTTTTGTGCTACATTTACTGTAGGAGGCAGCATAGATCATAAAAATCTCATTCACTTGCTAGGGAAGAAAATATAAATCTGCAGCAGATCCTGTATGTGTGAATAGACCCTATACAGTAAATTGTCATTGGAAGAATGACTGGATAGTTAAAATTAAAGTGAACACACTATCAGGTACATCCTTGTTTTTTACTGTAATCGATTGGCCCTGGCGTGGGAGGGCTGGTGACCTATTTTCAAATTGCTGCCCGATTCCCAATTCAGTGTCAGTGTTTTCAAGAGCAGAGGCCCACCCTGGAGCACTGGGGGCAGGCCCGCCAGTCTCCAGTGTAATGAAACCCCCTTCCCTCAGTGACATGACTCCATTAGAATCAATAGAGCCGTGTCACAGAGGGGAGGACATATGATCAAAAAGTTAAAAAAATTCAAACAAAAGACTAGGTCACGGACCCCCCCCCCCCCCCCCGCACCAGGGCTGATCGATTTACAGTTAAAATAAATAGCAGTAATGTACGTGATGGTACATTAACTTTGAGTACGGAGTAAATGTATATACTAAAGCAGCGACATCTTTTTGCCAGTGTTTGCATTGACAAATCTGCAATTATACCTGCAATGGCAAATATGCACAATCTTGTGCAGAATTTTTATTTTGGCTTAACATGCGGGTATGTTTCTCTGTATGGGGCAACATGACCTTAATGCCATGATAATGATGAGTGCAGATAATAGTTATTGATCAAGAACATTCCCCAAGCATAACCAATCCATGGATCTATCACTGGATTAAACTCACTGGAAACAAATGTGCAGTCATCAAACCCATTAAAGTTGCTTTTGTCAGTTCCATTGGTGGTCTCCGAAGAATGACAGAACCTGATTGGTTGCTTTAAGCAATTACACAACCTTTACTTTTATGGCTATGGCTATGTAAAAACAACGGCTATATTTCATAACAACCATTATTTAAGAAATAATGGTTTGTGTTTGCGCAACAACAGCCATTATTATGATATACGGCCGTTGTTTTTACATAGTATGAATTTTGCCTATAAACTAATGTATGTTTATGAAGTGCTTGCAGGTCCAGTGTGATAAACACACATGAACCTGAAGTTGACAATCGTAGTGTCCGTAAGCAGTCAAGAGGCAAGTTCATTGTTCTGTTTGGCAACACATACTGGCAGTAAGGATGGATTACATCCAGATTACCTCCTTGCCAGAGTAGCTTGGATAGCTCCAATTCTCTGCCCACAATATACAACAGTTTGATGATGATAAATTAATTGCAGTCACAATTTATACAAGTCCTATCATTATTGAAGTATTAGGCCAAGTGCCCATTACTGACATTGTGGTGGTGAGTTTTGAGAATTGATATCTTACAAGTTTGCAAGTGTCTTATTGTTAAGGTTCAGATTACACTGGCTTGTGGGTTATGTTGTACCATCAGATTTACAGGAAAGCATTTTGTTTCTGGCAGTATCCCTAATGGTCTATGGCAGCAGTATCAAACTCACAGCCTTTCAGCTGTTGCAAAACTATAATTCCCATCATGCCTGGACAGCCAAAGCTCAAGCAATCATTGTCAAGCAAGCAAGTCATGATGAGAATTGTAGTTTTGCAATAGCTGAAGCGCCACAGTTTAACACCTGCCACTTACACTTTAAAAAAGTAGTAGATTTAAGGTTATTCATTAAAACATGGTCTGTCCACCATCAATAATATCTATACCTTACAGATAAATGATCAGAATTGCATATTCCATTTTCCACTGTTGCATAATCCATTTTTGGCCTGTTCCTAAAAGGGTTAAAGTTATTGGCATAAAGGTGCCTACAGTCCCCTGTCTTAGAATTAAGACAGATAGATTAGACTCTATCAGCATGTTAGGATTAGGGATGAGCGAACCGAACCGTTACGAACCAGATTCGTTACGATCTTTGCAAAAAGTTTGGTTCGGTACCGAACCGAACTTTCAAAAAGTTTGTTACGAAGTTCGTTAAAATCGCAACGTCGTCGCAAAACTGTATTGTTTTCACAGAATGGAAGAGGATACAAGGAATTATTACTCCTATAATCCCTTTTATCCTGTTTTTATGTGAATATCAAGGTGTGTGACGTCACTCCAGGAATAGGAAGTGCCTGAGCGTTCCTGCTCTTTCTAATTGTGTGTCTAGACATCAGAGAGAGAGGAGCTCCGTGCTAGTTAGGGAGGGAAAGCACATAGATAGATAGGCAAACAAGTAGATAGCTACAGGGAGGTAGAGAGAGGAAGAGATAGGCAGAGATGGGAAGTAAAAAAAACTTTTGATATCTAGGGAGAGATAAGGAGATTAAAAAAAAGACAGAGAAAAGTGAGAAGAGTCAGAACCAGCTACCGTTCTGTGACTGAGAGGAGACGCTAGTTGTTGCTGCTGTGGTGGGTGTCGTCAACCCCCGTATAGCTGCAACCAAAAAAGTTCATTAAAAAAACACTCAAAAACCCCCCAAAAAACGTTTGTTTGTGTTACCCTGTACATTGCTGCTTTGCTCGGTGCTGTCAACTCCGTATAGCTGCAACCCAAAAAGCTGTTAAAAAAAACTAAAAAAGTAAAACAAAAAAAGGTTGTTTGTTCGTTTGTGATAACCTGTACATTGCTGCTTTGCTGGGTGCTGTCAACCCCGTATAGCTGCAACCCAAAAAGTTGTTAAAAAAACCCCTAAAAAAGTAAAAAAAAAAAAAGGTTGTTTGTTCGTTTGTGATAACCTGTACATTGCTGCTTTGCTGGGTGCTGTCAACCCTGTATAGCTGTAACTCAGAAAGTTGTTAAAAAAAAGTTCAGAAAAAAAAAAAAGTTTAAAAAAAGTACTACAAAAAAACACAAAAAGTAAAAATTAAAAAAAAAAAAAGTTTTTTGTGATTATCTGTACATTGCTACTTTGCTGGGTGCCGCTAACCCACAAGATTGTCACTGAAAGTTTGTGCCTTGCAGCCAGTAGCTTCTTTCATTTTCCCCCAACAAAAGAACCATGTCCAAGCGTCCTACATCCAGCACTTCACAGGCAGGGACTGCAACAGGCGGTGAGGCTGTTGAGCTGTGAGCCGGGGCAACAGGAGTGGCAGCAGGGTGCAGCCAGCTCCGACACCCAGTGGTTCTGTAAGAACCACACAGCCAGCAGTTCTAGATTGGCTTACCCAATCCTCCACATCCACCGCCCAAAGCTACCAAACGAGGTCGGCTGGATCATCCGACACCACCCTTACATGGGACGGTCAGCGAGAGTCCTCTGCCCCGTCCCCTGTTATTACTAAGCCACTCACCTTTGGGGCACCTTCTGCCAGGGAACTGTTGGCAAATCTTGATCTGCCTTTGGATTCTCTACCACTTTTTACTGATGATGATGAGGAGGAGGTAGTAGTAGTCCCCCAAAGTCAGCAGGTGGAACGTGCTGAGACTGCCGAGGAGGTGTTGGCTGTAAGCCAGGGAGGGGCATCCAGTGCCACACCTGAGATCCTCTTCCAGCCACTGGAGGACAGTAGCGGTGGTGGTGATGATGATGTCACTGATTGGACGTGGCGCCCCCAAGGACAATTATCCTCAGCTCCATCAGGGGAGAAAATTGAGGTGCTACCGAGACAGCAACATCCCACTGGTGCAAGGAAGCGAGGCACAAGAGGGAGGGGTACAAGACAACCTACCAGGCAAAGTCCATTACCTCCAAGCCTTGGTCCTGAGAGGGGACCCTCAGGCAGCAGTGGCAGTGAACAACCCCCCATGGCTGGCAGCAAACCACGGTCCTCTATCGTCTGGCAGTTCTTTCGCCAGGGGACAGATAAGCATATCGCTCTGGTTAGGGTGATAATCTTGGGACATGGAAAGGCAACACCAACAGGCCTGGAAAAACCGTGACCCCAATACCACCTCCTGTCAGGATGCACCATGCACTGCAGATCCCATCATGCAGCATCCTCTAACTGGAACTCAGGGCTCGTCAGCCTCAGTTGCCAGCAGCAGCACAGTATCACTGCCATGTACACCCCTAATGAGGCAGCAACCCCTGACTGAGTCCCATGGCACAGAAACTGACCGGACACCTGGTTAAGCCACCTGCCTTTTAATGTTGTGGACTCCCAGCCTTTCAGGGATTTTGTGGTGTGTGCACACCCCAATGGTGAGTCCCCAGCCGCCACTACTGTCCCATCACTGCACAGTTATGTGAAGAGAAAGGTTGGCGACTCATTGGGACTTTGGTGTCCAAGACAGTGCACCTGAGTGCTGATGTCTGGTCCTCTAATTATGGGCAAGGGCAGTACATGTCCATTACTGCCCATTGGGTCAACATCCTCCCAGGAGACCATCAGGAAGTCGGCCTATTCTTGCCACTGTCACCTCCACGGTGCTTTAGGGGGCCAGCAGTGGGTAGCACAAGTTCTGCCTCCACTACTACTGCAGTACAACCCGCCCTGGTGTCTTACCACCGATGTCAGGCCCGGCGCTCTCAGGCTGCCCTCCATTTGGTTAGCCTGGGTGAACGAAGCCACAGTGGGCAGGAGCTCCTCTGGACCATCAGGGAGGAGATAGCTGAATGGCTGACCCCACGTAGAACTAACGGTGGAAAGTATCGTAGCGGACAATGGGAGGAACATTGTCTCTGCAGTTCAGCAATCCAGAGACAGCGCGGTATTGACCTTAATATCCTAAATATGTGCCCAACGTAAAAATCCGTAATTTAACTAATTAAGTAATGTTCCCCCCTTAGACCCCAATTTTTTAAAAAAAATCACCTTAAAAATTCCCTACTTAATTCGGATACATTTGAAAAAACAGATCCCCATTTCCAAATTTGATGCCCATGGTGTGTTGGCCATTTAACATCTCCACACCAGATTAATGCCTCACACCAGTGCACCCTCCAACCCATACCCCAAGAACAGTAGCAACCCTAAAATAATCCCCACGACTATGCTTCAAAAAGTGTGGTTTTCACCTTTTGTGAACTATAGGCGTGGGGTTCTATCCCTGGCGCCCGTGCCAAGGAACTTTACTCACCGTTTTGTGAGCGAGTACTAACTTTTCTTGAGGTATTTTGTGGATATCATGAGAGTAGTGAAATCTTGCACCGCAAATCCCAATTGGGTTCTTCTGTGTGCAAATTATTTCACGCCTCTCATGCAGTCACGCGTGGAATAAGGCTGTCTATGAGGTATATATCATACGGAGGCTGCTGTCCTTTAACTGTGATATAAAAAAACACCACAGTTAGTTACAGCAACAAACAAGGCAACCTGAAAGGCAGGTTAACTTGCCTTATTTACGGGTGCCTTTACAATGGGAGGCTTTTTTGTGGTTCCCTGCTTGCTAAAATCCACAGCGCATCGTTGGCTGATTTTATGCCACCTTCAGTACTATGGGGCTGGGCGCAAATACCCAGTTCAGTGCAGAACTGCGTATGTCCGGCCGGTACCCTAGTACTGAATGCCATTTGGTGAACGGTATAAAAATGCCCTGTGGATTTTACTCAGCAGACCCGCAGCCACATGTGAAGGTACCGTATTTTTTGGACTATAAGGCGCACTTAAAATACTATGATTTTCTAAGAAATTGTAAGTGCGCCTTATAGTCCAGTGCGCCTTATATATGGACCAGGACAGCTCCGGCCTCCATGGCACAGATAGGCTGCTGAGCTCACATCTCCCCGCCACACAGCGCAGCGCTCCCTCACCTGGACTCCCGGCCCATGGCTCCACAGGCCAGTCCCGCTGTAGCGCTGTACCTCTCTCCCGCTCTCCCTGCTCTCCGCAGCCCGGATACAGGCTCAGGCATAGGCTTCCGGCATAGACTTTAATTCAATAGCGCCACCTAGTGGCCGGAGGTTATAGAGCAACACTGTACTGTACTGAGGCTCCTAACTATGGTGGCCACAATGCTCCATACAGAATTCTGCCAACGGGACTAACTGGCAGAATTCTGCCTATGCTCCATGGTGCACTACGGCCACCATAGTTAGGAGCCTCAGTACTGTGACATAGTAAGGAGCTTCAGTAAATGCAGTACTGTGATCAGCAGGTGACATAGTAAGGAGCCTCAGTAAGTACTGTGATCAGCAGGTGACTTACGTTTTTCGTTCGTTTAAACTTATACACTATAATGCGGTGCGCCTTATAGTCTGGTGCGCCTTATAGTCCGGTGGGCCTTATATATGAACCTAGAATGGTTAGCAGGCTAAAATTGAAGGTGCGCCTTATTGTCCGGTGCGCCTTATAGTCCGAAAAATACGGTACCCATAGGGTGAGGTTTTTTGGGAGTGACAAAAGCGAGGGTGGGAGGTCACTCCCATTCCCCATCAGGGCTTTTTCCCCTACCCACTTTAAAAGATAAGTCCAGGCAATCAATAACTTTCTGTACCCTTACTTGACCCTGAAACTTATAAATTGACCGGACTTATCCTTTAAGCCAACTGGGTACAGCACTTAAAAAACACAAAAGCATACATCCATTGGATTGGACGCTACACTCGGTTAGGACATCAAACACATATATGTGTGTATCGCCAACAGCCATAGGCCCAGATTCAACAGTTTTGACACCAGAGTAGTTGCGTTAATTTGTAAAGCAAGTGCCAGTGAGGTGTCAATTTCATGAAAATTGGACACGTATTTTTGGGTAATGGAACTGGGGTAAAGCCTTCTTGTATCTGTGCCTTTTTAAATGTCATTTCTGCACCTCATGCAGGGGTGTAGCTACCAGGGTCGCAGCGGTCGCCACTGCGACCCAGCCCGCTACGAGGGGGGGCCCGCGAGGGGGGGCACTGCTCACCCCTTAAATTACTCTTGTGACCGCAAGCATTGATTTGCTTGCGGTCACAAGAGCTTGCTCGTCCGGGCCCCCAGCTGATGCGCAGCTGCCGGGCGTGTCCCGTCCTATCCCCGGCAGCACGGCGCATCAGTGAGCTGCTTGGGGCCCTGACTTCCGGCACAGGAAGCGCACGTCAGAGACGCTTCCTGTGTCAGAAGTCCCATCCCCGGCGTACAGGGAGCTCACTGATGCGCATCAGCTGGGGGCCCGGACGAGCCTGAAGAAGAAGAGGATCGCCGGGGGAGCGGGTTGTCAGGTGAGTTTGTGTGTTTTTTTGTTTTTTTTTAAATACTGCTTAGCATAGAGGAAGGGGGGGGGGCATTTATAATGGGGGGAAGAGAAGGGGGGCATCTATAATGGGGGGGAGAGGGGGGCATCTATAATGGGGGGGAGAGGGGGGGCATCTATATTGGGGGGAAGAGAAGGGGGGGCATCTATAATGGGGGAAAGAGAACAGGGGGCATCTATAATGGGGGGAGAGGGGGGCATCTATAATGGGGGAGAGGGGGGCATCTATAATGGGGGAAAGAGAACGGGGGCATCTATAATGGGGGGAGAGGGGGGCATCTATAATGGGGGGGAGAGAAGGGGGGCATCTATAATGGGGGGGAAGAGAAGGGGGGCATCTATAATGGGGGAAAGAGAACAGGGGGGCATCTATAATGGGGGAGAGGGGGCATCTATAAGGGGGAAAAGAGAACAGGGGGGCATCTATAATGGGGGGAGAGGGGGGCATCTATAATGGGGGAGAGGGGGGCATCTATAAGGGGGGAAGAGAACAGGGGGGCATCTATAATGGGGGGAGAGAGGGGCATCTATAATGGGGTAGAGGGGGGCATCTATAAGGGGGGAAGAGAAGAGGGGGCATCTATAATGGGGAGAAGAGGGGCCATCTTCAAGGGGGGCATCTATAATGGGGGAGAGGGGGCATCTATAATGGGGGTAGAGGGGGTCATCTATAAGGGGAGGGGGGCATCTATAATGGGGAGGGAGAGGGGGCATCTATAATGGGGGTAGAGGGGGTCATCTATAAGGGGAGGGGGTCATCTATAAGGGGAGGGGGAGAGGGGGCCATCTATAAGGGAAGGGGGGTGCAACATGCAGTGGGGGCCAACTATATATACTATACCTACTAAATGAGGGTGTAAAGGGGACAGTACAGATGTGCAGTGTGTATAGAGATGAGGGTGGTGTCAGTGTGAGAAGACTAATATGTCTGTCTGGCAGATTCTGTGGATTTGTGGCTCGGAGAAATTCTCATAAAGGCCCAGGGCAGATGGAGAAGAAGATGAAAAGGAAAGAACTCCGATCAGAGAAGACGTCCCCTGTGAGTCACCTGATATGTCTGCGCTGTAATGTATATGGTGTATACAACCTGTGTGGAGCTGCTTCCACCTCTATATGAGTGTATGAGGTGATAGTGATCTGTGTACAGTGGATCTTATTCAGTAGCAGCAGTGGTGGTATTAATCAGTATGTGGCGGTGTTAGTCGGTATGTGGCGGTGTTAGTCGGTATGTGGCGGTGTTAGTCAGTATGTGGTGGTAATATTTGCTACTTGTTATCTGGTACTGTGTTTTATTGGTCTCAGTATACTGGTTTTGGTCAGTAACAATATGGTGGTGATGGTTGTGGTGTGGCGTTAATATTTGCCCCTTGTATACTTGTATTATTGGCAATATTGGTCTCAGTATACAGTAACAGTATGGCGGTAATATATATGGTGATAATATTTTCACTTCCTATATGCTGGAGTTATTGGTAATATCTGTCTTGGAGGGTAAATATATATATATATATATATATATATATATATATATATATATATATATATATATATAATCCACTTGTATTTCTAGCGGCACCACCATTCAGGTTCAGAGTCCGAGTGCCAGCTGGATTGTATCTGACCCACGATACCAATAGCTAAACAATAAACAATGTCCAGCAGCACTTCAAGTGAAAAAGTCTTCAGTGGTTTATTCCATAAAAATCATACAAAATTCAAGTGCAGCACAGCAAATAAACAGGGATATGATGCGACGTTTCGGTGGCCTCCGCCATGCTTGAAAAAGGTGGCGGAGGCCACCGAAACGTCGCATCATATCCCTGTTTATTTGCTGTGCTGCACTTGAATTTTGTATGATTTTTATGGAATAAACCACTGAAGACTTTTTCACTTGAAGTGCTGCTGGACATTGTTTATTGTTTATATATATATATATATATATATATATATATATATATATATATATATATATATAATGTATATATTTACATACACACACATACACCTACCAGTAGCATCAATTGGTCGTGAAAGGGGGGGGGGGGCCAAGTTGACCTCTCGCACCAGGGCCCAGGAGACATTAGCTACGTCCCTGACATCATGGATTCTGTGGGTGAGGTTCTCTGTCTATTTTACAGTATCCGTATCCTGCTAGACTAGGTGTAATGTTAGAGGGGGTGTTTTTTAACGTTGACTGTCCTGTGCTGAACTCTACATCAACATGTTGTCATGTGTAAAACGTGCATATCCTTAGCTTCAAACTTCAGTTGTCTGTACTAAGTCCTTCTGGGTCCAAAACAATACTACTCCTACTAATGCCCCCACCGTCAATTGTCTATTTGAAAACATACTGGGTGGAATCAAGAGCTGCGGAAGCTGCCTTCTCAACTGGTCTGTTTTTAACAATACTGGCCTGAGAGCCTTCAACTGCGGCCTTCTCCTGCTCCTCAACTGGTCTGTTTTTAATAATACTAACATGGAATCAATCAACTGCTGCCTCCTCCTTCTCCTCAAGTAGCCTCTCCTCAATAATACTGGCCTGGAATCGATCAACTGCTGCCTCCTCCTCCTCAAGTAGCCTCTCCTCGATAATACTGGCCTGGAATCGATCAACTGCTGCCTCCTCCTCCTCAAGCAGCCTCTCCTCGATAATACTGGCCTGGAATCATTCAACTGCTGCCTCCTCCTGCTCATCAAGTAGCCTCTCCTCAATAATACTGGCCTGGAATCGATCTACTGCTGCCTCCTCCTCCTCAAGTAGCCTCTCCTCAATAAGGCTAGGTAAGGATGGTTACCTAGCCTTGGTTTATCCCTTGTCATTACACTGACTTATAGGGCCACTTAATATGGTGGATTTGGTGGTTTCCTAATAGGAGCTGCCACTTGGCTGGTTCCTTCCCGGAGGGATATCTGGCTAGTCCTGTGTTTTGAGACTCTTCAATGAGGCTCCACGGACTCCTCTTTTGCATACTCATGTTTCCCAGGGGGCAATGCACCTAGGACTTCACTGCATTGAGCGCTTTCATTAGCAGCCGGCAGTGTTGTCATTTGGCTGTTCTCCCTGAGTTCAGCAATCTGTTTCTCTTATGGCTCTACTAGGCATTGCTCCCACCTAGCCAGAATCCTGCTCCACACTGATGAGGGGCAACACCCCGAAACAGCTGTCTGTGGATGGTTACCTAGCCTTGGTTTATCCCTTGTCATTACACTGACTTATAGGGCCACTTAATATGGTGGATTTGGTGGTTTCCTAATAGGAGCTGCCACTTGGCTGGTTCCTTCCCGGAGGGATATCTGGCTAGTCCTGTGTTTTGAGACTCTTCAATGAGGCTCCACGGACTCCACTTTTGCATACTCATGTTTCCCAGGGGGCAATGCACCTAGGACTTCACTGCATTGAGCGCTTTCATTAGCAGCCGGCAGTGTTGTTATTTGGCTGTTCTCCCTGAGTTCAGCAATCTGTTTCTCTTACAGCTAGTAGTGTGGCGTCAGAGAGGGTAATCAGTGCGGCGGGTAACATCGTAACACCGCAAAGTACGAGGCTCTCTTGCCACAGTGTTGAGATGCTGACTTTTGTGAAGATGAATCGTGCCTGAATTAATAATACTGGCCTGGAATCAATCAACTGCTGCCTTCTCCTCCTCCTCCCCCTCAAGTAGCCTCTCCTCAATAATACTGGCCTGGTATTGATCAACTGCTGCCTCCTCCTTCTCCTCAAGTAGCCTCTCCTCAATAATACTGGCCTGGAATCGATCAACTGCTGCCTCCTACTCCTCAAGTAGCCTCTCCTCGATAATACTGGCCTGAAATTGATCAACTGTTGCCTCCTCCTGCTCTTCAAGTAGTCTGTTTTTAATTATACTGGCCTGGAATTAATCAACTGCTGCCTCCTCCTGATGCTCAAGTAGCCCCTCCTCAATAATACTGGCCTGGAATAAATCAACTGCTGCCTCCTCCTTCTCCTCCTCCTCAAGTAGCCTCTCCTCAATAATACTCATCAAGTAGCCTCTCAGTGCGGCGGGTAACATCGTAACTCCGCAAAGTACGAGGCTCTCTTGCCACAGTGTTGAGATGCTGACTTTTGTGAAGATGAATCGTGCCTGAATTAATAATACTGGCCTGGAATCGATCAACTGCTGCCTCCTCCTCCT
Source organism: Dendropsophus ebraccatus (assembly GCF_027789765.1). Taxonomy (NCBI): domain Eukaryota; kingdom Metazoa; phylum Chordata; class Amphibia; order Anura; family Hylidae; genus Dendropsophus; species Dendropsophus ebraccatus. The sequence continues at coordinate 42,585,424 of NC_091466.1, forward strand.
CAAGTAGCCTCTCCTCGATAATACTGGCCTGAAATTGATCAACTGCTGCCTTCTCCTGCTCTTCAAGTAGTCTGTTTTTAATTATACTGGCCTGGAATCGATCAACTGCTTCTTTCTCCTCAAGTAGCCTCTCCTCAATAATACTAGCCATGAATCAATCAACTGCTGCCTCCTCCTGCTGCTCAAATAGTCTGTTTTTAATTATACTGACCTGGAATCAATCAACTGTTTCCTCCTCCTCAAGTAGCCTCTCCTCAATAATACTGGCCTGGTATCGTTTCAACTGCTGCCTCCTCCTCCTCAAGTAGCCTCTCCTCAATAATACTGGCCTGGAATCGATCAACTGCTGCCTCCTCCTCCTCCTCAAGTAGCCTGTCCTCGATAATACTGGCCTGAAATCGATCAACTGCTGCCTCCTCCTGCTCTTCAAGTAGTCTGTTTTTAATTATACTGGCCTGGAATCAATCAACTGCTGCCTCCTCCTGCTGCTCAAGTAGTCTGTTTTTAATTATACTGGCCTGGAATCAATCAACTCCTGCCTCCTCCTCCTCAAGTAGCCTGTCCTCAATAATACTGGCCTGGAATCGATCAACTGCTGCCTCCTCCTCCTCAAGTAGCCTCTCCTCAATAATACTGGACTGGAATCAATCAACTGCTGCCTCCTCCTGCTGCTCAACTTGTCTCTTTTCAACAATACTGGCCTGAGAGGCGAGCAATCTACTGCTGCCTCCTCCTGTTCCTCGACTTGTCTCTTCTTAACAATACTGGCCTGAGAAGCGAGCAATCAACTGCTGCCTCCTCCTGCTGCTCAACTTGTCTCTTCTCAACAATACTGGCCTGGGTGCAATCAAGTGCTGCCGCATCCTCCTTGTAAACTTTTTTTTCAATATTTTTTGTCACTATTTTGGCACTTTTATCCACTATATTTTATTAATATTATTCCTATTATTTTTTTTTTTTCTCATTACTTTTGCACTTCCCCCCCCCCCCCACTATTTTCATTGTAATATCAACTGCAACTAAACAAAACTATACTCTATCACACTCCCACTATTGTAGCTGTAATTATTCAGCCGTTAGAGCAAGGTTTGTTTTCGGTTCGATTCGGACGAAGCCGAACTTCATGAAAGTTCGCCGGATCAAACCGAACCAAAATTTTCAAAAGTTCGCTCATCCCTAGTTAGGATGGCGTAACCTGCTTCTAGATTCCCTTTAAAGCGTACCTGTTCCCCTCAAAAAAAAACTTTTAACATGTTACAGAGACTCCCAATAACAAACCGGGTCCGACAGCATCCAATATGATGAAAGTAACTTCAAGGCTTTATTACATAACCAAGTACAATGCAACTTTTCGACCTTTGACAAAGACCCCTTTGGGTGAAAAGTTTCACTCCAGAAGCCTTGAATCTATTTAAACTATATTGGTTGCTGTTGGACCCTGTTTGCACAGACTTCTTCTGGCTTGTTCTTCTGACTGGTTGCGTCTGAACATTAAGACCCCATCTGCTAACTTTTGATATGTCTCTTTGTTTTTTTGTTTTTTTTTTCATGACAGTACCCATTCCTTTTTATTGTGAAAAATAAAAGAAACAGAAGTAGTTTATTTCTCCACAACTTAAAGCGACTCTGTACCCACAATCTGACCCCCACAAACAACTTGTAGGGCACAGATACTCCCGTTTGGCACGGGCTTCAAGTTTAAAAGTTGTTTTTTAGGACAATGACTGCATTACCTGCCGATTAAAAACAGCTATCCGAAGGTACAAGCGGTTTGTGGGGGTCAGATTGTGGGTACAGAGTCGCTTTAAAGTCCGGGCAAAGAGAATTTTTTTCAAAAGTGAAAAAAAATAACATGTACTTACCTCCCCAGCTCCAGCGCTGGGGGCCGCATACCGGCTCTATGGTCCTCTGTTCCCCGGCCCCTTCATGGTTTGAGACCTGTGATGTGATGTTCCAGGCCTGCTCCGCCAGTCAGCAGCAGCAGAGGCGGGACCCCGTTACAGCCACTGACTGGCTAAGTGGGCTTGGAACGTCACGTCCCAGGTCCTCTCTCTAACCACGAAGCGGCCAGGGACTGGAGCAGGGAGGTAAATGCAGGTTATTTTTTTATCCTCTCCCTCCACAACACTTTTTAAAATAATCTTGCTGTCTGGACTTTTAAAAGCCTTCTTGGCTTATATCACTAATGTGTAGGTGCCCTCCAAATGTATGCAGTACAGTTATGGGGCCAGTTTTCCCATTAGATCCCAGTAATATCCACAGGATAGGGAATACTTAGCTGATTTGAGGTGATCTGACTGCACCTAAGTATACAAAATTAACACGTTTAAAAGTTTTTTATTGGTGAAGTCAGAAATGTGTTCTTCATGGTGAAACCCATAAGATCTGTCATCTGCAGACTGTTTCAGGGCAATTTTTATATTTTATAATTATCTTATAATAATTAAGCAACTAGTGGCCGTAGTGAGGGGTGGGTAACCTGTGACTGTAGAGTATCCATAAGAACCATAATGGCCTATACCAGATGACATTACCTTCTATTTTAGAACTGATACATGGCCTATCATTGAGTATATTAGTAATGTACAAAGTGTCATCAATATCTCATTATGTAAAGTCTGTAGCACCTCTTATTGTGCACCCTACTGGTGCTCCCCACTGTGTTTAAGCATTGCTTGGCTAATTTAATTATTCCTATATCTCTTATACAGGATCTGGTGATGCTGTGAATGCTATAATGAACCTGTAAACGTGCAGATAAATCATCCTATTATCAGAGATTACTGAAATGGAAAGAACGTTTAGATAGATGGCAATATGCACGACTTGGCAGAAGTATCTGTGCACCCCTTCTGATCAGCAGGTATGGTTATTTCAGCTCCACATGTTATTAAGAAGTACATAAAATCACCTAATCCAAGAAAGATTATAATAGTAGTCATACCACAGGTTCCTTTAAGGATTAATTTATGTATCATGATCATGTCCCCTTTTGTTGTGCACATTTCCTAAAATAGCAGCAAACCCCATGCTCTCCTCTTATCCTCTGTTAAGCTTAAAGGGGTTGTTCACAAAAAATGTTTTTCTTTCAAATCAACTGGTGCCAAAAAGTTCCAGAGTTTTGTAATGTACTTCTATTAAAAAATGTAAAGTCTTCCAGTACTTATCAGCTGCTGTATGTCCTGCAGGAAGTGGTGTATTCTTTCCAGTCTGACACAGTGCTCCATCTGCTGCCATTTCTGTCCATGTCAGGAACTGTCCAGAGCAGTAGGAAATGCCCATAGAAATCCTGACAATAACAGCTGATTGATGGGGTTTGCAGCTTCTATTCTTTAATAAGCCCCCCCCTCCGCTCCAAGGACAAATAAGTTTTGCATATGTTTTTAGTTGAGTTTATCACTCCTATCATGACTGTCCATAATGTAGAGAGGAAGCTGTGTTTTACCCTTTTGCACATGCTCACCATCAGCCCCTGTTGAATAATGCATTTTGTGTGACCTTCCGAGATGAATAGGGAAGGAAAGTGATAACTGCTCTGAGCAGATTTCTAATAATTGGTTGTCACTTTTTAGGATCATTAAGACATTAGACTTTTAAAAAGACTGTAATCGCCGCTTCTACATTTCTATAGGAAGGTTCTGCAAATAAAAAGAGAACCCTGATACCATGTAAGAGCAGAATCCGTATTCTCTCTACTATTACGGAAAATGTGACAAGTCTTCATTAAAGGGTTCCTCCTACCAAGGCTTTAATGGTGTATTGATAAGATACGTGTTGGTTTCTATTCAGCAGAGGGATTCCCACTGATCTTTACAAGGAGGAGGTTCCATAGCTAGGTATAGAACAGCCGCCTCTCTGCACTAATCCCTTGAAACAACGCCACTCCTAAACCAACCTTCTAGTTCTGGTATGGAATACTACTATAGCAGTGTTAGGCAGTGTGACAAGCAAGTTAACAATTTAAAAGGGTATTCAGCTCAAACATAACTTTTGATATGTTGTTGCCCATGGTGAGACTAACAATTCCTTCCGTACTTGTTATTATCTATTCAGCCTCCTCCCCCAAGTTCTGAGCTGCTGCTTTCTGCTGAAGACACGAAAATCTGTGTAAGCCTTTCTCTCTGTCTCTCCCCCCCCCTTCTGAGACAGCTGATGTACACAAATCCCTGGCAGGCTGTGTCTGCAACATTGTAACTTCTTTGTAATGCCGGGAGGAATAATTAAAGTGAGTTAATTAGTAACTGGACCCTAGATTAACCCTTCCAGAATTATAAAGAAGTTACAATGTTGCATATAAAGCCGTCCAAGGACTTGTTTACATTGGCCATCTTGGAAGGGAGGGGGGAGGAGGGGGAGACAGAGAGAGGCTCACACACAGATTTCTGTGTTTTTAGCAGAAAGCAGCAGCTGAGAACTGAGGGTAGAAGACTGAATAGATAATAGCAAGTATAGCAGGAATTGTTAGTCTCACCATGGACAGCAACATTAACAAAAGTTATGTTTGAGTGGAATACCCCTTTAACTCATGATGCCTAGACACAGATTAAGAGCCCCAAGCCACACAACAACATTATTATGATAGCAGCTGAGATACGGGTACTGAGGCGCTGTAGTATTACTGTCTGATAGATGTGGGTCCCTTATCTGGAAGCTGGACCTATCTTGAAATTAAAGTTCACTACTGCCTTCATGCAGAGGACAGAACTGGTCAGGAAGCCGACAAGAACAGGCTGTGTTTTGTATTTGGTTTAGCTGCCATTGACTTTATTGACCGATGCACAAGCAAAGTTTCACTGCTCACTACGCTGTTTTAAGAGCTCCCAAAGTTACCAAAGCATCAAAGCTAGCTTGTCATTCTGTTTGTGCAACTCCCACAAACCTCTATGGGAGTTACATATACATTGGAAAACAGCCCATTTACTGTAACTGTGTTTGGCATCTCAACCATGTCAGGTTGCCACAAGCAGGCTAGAAAAAATCTGGTCCTAGACGTGGTCAGCTCTTTCTGATGTTAAAAACCTATATTAAGTAGTATAGTTGCACATGTTAATACACATTGTTGTGTAAATATGTGAGTATTACATGGACCTGGAGCCAGTGTGGCTTTGTTATTACTTGTGTGCCAGTAATATGGTACTATACAGCAATGTAGGCTGCAGCCAGTTTGATCAAAGCTAAAGACAATGTAATTTACAAATTCCAATCAATTGGAGATGGAGCAAGTAATAAGAGACTATTAAAATCATTATGTCTCTGGACAAATTCAGAGCTCATGTTTTATGCAGAAGATGTCCTATTTTTATAGTGGAAAGGCATTTGTGTCTCCAAACAAACAGAAGGTCACTGTTTAGTCATTTAGACTAAGACAAAAGGCAGTCACATTGTGATGAGAGCAAAGCTTTGTGAGTGCAGAGACTGTGGGAGAAGGAGATTCTGGAACATATGGAAACAGACCATGGGGACAAAAAAAAGTCTTCCTGGGGGACACAATGCAGAGTAATTAAGGATCTGCTTCTCTTTGTTCATACAAATGTGGTTGTCTTTTTTTTTCTTTTTACAATGTATAGTGACCATAACAGTATATTCTTTTACAATTAACATTCTTTCAGTTTGATTATGGCTTACATTGTCAGTGTAATAGAATTTTCCATGGAAAATCATTGTATTATGCGAAATACCATTGCACTGCATGCATTTTTCCAACATGATAGTAACTAGAGATGAGCAAACTGTTCGGACTTTTGGTCCAAAAGCAGTTCGCTCTCTCATTATGCCTGCTATCCCGGCCGCATAGTTGCGCTCCAGGGAAAATGCGGCATGGATATTCCAGAGAATCCATGGTGAATTTCCTGGAATATCCTGGCCGCATAATTCGCAGGATCGCAACTATGCGGCCGGGATCACAGGCATAACGAGAGATCGCCGATGCCGTCAGACCAAAAGTCCGGCGGTCCGCTCATCTCTAATAGTAACCACTTAAGCCCTAACAAAGAACAATGGGGAAAAGAGCTAAACTGCAGCAGGTACTGCATAAGCTGGAATAAAATAAGCCTTTAAACAGGTTATCATACAAAATATTGTACAAGCATAAAAAGTTTAGGGCTTAGCTTGACCCTGTACAGCACTTCTTATTGTAACTAAAGATCCTTATACACACTAGAAAAAAAGTTGTCTTAACTCACTTTTATCAGATCCATCTAATCATAACCATTATGAATGGTGTGAAATAGATGCCTAGGGCTGATAAAAAAAAAGGTATACTCACCTACCCCAATCCTCTGCAGCTACTGTGCTGATATTCCTGGTCCCTGATTCTCTTGACTACTTCCTGGATCTTGATGATGCATCCTTCCTGCAGGAACTGTCCAGCTTAGCCCCTCAATGGCTGTAGCTCTGTCCTGACTCAGCAGGGCAGTTGCTGCAAAGATGATGGGTAATTTTGAGCCAAGATGCCTGGGGACCAAGATAATTGGCACAGTAGTTATAGGGGCTTGAGTAAGGTGCTTGAGAAAGGCTGCTATTGTTGAGCCGAAACATGGCACTCCGGTGAAATAAAAACTCCTCTGATTTGAAGTGCTGTCTGTTGCTGCATTCTCTGGGTTGAGTAAGGTGAGTACATCTTTTTTATTTTTATAGCATCCCAGAGATCTGTAAAAATAAGATATGATCCCCCTTCAAGCTGGCCAGAAGCTGGGGAAGTGAGCATGTAAAGTTTCACATATTAGATAATTTTTGGTCTCAAGGAAGATGGTCACTGCCAGAGCTGTTGGCATTGGCATATCCTCTTCTTCACATTCAGAACACATGCAATCCCAGCTAGGGGCTGAGGGAAGGGGTGAAGAAAAAGATTTTTTGGCACAACTATATCAAGCGTAAGATCAGATTAAGGGCTAAGGTCATAGGCACAATAAAAGCAGCCAATGCAGTGCCAATGAATGCCCTTATGAGAACATTACAAAGTAATGAGGTCTCCACAGTGTTAGCAAGCATGGTTGTAAAAAGTGTACTCAAATAACGTAAATGGGATGGAGGCACTAGGACCCACTGTAGCAGGTGCTAAGAATTGTGATGATGTCAAGCAGAACCAGAAAGTGGGCGAAATGTAATCTTTGCTATGGAGACCCCTCCATTCATCCCCTATTTATGCAAATGAAAGTGTCATCTGACAACTGTCAGATATATACATGTAAATATATATTATACATGTGTACTGCATATATGATATATAATTGCTTAGTTACCAACAGGGGAAATCGACGCACATTTTTCTTTATATAAGAAGGAAAAAAGACAAAAGGTGTAATATAATAGATAATACGTGCCTTTTTCTTCTAGTCAGTGTCTGCTGGAGACACAAAGCGGTGAGTCTCCTGGAGATAATTGCATTTCTCACCCTATAGAATATGTTGAGGTAGACAGGGTATTTGTATTCTCTATAATACCAGGTAATTTAGCCGAGAATTGAAAAGAATGGGCTGACCTCTAAAAGGTCTGTAGTAATCAAAGTCTTCCCATTTGCACTTCCCTGCACTGCAGCGTTTGTAATGTGTGAAAAGCCTCAGCAATTGGTCTTCTGGAAAAAGACAAGGGTGTGATGGCTTTCTCCGATAGTATAAGCACTTATTAAAATTGCTGACCCGCACCAGAACAGTCTGGAAATGCATTGCTCCGTTGCTGGATTTTGGTATGTCAGAGATGCATGTAATGTAAACCACTTAAGTGCAGCTTTTTTTCCATTTAGACTGGAAATAGTTTTTGTGCTACTGTTATTATTGCAAGTACTGCTTCTTTTAGCAAGACTTTATGTAAAACACATAGGATCTTCCCCAGTGAATGTTAACGCCTTAAGGGCTGGGCCTGAAATGGCCTTAAAGACTGGGTCAATTGTCACTTTTGCGTTTTCTTTTTTTCCTCCTTGCCTTCTAAGACCCATAATTTTTTATTCTTTCACCTACAGGGCCCCCAAAATATAATTTATGGGGTGAATTTGGGTAAAAAAATGTGATTCCGCAAATTTTGGGGGGTTCCGTGTTTATGTAATGCACTGTAAAATTGACATTTTTTCTTTATTCTATAGGTCAGTGTGAATACTGCGATATGCATGTTTACTAGGTTTTCTAACGTTTTTCTATTTTTTATTAGTGGTAAAACTTTTTTTGCAAATAGGTGTGATTACAATGGCCCTATTGTAATTCTTATAGCGCTTTTATTTTTTCACCTACTGGTCGTACTGGGCATAATTTTTTGTGCCATGATCTCTATTTTTTATTAGTAACATTATTTTCTAGATCAGACATATCGATTGCCTTTTATCATTTTTTTATTCATGAAATTTAATTTTAAAAAGCAATCTCTGCATTTTCTTTACCGTTTTTTGTTCACGTCGTTCACTGAGCAGGAGCAATATTGTTTTATTTTAAAAGATTGAACCATTACGCACGCTACGGTATATAATATGTTAATTAACTTTATTATTTTTATGTGTTTTATGTATAAAATGGGAAGAAACGTAATTTTATTGGTGGAGGGGCTTCGGGACATTTTTTAAAACTTTAATTTTTATTTTTTTTTTACACTTTTATAGTCCCCTTAGGGAACTATTACATACATTCATAGGATTCCTCACACTGATCCCTGCTATGCCATAGCATAGCAGGGATCAGTGTTATCTGCAATCAGAAGAGTGAAGAACTGACTGAGGAAGTTAAGAGACCTTCGGCAGTCAGGCCATGCAATCAGGACCACTGCAGACATGCTGCGGGGTGTCCTGATCGGTAAGTGACAGGAGATTCCCCTGTCACTTACACGCCACGCCATTGCAGCAACCCACCATTGAGGGTGAGGGTCTTTACCTGCTATGAAGCGAGCTCAGCTCCCGAGCCTGCTCCATAGCCGGGTACCTCGGTGGGGTGTACATTTACGCCAAGGCCCAGGCTGTGGGGACGTAAATGTACGCCCCTGGTTGTTAAGGGGTTAAATTCTCTACAATATTTTTTATTATTGATCTGTGCTAATGAAATTTATTACTGAATCTTTATGAGTCCATTATTAGAATATACGCTTTAGTGTGTGATGGCAAGGACTGCTATGTGAGCCCTATATAGTTATGGGTTCGGAACCACCTTCATCCCTGCCCCCCCCTTCCTTTTTCTTGGACCCTATTATTTGCTGTACAGTGGTCCCTCAACATATGATATTAATTGGTTCCAGGACAACCATTGTACTTTGAAACCATTGTATGTTGAGACCAAAACTATGGAAAACTGGTAAATTGGTTTAAAGCAAAATAAGCAGATAACTAATATTGGTAAAGCAGGTAATTACAGCAGTCAGAAAGGACTACTGGAGACTGTAAATTACTTTCTTTGTAAAGGACCGGAGCATTTTCACAGACCAGATCACACAGGGTCCCAGAAAAATAAAATGAAGCTGTACAGGTAAAGAGCAATGCAGGACATGTAGTATCACACTCTACTGCAGAAAGGAGATACTAGACAGTCAACCAGGGCACTTCACTAATACTGTGGGTTTAAGAGTAAAATGGACACTTTTATTCGTCGCGCATCTAGTTATTCACATGTGTTGCAGATCCTGACTGTCTGTAGCATTGAATGTTGAGTCTGGTCTCAAGTTATGATGGTCCAGAAAGGAACATTGTATGTTGATAATATTGTATCTTGAGGCCATTGTAGGTTGGGGAACCACTGTACATGGAACCTTGTGGTGAAAGCATCATTCATTCCCAGAATAAAAATTATCATCAGTGTAACAATATCTATATCATGTCTAGCAGCTGCCATTCATCATAAGGTTAAGGAAGGTTGATCTTCCCAATAAATCTGCAGTATTTATGCATAAATTGACATGCAGATAATTCAAAATCTACTCCAAATGGCAATTTCCACTTAAAGTTCTTTGCAAATTCCATTCACCTTGCTGCTACTGTTATAAGCTGCATATGAATTTTTCTGCAGAAAATCCTCATCACACTGCCTCATAATGATATACCCTTGAAGCGACTCTGTACCCACAATCTGCCCCCCCAAACCACTTGTAACTTGGATAGCTGCTTTTAATCCAAGATCTGTCCTGGGGTCCGAACGGCAGGTGATGCAGTTATTGTCCTAAAAAACTACTTTTAAACTTGCAGCCCTGTGCCAAACTGGCGTGGCCTAGAATGTCTGTGCATTAGGCTTGCACAACCTCTCTGTCCCTCCTTCCGACCCTCTTCATCGTTAGGAATGCCCCAGGCAGATTTTCTCCTATTCATCAGCTGTGTGAGCACGGCACATGGGCTGGATTGTTAAGGCACCTGTGCAGTGTTCTCTGCAGAGGAATAGGAAAAATCCTGCCAGTGGCATTCCAAAGGATGAAAAGGGTGGGGAGGAGGGACAGAGGGGTGGTGAAAAGTTGGGTGGGCACAGATACTCTAGGCCACGCCAGTTTGGCACAAGGCTGCAAGTTTAAAAGTTGTTTTTTAGGACAATAACTGCATCACCTGCCGAACGGACCCCTGGACAGATCTTGGATTAAAAGCAGCCATCCGAAGGTACAACAGTTTGGGTGGGCAGATTATGGGTACATGGTCACTTTAAAGAGCACTCTAATTCATTGCAGCCATGTGAAATGCAAATATGCATGTGGTAGACTAAGATCCTCCAATGTAATACACATCCCAGATAGATCCCCATGTAATACAGACTTCAGACCACCCATAATGTAATACAGACCCCCACATGTAATATAGACCTGTGAAAGACCCACTCATGCATTACAGACCTCAGACAGACTCCTATATATACCCCAAGATATACCTTCATACTTTAATACAGACCCCCCCCCCCCCCCCCCCCCCCCCCTCATAATGTAATACATACCCCAGAAAATAAAACTTATGTTTTACAGACATTAAATAGACTCCCATTATGTAGTACTGACCTCAGGCAGACTTATATAATGTAATACAGAACCCCCTTTGTATCGCAGGCCTCAGATACATATGCTAATGAGGCTCTATGGGGCTACAAGGCAGTACCCTGTACAGTTACTACTGATGCAGGTAAAAGTGCTGGTAAATATTAAAGAACAGTTTTTTGGAGGGAATGCCTAGAGTTAGACCCTCTAAATCTAATCATAATTGTCTATCCAAAAGATAAGTCATCATTTTTATAGATCTGGATAACCCCTTCTATGACATCACCCAGTTGTAAGGCATAAGGTGCGTACATTCAAGGGAATCAATTAAACATAGTTGTGTATGGCTGTGATCACAGATTGTGTTTTTTTCCCATGTTTTTGGAGGTTTTCCCCCAATTTTGTGGCATTTTGGGCAGAATCGTGGCAATCTCATTCGCTTTAAATGCAGCAAAGTCAAAGATAAAAATTGTCTATCCCAGATTTAACATAACCATCACATTTTCTGTAGTTACTTGAATGATATCTCCGGAGGGAGCGGTCTGAATCATCTCTCTAGGGGCAGCACATCTAAAAGAATGGTCAGAAACACTCACTTTGCTCTTTTTAGTCCACATGACAGCTGTGGCCTTCGCCTTTCAATAAAATTTAAGATGAATGTGTCAGGTGACATATGCTCTCTTTTATCTTGGATAAAGAAACACTAAAACATAAGGGCATACATACAGTAGAACTAATGCAACTGTTATGGGGACACGTTATTGTCATCTGCCATTGTCATGGGTGTACCCAGTACCTTCTATAGGTAGTAGCTTGGAATATGATGGTGTTGAACAACCTTTGAGAGGGATCTCATTTTTATCCTTGCCATGCCTCCCCATCCTCATTGTATACCCAATACTAAACACTGTGTATGGGGCCGTACACATAAACCGATACACCTAACTCCTACATACTATGGACTGGTCCACCAAACAGCTTAACATTACAATCTGTTCACTGGACTTGAGGGACTAGAACTCCAAACCAGCATAGAAGCCCAACACATGGTAGCACCATTTTTCAACGTTGCTTTGTTGGCAAAAGAGCATTTGGCACTTCTATATGGATTGTTCAACAAGAAGAAAAGCTGCTACACTAATTTTGGAAAGGCAATTTTGTATGTTTGAATTGTCGAAGACAACCGTAATTCAGTAATAGTCAATGAGACGTCCCAGTGTGTTCCAGACAAAGCACCCCAAACACTCTGTGTCTGTAACGAGATAATTCATGAAAGCATTATCCTTAAATAACTCCATTTCGGTTTTCTCATGGCCTGTTCTCCGCAGATCTGCTGAGCGGAGCCTTACTAGCACTTCCTAACTGATTCAAAATAAAATCCCTGCGCTTTACTGATAGAGCTGTGCTATCCTAGTCAATCTCTTATCGTATATTCCGTAAAGCAGTCATGAATATTTTATCTCTTCTAGATGAACCGTAGATAAATGTTAAAACCTTTAAGTGGAAATCATTAATTCCTCAGCTGCGGAGCTGCTTTCATGGTCACTGCAGTGGATTGTAGCAATATAGAAGCAGTGTATATTTTCTGTTTGATTTAGTTTGCAGCAGAAACTATTGTACAGAATGGTTGTATATCTAACGCAGTAGGTCTGAGGCCTTATGCGCACTGCAGCACTATGTGCTGAAAGCTTTATTGTAGCACCTACGTATTCTGCCACTCTGTACCATAGACATAGTGAGTGCTGTATAAGGCTAAGTTCCCACAACATATTTTTTACCTAATAAAATTTCCATCTTTTAATAGAGACAGGCGTTTTTAATGATCATGAACATAATGGCATCTTTGCACCTTTTATTACATAAAAAAGACCTTGTGGGAACACAGCCTGAAGTGGCAACTGCAGTGCACATATAAAGTGTAATGTTAGCTGAGTTTCTGCAATTTAGGGTTGTGGTTGGTTGTGATCATATAATTTATTTTAACCCTATAATGACAGATCATGTTGTGAGCTCTGCTCGCTTCAAAGACTTGCAATAACCTCTTAGATGCTGCCCAGCCATCCATCATTTACCAATAACTGCGTTTAAGTGTATGTGACAGGAGTTGCTCCTGTCCCCTACTGATTGGAGCGCTGCGGGGGTGTTGATTGAATTTACTGACTGACGGAGGTATTCTGCTTACCTCCATGCAGTCTGTTCTTCGGTCTTCTGGTAGAGTCTGCCATAGGCAAACTCTATTGGAAGATAGCACATAACACTGATCAATGCTGTGCAATGGCATAGCATTTACCAGTAAATGTAATCTTATTATTGCTGGTAATAGTCCCCCAGACTTAAAGAGTACAAAAAATTAATAAATTAAAAAATGTTTTTAAAAATATGACATAACCTTTATAAAAGTTTAAATCACTCCATTTTCTCATTTTATAAATAAAAACACATAATAAATAATCATATTATATTGTACCGTGCGTTATTGTCCAATCTATTAAGATATAACATTGATGGTCCCACACAGTGAATAGTGTGAATGGAAAGAAGAAGAAAAAACAAGGATTGATAATTTTTTTTGTTACTTTATATTTTTAGAAAAAAAAATTATATAAAGTGATGAAAAACTCCAAGCTACTCAAATATGGTTCCAATAAAAACTAGACATCATAGTGCAAGAGTCACAATAGGGACATTTTAATTATAATTGTTTATAAATAAAAAAAAGTTTTGCTGTTAACCCTTAGAGGACCAAGCCAATTGAAATTTTTGCATTATTGTTTTTTCTTCCTTGTGCTTAAAAAGCCATAGCACTTGCATTCTTGTACTTTGCAATGACAGATTGATTTTTTTCATAAAGTACACTGCAAAACCAGAAAAAAAATTCAATGTGTGGTGAAATTGAAAAAAAAAAAAAAAAAAAAAAATATATATATATATATATATTTTTTTTTTTTTTTTTCGTTTTTACGCCGCCCGCCCTGGGGTAAAACTGACTTGTTATACACTACCATTCAAAAGTTAGGGGTCACCCAAACAATTTTGTGTTATCCATGAAAAGTCACACCTATTTACCACCATACGTTGTGAAATGAACAGAAAATAGAGTCAAGACATTGACAAGGTTAGAAATAATGATTTGTATTTGAAATAACATTGTTTTTACATCAAACTTTGCTTTCGTCAAAGAATCCTCCTTTTGCAGCAATTACAGTATTGCACACCTTTGGCATTGTAGCTATTAATCTGTTGAGGTAAGCTGGAGAAATTGCCCCCCACGCTTCTAGAAGCAGCTCCCACAAGTTGGATTGGTTGGATGGGCACTTCTGGCGTACCATACGGTCAAGCTGCTCCCACAACAGCTCAATGGGGTTCAGATCTGGTGACTGCGCTGGGCACTCCATTACCGATAGAAAACCTGCTGCCTGCTTCTGCTGTAAATAGTTCTTGCACAATTTGGAGGTGTGTTTAGGGTCATTGTCCTGTTGTAGGATGAAATTGGCTCCAATCAAGCGCTGTCCACTGGGTATGGCATGGCATGGTGTTGCAAAATTGAGTAATAGCCTTCCTTATTCAGAATCCCTTTTACCCTGTACAAATCTCCCACCTTACCAGCACCAACCCCAGACCATCACATTACCTCCACCATGCTTAACAGATGGCGTCAGGCATTCTTCCAGCATATTTTCATTTGTTCTGCGTCTCACAAACGTTCTTCTTTGTGATCCAAACAGCTCAAACTTGGATTCATCTGTCCACAACACTTTTTTCCAGTCTTCCTCTATCGAATGTCTGTGTTCTTTTGCCCATCCTAATCTTTTCCTTTTATTGGCCAGTCTCAGATATGGCTTTTTCTTTGCCACTCTGCCCTGAAGCCCAAAATCCCACAGCCGCCTCTTCACTGTAGATGTTGACACTGGTGTTTTGCGGGTACTATTTAATGAAGATGCCAGTTGGGGATCTTCATTTCTAAGAACAAGAATAGACTGTCGAGTTTCAGATGAAAGTCCTTTTTTTCTGGCCATTTTGAGCGTTTAATTGACCCCACAAATGTGATACTCCAGAAACACAATCTGCTCAAAGGAAGGTCAGTTTTGTAGCTTCTGTAACGAGCTAGACTGTTTTGAGATGTGTGAACATGATTGCACAAGGGTTTTCTAATCATCAATTAGCCTTCTGAGCCAATGAGCAAACACATTGTACCATTAGAACACTGGAGTGATAGTTGCTGGAAATGGACCTTAATACACCTATGTAGATATTGCACCAAAAAACAGACATTTGCAGCTAGAATAGTCATTTACCACATTAGCAATGTATAGAATGTATTTGTTTTAAAGTTAGGACTAGTTTAAAGTTATCTTCATTGAAAAGTACAGTGTTTTTCCTTCAAAAATAAGGACATTTCAATGTGACCCCAAACCTTTGAACGGTAGTGTATATGTTTCTCAAGTCGTTCCGATTACAACAATATGTAACATATATAACTTTTATTGTATCTGATGGCCTGTAAAAAATTCAAACCATTGTTAACATAAATATGTTCCTTAAAATCGCTCTATAGCGCTTTTATCCTTTGGTCTATGGGGCTGTGTGAGGTGTAATTTTTTGCGCCATGATGTGTTCTTTCGATCGGTACCTTGATTGCGCATATGCGACCTTTTGATCGCTTTTTATTATAATTTTTCTGGATTTGATGCGGCCAAAAATGCACAATTTTTTACGATTACGCCATGTACCGTGCAAGATCAGGAATATGATAAATTAATAGTTCGGGCGATTACGCACGCGGCGATACCACACATATTTATTTATGAGGGGGTTGATTTAAACTTTTATTAGGGGAGGGTTTTTTTATTAATGGAAACTCTTTTTTTTTTACTTTTACACTTATACTAGAAGCCCCCCTGGGGGACTTCTAGTATAAGTACACTGATCTCTCATTGAGGTCTATCCTGTATACTAATACAGGATAGATCAATGAGATAGGCACTTTGATTGCTTCCGGCTGCTGCAGCCGGAAGCAATCAAGTGCCTAGCCGGGATCAGCGCCGTTACGGCGCTGAGCCTAGCAGGAGTAGGATGTGCTGATGTCCCAGAGGAGCAATCCACCCCACTAGACACCAGGGATGGCTGCATTCAAGTAATCAGATGCAGCTGTCAACTTTGACAGCTGCATCCGATTACTTTATTAGCGGGCACGGCGATCGGACCTTGCCCGCTAATAGCCGCGGTCCCGTGGCGGTTCAGAGCGCGGCTGCCGCGCGGTCCCGCTCTGAACACATGTAGGCGGCCCTGGACGTACAGGTACGTCCAGGGTCGCCTAAGGGTTAAAAAATAGTAAAATGTTAGAAACTGTAAAGTACATTGTGTAGACACGGAATCCTCTCAAATACAAACATAAAAATTTTTGGGGGGCTTTGTAATGCATTTTATGGTGGATTAAAAGGCACCATTACAAAGTACACTTGATCCTGAAAAAAACTACCCTTTTTTGGTGCTGTAGATGGAAAAATAAAGCCAAGGAGGAAAAAAAAAAAAATTGGCCTGGTCATTTAGGCCATATTGGGCTGGGTCATAAAGGGGTTAATGTGCTACTATATTTTTTCTTTGCTTTTCATTTACACAGTGTGTCCCAAAAGATCACAATAACTCTCTGGGTAGATTATAGCCATTTTGGTTCAACCTCAATTACAGAGCCAAACAATTCTGTATTGTAACATTTATCATAATCTGAGGTGACCCCGATGAAGCGAGACCTAGGAACTCTGATATAGCGAAGGACATCATGATCAATCACTTACCTACTGGGAGTCATTTCCACTTTAAGCATTATATACATAGCCTTCATTTCTCTGTTTCTCTCTCAGGTGTCCAAATGTGACTTAGATCTGCAGAGATGACCCTGCAGCTACACGATTGTTCATGCACTCATGTTTCCATAGCAGTGACAATTATTAATGGGCTTCCATTACAAAGGTTATTCATTCTTTAGGAAAAAAAAAAAAAAGTTGAAACAAGTGGCTGAAATTTAATAAAATAACATACAACCTTTATTCACCTCCCCTATCCCATGGAAATTCAGCAATAGCAGCTCCAGTGGATGCCCTGGTCTCTGTATACCAATGGGCAGCATGTGACCGATGGAGCCAGTAATTTGCTTTAGCAGTCATGTGCAGCGCTGCTGGCATCACCAGTCCGTGATGGGAACCATGATGTCAGTATTACTGCACGTGACTGCTGAGGCCAAAAACTGGGGCACTCCCTGTAGCTTGTGCACTTGATTGCTATGGGATGAAAAAGGTGATATTTAGGTTATTTTAGTACATTGCGGTCACTACTTTAAATTTTTTAAAACATTTTTAGGTCCCTAAAGGGTTACTCCGGCAACAAAACCCACTGTTTTTATATAAACTGGTATTAGAAATTTATAGAAATTTGTTAATTACTTCTTCTTGCCGGTAAGGAGAACTTCCGGACGCCGGGAAAAGCCGCTATCAGATCATCATGCTGTAAGTACTTTATGTCCTCTTACAGTACCCCCTTGATCTACCGCAATGTAAGGAGTAGAGATGAGCGAACTTTTCAAAAGTTCGGTCCGACCGGACTTCGGATTTCATAGTTTAAAGCATCTATATGATACGGGGGTAGTGTATTTGGTTGAATTTAGGGCTCTACATGTCAGTAACATCGTTATCTTTTCGATATCTCAGTCATTTTTTTTTTTTAGACTTCAATACTCACCATTACAGGGTCTATGGAGGAAATTCATCATTACAGGGTCTATGCAGGAAATTCACCATTACAGGGTCTATGCTGGAAATTCACCATTACAGGGTCTATGCAGGAAAAAGGTCACAAATGCAGTGAAGGAGCAGCAGTAGTCATTGGAGGCCAGTGGAGGTCCAGCAATAGTCATTTGAGGCCAGTACAGGAGCAGCAGTAGTCAACATGGAGGGCAGGCAGGAGCTACAGTAGTCAACATGGAGGGCAGGCAGGATCAGCAGTAGCCAACATGGAGGCCAGGCAGGAGCAGCAGTAGCCAACATGGAGGCCAAGCAGGAGCAGCAGTAGCCAACATGGAGGCCGGTACAGGAGCAGCAGTAGCCAACATGGAGGCAGGCACAGCAGTAGACAACATGGATGCCAGTTAAGGCCAAGCAGTAGCCAACAAGGAGGAAAGGGCAGGCACACCAGTAGTCAACCTGGATGCCAGTTAAGGCAGAGCAGTAGCCAACATGGAGGCAAGAGCAGGCACAGAAGTAGTCAACCTGGATGCCAGTTAAGGCCCAGCAGTAGCCAACAAGGAGGCAAGGGCAGGCACACCAGTAGTTAACCTGGATGCCAGTTAAGGCAGAGCAGTAGCCAACATGGAGGCAAGAGCAGGCACACCAGTAGTCAACCTGGATGCCAGTTAAGGCAGAGCAGTAGCCAACATGGAGGCAAGAGCAGGCACTGAAGTAGTCAACCTGGATGCCAGTTAAGGCCCAGCAGTAGCCAACAAGGAGGCAAAGGCAGGCACAACAGTAGTCAACATGGATGCCAGTGAATGGCTGAAATGGTTACACAGCTTTCGAGCCATTGACAGCACAGTCTGTAAATGGGATGAAGACTTTAGAAAGTGTGTAACTATTATGTTTAAAACATGTGCCATACACGGGGGGTGCCTCATACCTCCTCGACGCAGCGCAGACAGAATGTTGCTCCCATTGTCACTCACCACCGTCCCAACTTTAAGATGGTGTTGAGTCAGCCACGAGAGGATTTCTGTCTTGATCAGGCAGTGCAGCTCTTCCCCTGTGTGTCTCCTTTCACCCAGGCAGGCTAGGTGCAGCACAGCGTGACACCTCCGTGCTACACCCAAGTGGTACAAGGGAGGATCACTGGCGGTTGAGGAGGTTTTGGACCTACTGGAGGAGGTGGAGGAGGACCGCGACACAGGAACCTTGCTGTGACAACGGGGTGGTGTCATCGCCCTTCCCTGGCCAAGTTGCTGGGGGTCCTCCGGCCATATTACATTTACCCATTGAGCAGTAATGGCCATATACTGCCCTTGCCCGTAATTACAGCTCCAGATGTCTGTGGTTAAATGTACATGTCTGCTCAATGAATGGTTTAGCGAGTCAGCAACCTTTTTGCGAACATAACTATACGGGCGGGATAGCTGTGTTGGAAAAGTAGTGTCGACTTGGCACCTTCCACCGTGGCTCCACACACGACATCAGTTCACGGAAAGGTGCTGAGTCAACAACTTTAAACGGCAGAGCCTGGAGCACCAGCAACTTGGCCAGGTGGGCGTTCAGCTTGACTGCTGCGGGATTGCTGGGTGCATATGTCTGCCTCCGGTATAGGGACTCCATTATGCCAGGCTGCCTACTGCTAGCAACACAGGGACCACCAGCCGAAGAAGGGAGTGAAGCCACACTCCCTTCCACAGAGGAGGTCTGACTGTGAAAGGCCCCCCTGACTACTGGAGCTTCCTACTGCTGTTGACCGCGGGTCTGCCTAGGCCTGCTGTGACCCACTATCACCCCGTTTCTGGCACTTCATATGGGCAGCCATGGCGCTGGTGCCAGGATGGTAACTCTTGCCTCTTTTAATGCGCCTGTCGCACAGGCAACAGATGACCACATAGGTATCCTCCAGGCACTTTTTTTTAAAAAACTGCCACACAGGCAAGGTGTAGAATCTAGTACCGACAGGCTGCGAGGATGGGTGGGCGCTGCCAATACTAGGACCTGCAGTGGAGGAGGTTTCCCCAGTGGTCATCTGCTTCTCCCGGCTACGCTTCCGACTTGTTAGTTGACTACTACTGCCTGTCTGCTTTTTAGTAGTGGCGGGCCTGCTGTCGGACGGATTCCCGGTTGACGAATCCGTCGAATAAGCCAAATCCTGCCATGGCTGCAGCTTTTGACACTGTAGACCACCAGCTCCTTCTCTCCACGCTCCGTTCTATTGGCCTCAAGGACTCTGCTCTTTCCTGGTTTTCCTCCTATTTCTCCGACCGCTCCTTTAGCATATCACCGTCTGGCTCCACCTCATCTTCTCTCCCCCTTACAGTCGGGGTTCCTCAGGAATCAGTCCTGGGCCCTCTCCTTTTCTCACTTTACACTTTACCCATCGGACAAATCATCAGTAAGTTTGGTTTTCAGTACCATCTCTATGCTGATGATACCCAGCTATATACCTCCTCCCGTGATATCACCCCCGCACTTCTACAGAACACCAGTAACTGTCTGTCTGCCATCTCTAACGCTATGTCCTCCCTATTCTTAAGACTCAACCTTGCTAAGACTGAGCTTCTTGTCTTCCCTCCCTCTGCTAAACACCCTCCACCTGACATCTCCATCTCTGTCTGTGGTGCGACCATAGCCCCTACACAGCAAGCCCGCTGCCTTGGGGTTATGTTTGACTCTGATTTCTCTTTCACTCCTCATATTAAATCTCTTTCACGTTCCTGTAATCTGCATCTAAAAAACATCTCTAAAATCCGTCCCTTCCTTACTGTCGAATCTGCTAAAACTCTCATTGTCGCTCTGATTCATTCCCGTCTAGACTACTGCAATTCCTTACTAATTGGCCTTCCTTCCTCTAAACTCTACTCTCTCCAGTCCATTCTCTATACAGCGACCAGGCTCATCTCCATGTCCAGCCGCTATACCAATGCCTCCCCCCTGTGCCAGTCACTACACTGGCTCCCTATTAAACACAGGATACAATACAAAGTCCTCCTGCTCACCCACAAGGCTCTCCACAGTGCTGCACCTCCCTATATCTCCTCCCTGTCTACCGCCCTACCCGTGCCTTACGCTCCTCTAATGACTTAAGACTAACAACCACCTTAATCCGCACCTCTCACTTCCGTCTCCAGGACTTCACCCGAGCTGCACCAGTTCTATGGAATGCATTACCCAAGACTGTCAGACTCACCTCCAATGCACAAAGTTTCAAACGTGCCCTCAAAACTCATCTATTCAAGCAGGCTTACCAGGTTCCCTAATTTTGACTGCTACCCTCCACCTCCCCCCCCCCCCACACACACACACACCTACCTGCACCACGCACACACAGCCACACAGACACACACACACAGACACAGACACACACAAGCACCAAGACCTGTGCATGCAGGCATTGGCTGGTGACAGGTTCACCCACCCTTACTTGCACTGCCTTATTTATAAAGATGGCCGGACCATAAGAACAATGAAGCACTTTGCCCCTCTGCCATTCTGTCTCGCACCCCCTCCTGATAGTGTGTAAGCTCATGCATGCGAGCAGGGACCTCACTCCTCATGTAGGGATAATTATATGTATCTCTCTGTAATGTCTATTTTTTGTCTATGTATGTACCCCCAGAATTGTGCTGCGGAATCTGTTGGCGCTATATAAATAAAAATTATTATTATTATTATTATGGATCCCATGTAACATCCGATGTAGCATTATCCTGGTCCAGAATGATGCTATCATCCTCATCAGGCTCCTGCCCAGCCCTCTCTCGTCTACTGCCTACTGCTCTCCTGCCAGGCCTAACATGGGGCTGCTCTGATATCACCTCCGACACAGCTATGCCCTGCACTTGATTGTCCCCTGTCTCTTCCTCCACGTGCTCATCATCATCAAAGAGCAGTTGGCTGCTCATAGACGCCAACAGTTCCCTTGCAGGCGGCGGTCAAAAGTTAGCGGAATGTTGCTGATGATGTCAGATGGAGGACATGGGGGAATTGCTGTGTGCCTTTTCCAAGTCAGGGTCGTGTCTGAGATACCCAAAGATACCTGGCTGGCTGTCTCACTACTCATCCTTGTGGACGTCGAAGTGTGAGCCAGCCACTCCAGGACTGTGGAATTAGACATGTGGACATATATATATATATATATATATATATATATACATATAGAGGACAAGTATAGAAACTGCCTATATATAGCACTTTTTTTTAAGATATAATACTATACACCTGCACCAGGTATTTTTGTCTCTCAGGATAAGACGAATGTGATATACACACTATCAATCAGAAGGGTGCAAGTATAGAAATTGTCTATATATATATATATATATATATATATATATAATTTATATATAGAGCTTTTTTTAAGATATAATGCTGTAAACCTGCACCAGGTATTTTTGTCTCTCAGGATAAGACGGATGTGATATACACACTATCAATCAGAAGGGTCCAAGTATAGAAATCGTGTGTATATATATATATATATATATATAGCACTTTTTTAAAGATATAATGCTATACACCTGCACCAGGTATTTTTGTGTCTCAGGATAAGACAGATGTGATATACAAACTATCAATCTGAAGCAACCAAGTATAGAAATTGTCTATATATATATATATATATATATATATAGCACTTTTTTTTTGTGTGTGTGTGTGTATATATATATATATATATATATATATATATATATATATATATAGCACTTTTTTAAAGCTATAATGCTATACACCTGCACCAGTTATTTTTGTCTCTCAGGATAAGACGGCTGTGATATACACACTATCAGAAGTATAGGACTTGTATATCTGCACAGCACGTTTTGGTTCCGTGCACCCTTTGCTGTCCTATGCCTAGTCTATCTATCTTTCGCTCTTTATATTTCTCTCTCAATCACTAGATGTTTCTTCTCTCCGCTTTCCTAATCTTTCCTTTCCAACAATATCTTCTCAGTAGTCTGTAGTACACAACAGCAGCTTGCTTCCTCTCTCTCTCTCTACACACTGCGTGGTGCGGTCATGTGACCGCTCCTCTTAAAGCAATACCGACGTCACACAGGGGGTGGGCTAGTGCAAGATCCCTGCTGATTGGATGTGTTCCGGGCATCATGGGAAAGCATTTTTCCCGCCCGGAACCCTTCCTGCTTTCTAGAATGGCCACTGCCATTTTAGAAAGCAAGAAAAAAAAATCGGAGCGGATTTCCAAAAATCTGAATCAGATCGGATTCGGATTTTTTGGAAAGATCCGAACCGGATCCCATACCGGCCGAACCGGTTCGCTCATCTCTAGTAAGGAGTCATAATATCATGATGCAAACACGCTATGCGCAACTGTTATGAAATTATGCATGATTGCTTATGTTACACTTCCGATACTTGTATGTGTATATATATGACGATGTTGTAATAAGGTCCATGGATGGGGGGGCGTGGTGACGTGATGACGTAGCACGTTGCACGTCGCGCGGAGTGGTGTTCGGCCCGCGCCATGCGAGAGGTCCCGCTAGTTTGAAGCCCTGCCGCATGGATATTGCTGGGGGAAGTGAAGCCTGAGCCTGGAGCCGTGCCGCTGCTGTAAGCTGATACCTGCGGAGGATCGTGGTGGAGGACGTAGAGCCGAGGAGTGGGGCAGCGGGGCGACGTAACTGGAAGCCTGAGCCTGGAGACGTGCTGCTGCCGTGAGCTGACTGTTGCGGAGGACCGTGGTGGAGGACGTGGAGCTGAGGGTGCGACAGTGTGGAGGGGAGGCTGAACCTGGAGCCGTGCTGTGCCGTGAGCCGACCCGTGTGGAGGATTGTGGTGGAGGACGTGGAGCTGAGGTGCGCGATAGCGGAGAGGTTCCTGTGGAGGTGATCTGGAGGAGCGGAGAGCCCCGGGGTGTCCTGTATGCTGCAGGAGGAGACAGTCGAAAGGGAGCAGTGCGGGGACAGGAGCCCGTGTGCCGTGGTGGACTGGACTAAGTGATGGCTGTCGGTAACAAAGGCGTGGGTGAGATCTAAGCTAACCTAATCTGACACTCTCTCCTTGATTATGAAATAACCAGGCGGCTTGAAGGAGTGGATGAACACAAGTACCTAAACTGCTTAGAGGATTTAAATTAATTTGGGGCTCTACATATATATTGCTCATTCTATTTATGTTCGAGAGTGTGGAGGTGGTTTTCCCGCTTGGAATAATAATAATAACTAGAGACTCTAAAAGCACTGGTTTGGGGGGTTGTTAACTATCAGAGACTTTTCAAACAGAGGTGGGAAAGAAATATATACATTGGTCTTGCTTACTCCCTGCCCTAAGAGTGTGAGTGTCTATGCATTACTGTTTGGAACCTTGAGTAGAGTCTCTATAATTTAATTGTGGGGGGTACTTTGTGTGGTGGGCCGTTTAAGAGAGCGTGTATTGTTTGCAGTACTACTGTAGATCCCTCTAGGCATTGTGGGTGTATATGCTTTTGGTTGGTACATCAAATAAACGAGGGTGCAGGGTGTTTTAAGCGCTGTGAGTAAGAAAAACTGGGGCTGAGGGGGTGATCTGAATGGCGTCGAAAGGAAAGGGGAAGGGAGCCCCAAAAATGGATAAATTTCTGAGCCCCGTTGCACAGGGGAAAACTGGAGGGCCTAGATTGAGTGAGGGTGGTAAAGGGAAGGGCGTGCCTGAGTTGAACGAATCTGAGCAGGGAGAAAATGGAATAGCCGGAGTTCGGACAAGTGACCCCATGTTGTTAGAGATCCTGGCCGCTGTAAATAGAACAAACGAAGCTCTTAATGGTATAACGCCTCAGATTGGAGAAATTAAAGCTGATATTTCTCTGATACGCTGTGACATGAATAAAATAAGAGAAAGGGTCACAGAGACTGAGAACCGAATCAGTACACTGGAGGACAATGTGGGTAGAATGGATGCAGACCTGAAGAGGGTCTGTAAAGAGAATAGTGAACTGCAGGCTAAAGTGATTGATTTAGAGGACAGAAATAGGAGGGCTAATGTCAGAGTGATTGGGGTCCCTGAAGGCGTGGAAGGAGCGGACTGTACAAAATTCATTCAGGAGTGGCTGGTGGAAAGGGTGGGGGCTGGGAAGTTATCTAGCCATTTCTGTGTGGAAAGGGCCCATAGATTGCCTGTGAGAAGAGGAATCGTAGGGAATAAGCCCCGGTCCATCATTGCAAAAATTCACTGTGTTAGGGACAAGGATATCATTTTGAGGAGCCTGAGAGGGGAGCCGCCACATGAGATCAATGGGTCCAAGATCTTCCTTTATTCAGATTACTCTGCAGCTACACAAAAGGCCAGGGAGAAATTTCTGGACATAAAGAGGCGCTTTAAACAAAATGATATAAAGTATGCGATGATGTATCCAGCCAGGCTGCGGATCGTGCACCAGCAGCAGGTGATTTTCTTTGATAAACCATTGGAGGCTTCTGATTGGTTAGATAATAATGGGAGGCGGTAGGGAGTTCTTTTGTATTTTGTTATTGTTTTGAGTAATGTGATATAGTGGGACATCTTGGGTGATTGCGGGCCGAGCACCCTAATCCACTGGTTAAGGTTCACACACTGCGGTATGTGAGCAATGGGGTCGGGGGTGGGGGTGGAGGGAGGGGGGGGTACTTACGGCGAAGTATTAGTTATTTATTTATTTCAACTGAGGTCTTCTCCTCCTCTATTTTACCCTGTAAGAGATAAGGGTTAATGGTAAAGTTAGTAGTGTGGAATATTAGAGGTATTAGTGATAGAATTAAAAGGTTTGTAGTAACTAGAGAGATATCTAGACATCTACCAGCGATTGTGTGCCTATTGGAAACCCATCTGGAGCCAGATCGCACTTGTATACTAGCACATAAATGGGTGACGCATCAGTTTCACTCTACATACTCTGTGTATTCGCGGGGAGTTAGTGTGTTGGTGCACCAGGGTATAAATTTTGTACCAAAGGACACGAGAATAGACCCAGGAGGACGTTATGTATTTATCTATGCAGAAATTGAAGGGCATAATATGGTGCTTGCCTTTGTGTATATACCTCCACCCTTCGCTGCGGATGTATTGGTTCAGTGCTTCCAGTTTGCAGCAAACTATGCGAATTGTATGTTAATAATTATGGGTGATTTGAATGCAGTAATGGACGAGGGGAGAGATAGAAAGAGGGTTACAGGAAGAGGAGGTGGAAATAGCAACTCTCCATTAAGTAAGATAGTAAATGAATATGGATGGACGGATGTATGGCGCTATTTGTACCCCCAAGCTCAGGAGTTTTCATGTTATAGCGCGACGCATAAAGTTTTCTCAAGAATTGATCTGGCCCTCGCCAATGAGGCAGCACTTCTTAGAATTAAGAAAATGGTGTATGAGGCCCGCAGTGTCTCAGACCACGTTTTAGTGAGGGTAGAGGTGGACGCAAGTAATAAGGGAAGGGTGAGCAGAGAGTTTAAATGTAACCCACATTGGTTAAAGTTATTACATACTAATGATCAGATAAAGAAAGAGATGCTGGAATTCTTTAATATTAACATCGGTACAGCGAACCTGTGCGTGGTCTGGGATACTGCTAAGGCCTATTTGAGAGGGTTGCTGAGGAGGGAGGTTGGGAGGCAGAAGAAGGTATATAGGGAGCAGGAGGGTAGGTTGAGAGAGGAGGTTAAAAAAACAGAGTATGAATATGTTCAGGATAGGACAGATAAGAATCAGAATATATGGCAGAACGCGGTTGAGGCGCTTAAAGACTTTTTACAGGTGAAGGCTCAGAATAAATGCTGGTTTAGAGGGGCCGAGCAATATACACAAGGGGGAAGACCTGGTAAATATCTAGCTAACCTGATTAAGTGTAATAAAGGAAGAAGGTTGATATCAGAGATTAGGGATATAGACGGAAGAATGGTAAGGGATACAGAGAGTATTTTGAAGGTATTCAGGCAGCACTTTGTGAAAATATATACAGCTAGGGAGGAGATCACATGGCAGAACTGTTTGAAGTATCTAGAGGAAGTGGAGGTGCCGGTGCTTGACCCTGAGAAAAGGGACTGGTTGGAGCGTCCGCTGGAGCAGGAGGAAGTAAATCTGGTTGTGAAGAATATGGCTAGTGGTAAGGCATCAGGCCCAGATGGATTACCTCTGGAGATCTATCGGTGTTATGGGGATGTGCTCCTGAAACAGCTTTATGCGGTACTTAGAACTGCATGTGATGAGGGATCCCTGCCAGAAACGATGTATGATGCGAATATTGTGTTGATACCCAAGGGAGATAAGGATCATACAGAGCCGGGGGCATATCGACCAATATCATTGATAAATACGGATATTAAGATATTGGCAAGGATTTTGGCGCTTAGGATGGCGAGAGTAATGGAGGATCTGATAGGATGTGAGCAAACCGGGTTTATAGGAGGGAGATCGACGCATGATAATATTATGAGAGCTCAGGCTAACATACAGAGGGGAAGTGATGTGGGGGGCCACTCCATACTGTCTTTGGATGCTGCCAAGGCGTTTGACAGTGTGGAGTGGCCCTATATGTGGGCGGTCCTACAGAAATTTGGGTTTGGGGGAGGATTTATTGGGTGGTTGAAGATGATATACCAGCATCCTAGGGCCAGGGTTATTGTTAATGGGGAGGTCTCAGAGATGTTCCAGCTGGAAAGAGGAACCAGGCAGGGCTGTCCTCTCTCCCCGTTACTCTTTGCTTTAGTTATGGAGCCGCTGGCGCGAAAGATAAACAGCAATAAAGAGATAGTGGGCTTTGGAGTGGCCGGGAGAGAGGACAAGATAGCCTTATATGCAGACGACGTATTGCTATTTTTAGGTGATACAAGGAGTGGTTTGGAAGTGGCAATGAAGGAGGTAAAGGAGTTTGGGGAGCATTCCGGCCTAGTAATAAATTGGGAGAAGTCCGTATTATTGCCGATTAGGGGTGAAGTAACGGTGGATGTTGGACTCCGAGTGGAGGGGTGTAATGGAGCATGCAAGTATCTGGGGATCTGGCTGTCGGCCGATCCAAGGAGATTTGCTGAGCTTAATATTGAGCCCAGGTTAAATAAAATGAGACAGCAAGTCAGTATTTGGAATAAAATGAATCTATCAAGAGCGGATAAAATTGGATTGATAAAAATGATATGGGTTCCACAGATACTGTATGTTTTAAAAGCCTCTCCCGTTTGGTTAGGAAAAGCGGTGTTTAAAAGGATCGAGAGGGTGATAAATGAATTACTCTGGAATAGGAAAAGAGTTCGTCTTAAGTTAAAGGTCCTTACCCTCCCGGAGGACAAGGGGGGGTTGGCACTTCCGGATTTCTTTGGGTATTATGTTTCTGCCTTGGTGTCCTGGATGATTATCTGGAATAGAGTACCTTTTTTGACATGCTGGGTGGGAATGCAGGAGGGGATTGCTGATGATGTCTTTGGGACGCTGGAGATGAATGAGTGCGGTCAGTACCCCAGGTATTCATTGGAATATATGTTTTGTAAGGCCTGGGAATATGTGAGGAATGCTGAGGGGGTGAATGGGGTATATGATTTTACTCCGCTACTAGGGAATGTTAGACTTTTAGGATTGGATGCTATTCCAGATACGCATTATTGGAAGAGTAGAGGGTTAGTTAGAGTAACGCAGTTTAAAGATGGTAATAGTCTTAAAAGCTTTAGGGAGATATCGCAGATGGTAGAGGGTGGGATATGCCCCCTTAGATATATGCAGGTGCAGAGTGCAACCAGAGGGGTGGTGGGGACAACTAAATGGGAAGTTCACAATGTTATGCTTACAGCACATATAAAGAATGCCAAAGGGAAGAAAGGGAAGTTAACAAGAAGCTATCAGTGGTGGGGAGATGTGATGGTTGGGAAAACTGAGATAATTTCACAGAGGAAATGGGAAAGAGTGATTGGGCAGAGAACGGAGCAGTTTTGGTTTGAAGTTTATAGTTTGGCAGAAAAGAATCTCACAGATAGAAGGCACAAGGTAATACAATTCTTTATCACGCATAGACTTTATTATTCACTTAGGGATATAATGAAATGGAAAAGAATCCAGGAAGCGAAATGTGTAAGATGTGGCTTTGAGGAGGCAGATATAGATCATCACTGGTGGGGATGTAGTAAAATGAGTAAATTTTGGAAAGAAGTGTTTAAAATCACTGGGGTAATTTACAGGGTGGGTATAGGGATGGAATATATATATGCAATATTAGGAAATATCTCTGATATAAAGCTTGGTAAAGTGGTAAGAGGAGTGATATACAAAATATTTTTTGCTGCACGATGGGTGATAGTTAGGAACTGGTTGGGGGAAAACGCCCCATCTGTAAAGGAGTGGAAGGAAGTGGTTGACAGAATTCTGCGATATGAGGTCTGGTATAATAAGGGCAAGGTAGGATGGCTGACCCTGAAGGAATGTGTGGATGAATGGAATGCGTATTGGAGAAGATCGAACTGATGGATGGAGAATGATACGATTATAATTAAGTATTAGTGCTTCGCCGGGTAGGGGTGGGAAGGGCTTAGACCTGGCATTGGATAAAATTGTGTATAAATACAGTGGGTCATGATGTGACTGAGAGGGGAGACCTCGGATGTCCTGTTAGATGTAGTAGGTAGTAACCACTAGGGTATAGGTTAAGGGGGGGTGGTCTCCTCTGCCTGGCAGGTGAGTGAGAGTATATGTATAAAGTGAGGAGGTGGTGGAAATTTTTTTTTTTTTTTTTTTTTTTTTTTTTTTCTTTTCTCTCCTCTCTCTTCCCCCTCTCTCTTTTCTCTGCTCGCTCCTCTCTTCCTCTTCTGTTGTGAACCGAATATATCAAGCTTTCTCTGGAATAGCGGGGGGAGTGTCTCATACGTGTGGGTGAGTGGTACTGGGTAGACCTAATGGGGTTGGATCGCCATATTGGTGGGTCTATCCTCACTGAAGGGTCTAAATGGAGAAGGATCCTCGGTAATGCTGAGGGTCAACTTTTCTGAGGTGTGAGTGGAATGGTCGGCGACTCAGGGAGATGTGGTGCTCCGGATGGGGGTGTACATTTAGCTGAAGTAGCCGATTAAGTGTGAATGCAAGGAATACGGATGGGACGCTCCTTCCGGCTTTGGAGATATGAGAAGAGAGCAAAAGGAGTGTTAAGATATAAGGTTATTGATATACCATAAAGAGAGGGGTGGTGGTTATTATTATTTTTGTTTTTATTTTTTTTTTTTTTTTTTTTTTTTTTTTTTGTTGTTTGAGTGTGATTGATGTGCCTTGGCAGGGGAGAATAGGACGAGGTTAATTTTGTGACAGGTGAAGAGGATTAAGGGAGGGGAATAGAGGGTTAGAGGTTACTGAAATAAAGATGTAAGTGTTGGATGGACATCTTGGGGGAACCCCTCTTGGAAGGGCTTCTTTTTTGAGGCATTGTAAGGGTTTTGGGGGATAGTTAATTTGATTATAGTGACCTTGTATAATTCAGTGATATAAGCCGGGTCTGGGTTGGGGGGGGGGGATGGTTGGGGTTTCCTTTTGTGTTTCCTTTTCATGGTGTTTTTATTGTATTCTTTTTTGTATTTAATAAAACTAAATAAAAGAAAAAAAAAAAAAAAATAAGGTCCATGGATATTATTCTTGAGGTCTGAGGGAGGAACACATGTATTTTTATGTCCTGAAACGTGTTACCTATGAATCTCTAAATAAATTTTATTAGCTATATGGTCTTCGCGGATGCACCTTTTTGTTTTTTGCACTCTCTGTTCTCTATGAATTCTATTAAAAAATGTCACTTACTCTTTAAAGGGGTGGATAACCGCTTTAAGACTCTAAACCATAATAAAAGTTTAAAGAAAAAAATTATCCGGAAACTACGCTTCAAAAGCCAACACACAATGTTTCTAATCCAGTGTATGTGAACGACACTGCATTAGAAACAATGGGGAACATTTATTAAGTCCGGCGTTTTTTACTCCGGGCTTACAAATGTCCCTGCATCTATTGAGCTCAGAGGATTTATGTAGAGACGCACTGCCTCTACAGAAATCCTGTGCGCATGGAGCCCGTCCGTGCGAATAAATTGAAACCTACGCCAGCTCAGAGCTTTTTCCCCGCGGAAAAAGAATAAATGTGGCACACGCAGAGGCAGCACCCCCGTAATGCCTCCCTCCACCCCCCTGGCGCAGGATAGTAGAGCAGCTCAATGCAAATAAAATATTATAGACCATTTGCGAATATTTACGCAGATCGGGCCTAAAAAAGGCATTTTAGCCTTTTATTAAATTTCCCTCATTGTGTTTTGCGCTTTGGAGCGCAATCTCCAGATCATTTTTTCTTTTGCACACTTACCATGGCTTTAATACCAATTACATGCTGTTGTGGGTGCTGTGGCTATGGACTCCACAACTTCGGAAGGTGAGCAGGTTTCTTGTCTTAAAAGGGTACTCCAGCAAAAAGCTTTTGCCCAGTAATTGAAACACATTACAAAGTTATACAACTTTGTAATTTGCTTTAATCACCTATCTGCCCCTCTTCCCTATTTTTCCCCCCTTAATCCCCCACCAGGAATTGAAGTAAACTCATTCTTACCTAATGACTGTTGACCCCAGGCTGCTCTGTGGAAGCCATTTTGTGACAATGGCATCATCAAGAGGGAGGCGGGTCTAAACCCTGTTAAGCCAGCCTCTCTTTGTCAGATGAGACAGGTTGCTCAGCTCTGATTGGCTGAATAAGATGTAAGCCATCTAACAGTTTTACAGAGTCAATTAGACATTACAGTGCATCATGGGAAAGCCCAAACCAGGAAGTAAAGAAAAAGGCACCAAATGGAGCTTTAGGGACCTGCTAACAGAGACAGACTCAGGAGGGATGGTAAATGCAAAAACTATGTTTATGATTGATTTTTATTTATTTTTTTTATCAGCGCTGGAGTACCCCTTTAACCTTTATTTGTACCTGACTAAAAGATCCTACCTTTGTTTTCTGTTTTTTTGTGTTTCTACTTAAGACTCTAAAAGGATTAAAGGTGAACAGAATGTTTGACGAATCCTATTGATAGCTCCCTATTGCACAAGAGACGCCAAGGAGGAAGGTATGTCTCTTACCTTTCTTCTCGTTGCCATTCCTGTGCATTTATTCGTGTGCTCAGCGGTCCAGTGAGACCATTAGGAGCACTGGCTCTGCCCCAGCTGGCCACCTCTTTCTAATGATAATGAATGGAGCGAGCAAGCAGGGGGTGGGCTGGATCAGCGCTATGGGGCAGGCAGTGCTTCTAATGGGTGCCCCAGTTCTCCTAACAGTCTCACTGGACCGTAGAGCACAGGACTAACTGCACTGAGGAGAGGAGGAATGTCTCCTGTGAAACAGGGACATAGCAGGTTAGAAGGTTAGATTTGTGTAACCCTTAAAGGAGACCTGTCACCCCCCGTGCCGGGGTGACAGGCTCCCGACCCCCGTTACAGCCCCCTATACTCACCTGATCCCGCCGGGTCCCGCTTCCTGATCCGGTCGGGTCACGGAGATATCAGCTTCCGAAGCCCGGCGGGCACGGTGACAGGAGAGTCCTATGCCCATAGAGAATGACCATGTGAAGTCCCGGCTTGTGTAGGGCGCAGGTGTCCAAAAAACCACAGGTTGGAGTGGTTATTTTATAGAGGGAATATTTATTAAAATCACAACAACGCGTCGTTGTGATTTTAATAAATATTCCCTCTATGAAATAACCACTCCAACCTGTGGTTTTTTGGACACCTGCGCCCTACACAAGCCGGGACTTCACATGGTCCTAAAGCCTGCTGTGGCCGGCATTCCTCACTTCTCATTGTACGACTCTCTTGGACGTACCCCGGCAGGAGCTGCGGTGTTCTATCTGCTATGCCTGATATAGAGTTGTGCCTATAACCCAGCACAACTCCTCTAGGTGAGTGCAACACGCTTTCTCGTGTCTGATACTCTTGCCATTGTTTATTGCACCAGGAGGCGCCCCCGCTTTGTTCTCTTTTCTCTCCATAGAGAATGACGGAGCATCGGACTCCCCATTCATTCTCTATGAGCGTCGGACTCTCCTGTCAGTGTGTGCGCTGGGCTTCGGGAGCTGATATCTCCGTGACCCGACCGGATCCAAAAGCGGGACCCGGCAGGATCAGGTGAGTATAGGGGGCTGTAACGTGGGGTCGGGAGCCTGTCACCCCGACAAGGGGGGTGACAGGTCCTCTTTAAAGCTAGTTATTGGGCTGCAGTGCCCATAACAGCATTAACGGGTAAGTAAAGTTATTTTTCTTTTCTTTTTTTTTTAGGTAGTAACTTGCACACCATTTTCTAAAAATTGAAAAGCTAAACAGATGGAAATGTAATCTTTGCGTGCACATGTATAATTCTGTTTTTTGTTTTTGTGCACCTGACTTTCATAATGTTGTCATTTACCTGATTTGACTTCTCTAATATCAGCTCTTAATAATTAACTCATTTATGATCTATGATACATGAATAATTAAAACAATATAAAATTTTTATCAGAGCACTAATTACATAAATTATTTAGAGACCTGATTGATGAAGCATATAAAACTTCATGTGCCTCTTGTATTGTTCTGATGGATGCTCTGGTAATCAATTCAGAAGGGTGCAGTCACACCATGGATTTCTCTAATCTAATTTTCGTTTTCTTTTTTTATTATTATTATTATTATTATTATTATTATTATTGTCCGTAAAAAAACACCTGATCTGTTTTGATCCATTTTTTTTTATAATGGAAGTCAATGGAAAATGGATGCACACAGTTGCATCCGTTTTTTTCATCCATTTTTGCAAAAAAAACAGATGAAAAAAAACAGATTGCAAAAACGTAGTGTGAACCCAGCCTTCAACACATAGCATGATAAGGGAGGAGGGCTCCTTCACCGGCCGACCCTCATTTGTTGCAAAGATTTTCTTTTATTTCTAATATTTTATGGACTATATATGCAGCTGAGCACCACCTACACCTACTGTATATATCTGTTGTGGGACATTCTAATTTGAACTGCTGGGTCCTGTAGTGCCGGTGTTTCACTACTATAACAGGGATATGCCAAAAACCCTGTGAAATACCTTTGACATTTACTAGCAGTACTCATCTCACCTTATGTTCAAGGAATAATGTTCTTAGAGCACCAACTACTATTTCTTTTTAATTACTTGACAGTGACCACCTCACCAAGTGTCAAGGTAACCAGGTTAACACACCTCGTAGGCACATGGTAAATTCAGCAATTTATTACCAATATCAGTACTGTAGAAATCATGTATATCTTGGGTGTGAATTCAGTTAATATGTTAACTGCAATATTATAACTGTGTATATAATACTTGTTGGTTGGCATGGCACTCCGATATGTAAACCTTGCATCTTATTTCTTTTAGTGTTATTGACAATGGGGATTATAAGCACATTTGCCAAATGAGTGTTGGCTAGAATACAATGACTTGGTTAGAGTCAGCACGTTACACTTTATGTAAGTGTTTTATTGTATTTCAGCTAAAAGGTATTGTGTGGCCAAAGCAGAGGAGTCAAACTCTATGACAGTAAGCATTTATCTCTGCCTGCCATGGGGATACCAGATGTAATTCATGCTATGTTTCAAATGGTGAAATTATAAGGGTCCTGAGACTGTAGGACATGGGAAGGTCATGGTATAGGGGAAGTCCTACAAGGTACAATACCTGGTTACATTTGCAGATTTATGTCTCTGTCACTGTCTCTGCTTTATGGC
Organism: Dendropsophus ebraccatus; assembly: GCF_027789765.1. NCBI lineage: Eukaryota > Metazoa > Chordata > Amphibia > Anura > Hylidae > Dendropsophus > Dendropsophus ebraccatus. The sequence continues at coordinate 42,619,757 of NC_091466.1, forward strand.
CCTTGTACACGTAGCGACCATCATTCAAAAAGTTGTGATAGTGATCTAAATTTAGCAATTATCTGCTGATTAGAGATGAGCGAACCGGGTTCGGGTTTGTCCATCCGAACCCCAACGATCGTCATTTGATTAGCGCGGACTGCTGAGGTTGGATAAAGATCTAAGGTTGTCTGGAAAACATGGATACAGCCAATGACTATATTCATGTTTTCCACATAGCCTTAGGGCTTTATCCAACTTCAGCAGCCACCGCTAATCAAATGCCGAAAGTTCGGGTTCGGATGGACTCGAGCATGCTTGAGGTTCGCTCATCTCTACTGCTGATGTCTTTTAAATTTGCTGCTGGTTGTTCGCTCATATTTCGCAGACCAGTTCATCTAAACCGGGCATGTCCAAACTTTTTTCGAAGAGTGCCAGATTTGATGAAGTGAACATGTGCGAGGGCCGACCATTTTACATGCTACATGCTATATGCTTTATAACACAGGCAGATAATAGCAAGCTGTGAAATAGTCGCACATCAGATAATGGAATTATAGCACAGTGAAAGGCAGTCAGGGGTTAATGAAGGGTATGACAGCTTGCTACCACAGATTCCTATATGCTCCCTTTATGTATCGTGAGTGTATAGCCCTGCTTTTCCTTGCCTACAGTAGCCAACTCCTCTTCAGAGACTACCACTACCTATGTATGGCTGCAGAATTTTTTTGTTCGAGGACCCTGCTGGTCTAACCCTTCTGGAAGAGTAGGGTGGCGTTGGAACTTTTAATATATATTATTTATATAAGTTATATATAACTAAGCTGAGGTCATCAGCCTCCTTGACCTCTGAGGAGTTGTAAGAATCTCCAGCCCTATAACTCACGACGTGCAAGATCTCCAGCTGGCCGGATCACCGTCAGTACTCAGTACTGAAATCTTGGAAAGCCGAAATCTCGCGATGTCCGAGATGTCAGTACTCAGTACTCTAGTGCACGAAAAAGGAAAGCCGAAATCTCGGACATCGCGAGATTTCGGCTTTCCTTTTCCGTGCACTAGAGTGGCGTGGCGATGAGAGCGGCAGCGGCAAAGCCGCAAGGTATCTGCTGCTGCTGGATACCTGGGGGGGCCGTAAAAGTTCAGAACGCGGGCCGCAAATGGCCCGCGGGCCGGACTTTGGACATGCCTGATCTAAACAGTAGTTCGCAGTTTCATCCTGCTGTGTGGGTTGGCCTTGTAGGCACAAATCATCTGTTGAAAAAATTGTACCTGGTACCACAATAAATCTGTGAATTCTTCTGATCCACCTTTGATGCTGTTTGACGTCTTTCTATTATGTTACATAGGTTACCTAAACTCTGGATTGGTGACCACCAGCTTGCATCATCACCTCTACAACACGGGGTGCTGTTGGACTTTACTTTTTGATATGTCCCTGTGTCATGTCACCTCATTCCATTCATGCCTTTTTATGATTGGTAGGGTTCCCACCTTAGGGCCAGTTCACATGGAGTAAAAGAGGTGGAATTCCGCAAGGGAAATGTCAGGACTGGCGGTCATGGCGTCCGTGCTGCTGGTCGCCAGGACCAGCAGCACGGACGCCATGACCGGCGGTCCTGCCGGGTGATGTGGATGCTCGCGTTCTCTGTAATTGGTGCATGCTGGAGAACGCAAGCATTTTAATCAATCGCTATGTTGTACAGACCTGGTCACCTGAAGGGTTAATCGTTCACTGGAGTTTCTCCTCCCTTCACCTTTGGGGGTGGGGATTCCAGGCTGCAAAAAGTATGCTAGTTGCCAGTTGGTTTATTGGTTTATTCTCTGCAGTTCTGACCTTGCTTCGTGTTTTTTGACCATCGCCTTTGCCTGATCCCTTTGTTCTTCGCTACAGGTTGTTTTTTGACTTCAGCTAGTTTTGACTCGGCCTTATTGACCATTCTTCCGTGTTTGTTTGGGTAGGGCAATAGGCAGAAACAGAGGTTGGGGTAAGCTCAGGGTTTATGTTCCTCTTTTGTCTGTCTATCCTAGCCCTAACAGGAGCTCTCCGCTGCGGAATCCCACCTGCCTTAGTGTTATAGTCAGTCTATGGGAGCCCTCCCATAGACAGACTGTATGACGCTGAAGCAGACGGGATTCTGCGTTGGAGGGTTCCGTACCAGAATTCCGTCTCTATTTCACTATGTGAACTGGCCCTTAGGGCCCTATTTTACCGGACGATTATCGTTTGCATAATCGTTAACTATTAACAATCTCAAACGTCCGCTATTGCGAAAGACCTGAAAACGTTCACTCATTTCCATGGAACGATAATCGTTACTTTTGATCTTAATTGCGATCATTTTTTTTTCGCTATTTATTCGCTATTACTAATCTAATACAATGTGGCGAACAGTACGCAGAACAGTAGCACCACACTAATATACAGGACTACATCTCCCAGCGTGGTGTGGTGTAATATACAGAACTACATCTCCCAGCGTGGGATGGTGTAATATACAGAACTACATCTCCCAGCGTGGGATGGTGTAATATACAGGACTACATCTCCCAGCATAGTGTGTGGTGTAATATACAGGACTACATCTCCCAGCATAGTGTGTGGTGTAGTATACAGAACTACATCTCCCAGCATGGTGTGTGGGGTAATATACAGGACTACATCTCCCAGCATGGTGTGTGGTAATATACAGGACTACATCTCCCAGCATGGTGTGTGGTAATATACAGGACTACATCTCCCAGCATGGTATGTGGTAATATACAGGACTACATCTCCCAGCATAGTGCGTGGTGTAGTATACAGGACTACATCTCCCAGCATGGTGTGTGGGGTAATATACAGGACTACATCTCCCAGCATGGTGTGTGGTAATATACAGGACTACATCTCCCAGCATGGTATGTGGTAATATACAGGACTACATCTCCCAGCATAGTGTGTGGGGTAATATCCAGGACTACATCTGTATATTACCCCACACACCATGCTGGGGGCTTTTAGGGGTCTCTCCTGTCTAAAATCACCTAAAACCTGACTGTTCCTGCTACACACTGTCTCCCTGTCTAGCTCCAAGTCTCATCTGAAAACGAATCTCAAATCTACAATTCGATTACTGTGAAGGTCACATGGTTTAGCCAGCCAATGAATGTAGGTGATATTTTCCCACTGCTTATGTGCTCCTAGTGCCTGTCCCACACCCCCTGCATAGTTATTGGTTAAAAAAAATGCCAGGGAAGGTGGAAGGGGAATCAAATTTTTAGTATACGATTGAATACGATACGATCGAATACCTTCTCGATCGAGTACTACTTACTCGTCTCTAGTGTCCTGTTCTCTCAGCAGTCCAAGTGATATGTCAGCACTAGAGATGAGCAAACCGGGCTGAGGTTTGGGTTTGTACGAAGCATTTGAATCTCGCTGTCTTCCTGTTATGCGGGGAGGTGGGGACAGCCTGAGACCCAGAACACTAGAATAATAATTGTCCTTGAATTTCATATTTAAAAGAATAACATTGTAGAAAACCAACTACAGTATTAGGAGTACATCAATTTTATTTTGTAAAAAAAAATCTCTGGAGTGAAGAAGAATGAACTGTCATAACAAAGCAGAGTGGTGGTCAGAAGAGAAGGCATGGGCTGAGAGGGGCAGTTGTCCCATGCTGAGAGCTAATTGGCACCACAACATTCTGTCATTCATATAGACCCGATAAGACGCTTGAAGGGCACAATAGCACATTATAAGGAACAGCACTGGCTGACAGCTGTCTGCACAATGAGCTCTCCTGTCCTACACTTTCCTGTCAAAATGCAAGTTTAGCAAATACAGTGAAAAGTAATTGTCAGGAAGAAAACCAACAATTAAGGAGGTGCAGTAAAATGAAAATAAAATCTGGATAATATATTAGATTACATAATAAATGAGTTTGGAGATCTTAAAGCACCAATCATAAGTGTATCCTAATCCACTAGTCTCCAAAGGCACCAATCATAAGTGTATCCTAATCCACTAGTCTCCAAAGGCAAACATATATGGGGTGATTTTAAAAATCCAAATATAAAGCTGTAATAGCTGTGAACAAAAGGCAAGTCATAATATGGGTCCCTATGTATTTTTTATTTCTTGCAGCTCTTATGGTATTAACACATTCTACAGCACTATATAGAGATTGGTATGACTCATACTGTATCTTTCAATCTTCACAGTGGGACTCATCTAAATTTCCTATACTAGACGCATGCATAATAGTACCAGTTCCCAGAGGAAACCCTTACATAGGATCAACATTGCAGATATTGCCCCTTGGTTAGATTTAATACGTTAGAATGTAATTTATATTTAATACTGAGACTGTAATAAAAGTTCTTAAATGGTTTGGATTGGTTTGGGTCAAAGTGTGAAGTGTGGAGACCCCCCACACACTGGTCTTCACTGTATCATGGACAGAGGCTCTAAACTGAGCCTTTCATTTCTGGTCGCCATTCATTTTTTCTAAGTGTGTCTTTTATGGGTCTATAGACCGTCCTATAGACTTTCTATACAATTATACACCACTCATGTAGCTCTTTAATAGCCTAGCCGGGCCAAGTGGAAATAAATGGGCACAGTGCTTAGACGAGCGCTTCTCCCTGTTCATTTTAGTGATCAGTAAAGACTGAATGCTCTTTTGTGTTTAAGCCTGTAGCAAAGGGTACAGAAACCACATGGCTCCTTGGTAGTAATGTTTGTGCAGCCCTGGCCGCATGATTACCGAGCTGTGTAATAGTCTCTGTAAGCAAGCACTGATCTAGCAGATGACTGCTCTCTTACATGGGGGTGGGTTGTCTTATATGACCTTTAGAATCCAAGATGCCCATTCTTTCTCTCCCCCAGTGGAGGAGAGTTAAGCCCCTATTAGACGGGCCGATCAGCAGTAGCAAGTGTGTGCCGACCTGTCAGTTCAGCACTCGCTTGCTCCTCGTTCCTGGCTGGCGCACTAACAGTGAGCGGGTAAGAGCGGGGGGATGCAGAGAGCTACGGGAGCCCATTAGAGATAGCGTCCGTCTGCTGTCTTTGCTCCTATTACTCAGAGCGATGGCTAAATGATTGTTACCGTTGAAAAATGTTTTAACATGTTGAAAAACAAGGTTCAGCCGACATAGTGCATGTGGGCTGATCGTTGCCTTTTAACAGAAGCTGTTACACCAAGAGAGAATAGTCTGTAACAGCGAATACTTGCTTATTGGCCGAATAATTGCCTAGTGTAATAAGGCTTTATTAGATGGTTGGCAAATCTTTATGAACTTAGCAGGTTCGGCAGCCACTTATCTCATTTACATGACCAGGAAGCCCAGTTTATCATTCAGTTATGTGGCTAAAGTTAATCTGTCACCATGACAGTATTGTCTAATCTATAAGCATCATGTCACAGAGCAGGAGGAGCTGAGAAGTGATACATAGTTTTGTTGTAAAAGATTCAGTAGAACTTTGCTGATTAAAATTTCAGTCTCTCATTAGGACTGCCCACTGGACTCCTAAACCCAGAGATTTCAATCAGTTACAAGCACTGACTAATTTTCAACAAAACCATATATCAATCTGCTCAGCTCCTTCTGCTCTATAACTACTTATTATATACTACTGGCAGATCAGACAACATGTTCAACATGATAGATTCCCTTCAAATATAATGAAAGGGATCCTTCATCCTAAATATTCCTTGTAGGGCAGCTGAGGGGATGTGACATTCCTCAAAGCATCGTACATCCTATGCTTTTACAGGCTGGTAATACATTAGAGGATTGTTATTTATGGAATTCCCTTTTATGTCCTTTAAAATGGTCACACAAGGTGAAATTTACTGTAAGGACCAGCGAGGTCTAAATCCAGGCTGAATCATGTAATGAAATTCACGTACACATGGAAAGAAAGGTCAGACGCTGACTTCTACTCGTGATTATTTTTACTCTATGACTGCCTATAAGAAATATTCTGAAGTCTTGTTAATGATTTCTTTCCTTCTATATGCTGCCTCTCGACCTTTACATAGTTCTATATAGTTCAGTCTTCAGTCCTGCTCACACCTGCTCCTCTCCATTTATTCTTTAGATTTGATGCACATTAGCTTTAATCCTTCCATACATAATCACTGATCTGTCATTGGGCTTATCACTGAGCTGGTTTATTTACCTCAATCCCAGTGAATGGCTCGGCTTTATGTATTGGGATTCTTTTTGATGCGCGGAGCTGTATCTGTATTGTGCAGAGGCTCCAATCCATTAGCTGAACTGGTTATGTTCCAATTTGCAGTGTCAGACAATAATATCATCAGTACAAGGTCAGCGCGAGGCGCTCCTTTCCTGTGGGAAAGTCTGTCTGTGAAGTGACTGCCTCGTTCCTTGCTCTAGATTTCCGAATCGTCTGAGTACAGTAAAGACGATACTTGACAGCCCGGCAGCGATAAGAGGAACGAAATCATAAACATAACATGACGACTGTTGTTCTATTCCTATTGTTTTGTCACTTCTGAGGCGGCACAAGAGGAATCGAGGATCAAGATGCCTATTTACCAACACATAAGCAGATTTATCTGACAGTAAAAGAGATAGACGTTGTGCCCTTCTGATATCGAGAGGTTACAGATATCCTATATATGCTTTCTAACAGCCAAATCCTATTAAAACCAGTGGCTGTCATTCCAGGAGTTTCTCTGAGAAGCTTTATCCAGCCACTGGGCTATGTCATAGAAAGTCCTTGTCTATTTCCTTAGCTAACATTCTATGTCGTTTATTTAGGTCTGACTTTTGTGGCAGGAACAAAAAGGTAAAAGAAAACTGGTTTCTGTTTAAAAAATATTGTTATTGTTCTTTAAGTTGAAATGCAGCTCAGAATGATCTAGTGATGTCACACTGAAATGTTGCTGCTGGTAAGGCTGGGTTCACACTGCATTTTTGCAATATGTTTAACATATTCATTTTTAAATGGGTTTTTTTTAACATACACAAAAATGTGGTCAACCACATTTTTGTGTACACTTGAAAAAAACTTTTTTTTAATAATGAAAGTCAATGGAAACACGGATCCAAATTGCACACAATTGCATTCGTTTTTACATCCGTCTTTCCCCCCCACACAAACACACAAAACGTATACTTTAACCCTTAGACGACCCAGGGCGTATAGTTACGCCATGGAAGTCTGTCCCCAGACGACCTAGGGCGTAACTGTACGCCCTGGGTGTTTCTCCCGCTATAAAGCGTGCTCCGGAGAGGAGCGCATTTCATAGCAGGTGGGGGCCGGCTGCAATCAGCAGCCAGGACCTCACCGGCAATGACACGCTGCAGCGATCGCGCTGCCGCGCGTCATTAACTCCTTAAACGCCGCGATCGCGGCGTTTAAGTGTAAGTGACAGGGGGAGTCCCCTGTCACTTACCGATCGGGACCCCCGCAGTGTAACTGCGGGAGTCCCAATCGGTAAAACGGACTGCCGGAGGTCTCTTACCTGCCTCCGTGTGGTCCGATCGGCGATCTGCGGCACTAAGCCTGCACAGGCAGGCTCAATGAGCAGATCGCCGATAACACTGATCAATGCTATGCCTATGGCATAGCAATCATCAGTGTACAAATCCAAGTACTGGATGTAAAAGTCCCCCAAAGGGACTTCAAATGTGTAAAAAAAAAAAAAAAAAAAAAACACTAACACACAACCCCAAAACCCCTCCCCCAATAAAAGTTGAAATCACCCCCCTTTCCCATTATATAAATAAAACATATACAAATAAATAAACAAATAAACATATAATATACCGTAGCGTGCATAATTGTCCGATCTATTAAAATATAACAAGCGTCATTGCGAACGGTAAACGGCGTACACGAAAAGAGGGAAAAAAGTGCACAGATTACCGATTTTATGTTACATTATATATTAAAAAAAATTAATAAAAAGTGATCAAAACGTCTGATCTTCACAAATATGGTATTAATAAAAACTAGAGATCATGGCGGAAAAAATGACACCCCATACAGCCCCATAGGTGAAAAAATAAAACCGTTATAAGCGTCACAATAGTCCCATTTTATTTATAATTAATTGCCAAAAAAAAGGATTTCATTTAAAAAAAAAAATAACATTAGAGAATCTGTGTAACCTGCATATGGTTGTGTTCGGACTGACCTATAGAATAATAGTATAATGTCGCTGTTACCATATAGTGCATTACGTAGACACAGGAACCCCCCAAACGTTACCATATTGCATTCTTTTTTGCGATTTCACCAATTTATATCTTCATAAATAATATATTTGGAATTCCATCATACATGTTATGGTAAAATGAATGACGCCATTACACAGTACAACTATTCCTGTAACAAACAAACCATTACATGGCCTTGTAGATAAAAAACTGAAAGTGCTAGAGCTCTTAGAAGGGGAGGAGGGAAAAACAGAAACACTAAGATCAAAATTTGCGCGGTCCACTGGGTCATTTTGGGCTTGGTCCTCAAAGGGTTAAACAGACTGCAAAAAATGCAGTGTGAACACAGCCTTAATTGTGTACTTAGACGTCAAGGCACAGGCGAACCACATGTTGTGGAGATGGAGTGTAATTCTCTCCCACAGTTTGCCACTGTGGCCAGTAGTGGATTATAATAGGTCTGTTTTGGGGCGATAGTCCAGGGCTTTGAGCCCCTGGGGGGGCCATGGCTACCCAAACAGACTTATATTTTCAATGGTGTCCTGTCCCAGGTTACAATTCTTTTACAATGATGCTGCTTTTTTACATAGGTTTTGCACTAATCAGGGCAAAACTGCAGCCAGTAGACATTTCAGTAGCATTGGAAAACATCCTGAAGAACCTTAACATGTGATTATGATGTCACCACAGGTCCTGTACAGTCTGAACTATAGAGTAGGAATACTAAAGCTACAGGTATGTGGAAAGGGGGGTAAAAGGTGTCCAGTCTGGCTTGAGGCAGGAGGATACACGATGATCAGTCTTGAATGGGAGCATGAGGATACAGGGTTACCAGTCTGCGGTGGAGGCAGGGGGATACCGGGTGAACGAAAGGGTGGGGGCAGGGGGATACAGGGAGACCAGTCTAGGGTTGGGGCACAGAGATACAGGGTGAGCAGTCTGAGGTAGGGGCAGTAGGATACAGCATGACCAGTCTGGAGGCAGGAAGATACAGGGTAACATGTCTAGGGTGGAGATAAGTGTGGTGTCCCACCAAGGGTGTTGCTAGTTTATACACCCTTCGGACTTGGTGATCATTGCACCAGCACCTACACACAAGCTACACCATCCTTGGGGGGTCATTTCCCCTTTCTATGGGTGGCGGTACTGACAGTCCAGGTGAGTCATATCTCCACTCCAGACCACCGTGATAAGAGCCCAAGGGACCCATCACAACCTGTCAGGTCACCGACCATTGGAAAGGGTATAGCCAGCCACACACAACAAGCAGGTATACCGTCATATGTGTGCTGAGTTAATACTGGCATCACGACAACATCCTAATCGGCTGAGCTATATTCCACAGACCATCCACCATAGAAGTGGCGTCGCATAACCATCTAGTAAGTGACCGGTCGACCAACCACCACAGGTGCAGTGTCTGTATTTAGGGGTCTGATTAAAATTTGGAATAATGTTGTGAATTGATGACACCCGTCTCCAGCCTTGCACCATATAATAACAATATGCTGGGGATCAAGCTGAAGATGGATCAGGAAGCCCTGCCTCCTAATTCACAGGTATCAACAGCAGGGAGCAGGGACAATGGCGTCTTAATGGCGCCTCTGTTAAGGTATTTAGGCACCAAATTCAGCATGGATGTAATTTAGAAAATGAAAAGGGAGCACAGTGCTGTCTGATAATTAATCTTCATAAAACTTTACAGGTACTTGGTAAATATGACATTATATGACATGTCGCTAGTGCTGTCATAGTTACAAAGGGGTGGGGCCTTCTGTAAGGTTAATCCACCCCTAACTATGGCTCTGTGATAAATATGTTTTAAACAAATTGTTACAGGGAAACTAACAGCAGATTGACTGTAGACTGTAACCTGCTGTTGTGTTTCTATAGGGCACAGAATGCCGAGAATGAAGGTTGAGAATTTCCTTACATCCATCCAGAAATGTAAAGGGGATCTGTCAGTGCCTGGGTTTTCTACTGTAATGAAGAGTCAAAGAGGAGTTGTGGGCACTCTGGCACACCTTACCACTGCTTCATTCTCCTCCTCCTGCATGAATAATCTCTGCTGCCCGGCCTCCTGCTCACTTATGCTGTCAGCCATTATCTCTGAGTGTTTATTTCAGACATAAACTACCTGCAGAGGACTGACCTGCAATCAGATATAGTTGTATTGGAGCTGTAGTCTAGGGGGAAATCACCTGTCTAGAGATCAATGACAGTTTTTTTTTCCTGGGTTTGATTTTCCTGATGGGAATGAAAAGTAGTTTGTTTGTTTGTTTGCTTTTTTTGTTTTTCTCATCATTGTTTAAAAAATGGATTTTAAAACTAATTTGGACCTGATTGGCAACTCTTTGCACTTTTAAAAATGATACAGTGATGACAAAAAAAGAAAATAAATAATGATATTTCACTTCCATCATGGGAGACGACCCCAGAAAAAAGCTGTCTCTATATAGGTGATTTACCGCTAGACCACAGCTACAAAACAACTATATTTCACTGCAGATCAGTCCCCTGTAGGCAGTTTATGTCTGAAATAAACCTTAGAGACACTGGCTGAAAGCTGAGAGAGCAGGAGGCCGGGCAGCAGAGATTTTTCATAAAGCAGATGGAGGGAAAGAGTAGTGAGGTGTGCCAGAGTGTAGCACAAACACTGAGCCACAACTCCTCTTTAACTCGTCATTAGAGTAGGAGACCAGAGATTGCACATAATCCACAAAACAAATTAACAAAAGGTACCATGCTCACAAAGAGACTGTCAGCACCTTGGGTAAGGCCTTGGTGCTGACAGAGTCCCTTTAAAGTGACTCTGTACCCACAATCTTACCCCCCCCCCAACCCCCCCCCCCCCGAACCACTTTTACCTTCAGATAGCTGCTTTTAATCCAAGATCTGTCCTGCGGTCTGTTTGGCAGATAATGCAGTTATTGTCCTTAAAAACAACTTTTAAATTTGCAGCCCGTGCCAAACGGGAGTATCTGTGCCCTAATTTTGCACCACCCCTCCTCCCCACCCTCTTCATCATTAGGAATGCCACTGGAACATTTTCTTCATGCTGAACATTGCACAGGTCCTTAACGATCCAGCCCATGTGCCGGGCTGACACAGGTGGGGAATAGGAGGCAATCTGCATGGAGCATTCCTAATGATGAGGGGGGTGGGGAGGAGGGACAGAGGGGTGGTGCAAAATTAGGGCACATTTACTCCCGTTTGGCACAGGCTGCAAGTTTAAAAGTTGTTTTTTTAGGACAATAACTGCATCACCTGCCAAACGGACCGCAGGACAGCTCTTGGATTAAAAGCAGCTATCCGAAGGTACAAGCGGTTTGGGGGGGGGGGGGGGGTCAGATTGTGGGTATAGAGTCGCTTTAAGGAGCCATGGAGCAATACAGGGTATACATTTTTTAACCTGTGGTATGTACACCCATGAAGTTACTTACCAGAGGATTAGGAGCATACATGTTGTACCCCTTGGCTTGTAGGGGCCTTTTTTCAGGATGACTTTGTAACAGGATCACATTGATACCTCCACTCCTTCCTGCCACTGTTCACTGCACCAGATAAAACCTCATTGGGATGACCTGTTATGATACCCCAACTTTATTATTCTTTTATAGGTCTCACTGACCATCAGGTATGAAATGTGTGACATTAAACACAACCTGGCTATCAGAATCTGAAGCAAAATCCTTTGTCCAATATCAAATGTCCTACCAAATTAAACCTGAAGATTGCTTCAGATTGCAATAGCCAGATTGGTTTTTATGTTGGTGAGCAGCCCCGGGGGCCCAGGGTTTATTTAACCTGTCACTGGTCAGACCTTTGCATAAAGAGGTAAATGCATTGTACATAATAAAGCTTGGATATCATAATATATCATCCAGTTAAAGTTTTGTCCTTTGCGGTTTATAGGGAAGGAAGGAATGAAAGTGTGGATGTGGTTTTGCTTATCTCTATTGTAAAAGTTTTGATGACTGTTTTGTCTCCATTACACAACAGAATTAGTGACCAGCCACCATCTATGTAATTTGGAGATGTGTTTAAGTGTCCTACACAATGGAACGCTTCCACTTATGTTTTATAACTATACACTGCTGTGGCTCTGTAATATGGGCACTGTTACAGGATAGCTCTGTTATAGGCCATTGCAGGCTGGCTTTGTTATACAGGTGCTCTTACAAGCTGGTTCTGTTATGGGGCATGCATCTCTAAATAAATCTAGTGGAGCAGACGTGGGGAGAATTTTAGATAGGAGCTGTATGTGTGTGTGTGTGTGTGTGTATATACACATATATATATATATATATTCCCCCCTAAACCTCTCTGGGCAGACACCTTACAAAGATGTAAGTTTATGTATGTCAGTGTTGGCATTACTATTGATCAGGTCTCTACATTATTAGTAGAGTTAGGCTGTATCCATGTTTTCCAGGCCGCCCTAGGGCTGCATCCATCTTCCTTAGGAAGTGGGATTTAAATACCGAGCGTTTGGTAAGTTTGCAAATCAAACCTACTTTAAGTTCGCTTGTTTTTAATTATGAGTCCTATCCAGACAGGATATGGGTATAATTAATGTCTATGATTTGACTGAAAATTTGTTTAAAAAATTGAAGTATGTTGTATTTTTGAATGCAGGCAGCAGGTGGCGCTGTGTTATTACAGCGTATTGATGCCTCCTAATGTAACTGTGTAGATGTCCTCTCATTCCATGCCTGTTAATGCTGCTTATTGGTAGCCCTAATGTTAGCAAGCTAGAGATAGGTTTACAGATCCATTAGAAATACCTTCCAACCATCCTGTAAATAAAAAGGAGAGTTGTCAGCCTGCAGGGATGTATTCTGTCAATAACACAGTTATTTATATGAGCATATCTAGAATAAAGTATTAATGTCATTAGCTTGCATTTATGTCATTCACATCCTGAGGAGAGAGAAGAAAAAAAAACCTGTCATGCCAGCAATTTACACAGCCAGCATTGTTGGATACAGCACAGTTTTTCCCATAATTTTTTCTCTTTTGAGAACCTGCTAATTGCTCTGGGATTCCTTTCAACTTCGCATTAAGTCACCATAACAATCCCCCTTCCAGGTCTCTGTGGAGCCGCAAGTAAAGAGGCGAAAATATGATCACAGTGATTTAACACTCCCCAATTGATTTTTCCTTGTGTTTGTTTATGGGGCTTTATTCAATGAACCTGCCCTTTGGTTCTGCATGGTCTGCTGTTCGTGGTTAATCTAGCCAGCCCTCTATATTTCAATTCCCGACGTAACGACAGTGAGATGGCCCCAAAGCTTCACGCAAAGGCTTGTTTTATATAACTACTATAGAATTGCTGAGGACAACTTGCCGCTTTAGTTACCAGAACTAAAACGTAACCTCCATAGGGCTGACTAGGAGCCCCCGCCAGTCCTTCAGCATTCCCATAACACCATTGCAGCGGTATTGATTTAATGAATCATTTTTCTTTGCATGGATGATTCACATGCAAAATGAAAAAAAAAATCAATTTTATGAATCTCTTCATGGGGAAGGCGATAAAGGAAATGGCTTTGCAGAAGAGAAATGAAAAATGCACAGTTTATCCCCTGTAGAGTTAATTTCATCGGGCTGAATACATCACCCCAGGTGCACTGTGTAATTTGAATTATTTTACTATGTGGAAGTAGTAGAGAGACTTGAGTCGCTGTCGCTTATGTAGTGTAATAAAATGGTGCTCATGTAATACGTTTATGGTAACCCTTAGCTGTGGGCTACTAGATTGCCATGAATCACTGATGCCTGCCTGGTTGCTATGCTATCAGTGCCAATTGTTCAAATTTTTCAAGAAAATTAAGGTTTTCATAGGGCTAAGAAGTTTCTGTCTGAATTTGCGTTACAATTGGAGTAAACCTAGCTCTATAAACCCCTTAATGACCAATGATGAGTATACTCGTCATGGTGTCACTAAGGGTGTACAGAGAGGGCTCACAACTTGACCCCTCTCTGTAATGTGCTGCACCCATTTGCTATTTGCAGCCATGGACCACGGCTAATAGCTGGCATGAAGTTTTAACTGTTTAAATTCTTTAGCAGACAGGTGGATATCCTTTAGGGGAGGTGTGAAGTTAGTTAGCTGAGAGTAGGGTAGAGTTAAATCAAGTATGTATGGATGAAGGATGGGGCCTGTTCAAAACATATTACAACTATATTCATATGCACAATATAAACCTCTACTTTGCTATTGAGATTGGAGCACCACCCTGAGTCGCACATACCACAACCAAGCCGAGTGCAGATCCTCCTGTGAAGGGTACAGTTGAGTTTAGAGACACTGGGTGACATGAGACTTCAACCTTAAGAAATTTAGGGACTAAGCTGCAAGCTATGATGTTTTCTGAAATTAGAATTCCCTGCATTGCCTTTCGAAACCTACCAACCTGCTACACTGTAAAGTGTCAGTATTTACAGCAACGCAAAGGAGGACATTTATTAAGGCACACAGCGTCTATTTTCTGGCGCAAACGGGCCAGTCGTAAATAAATATATTCTCACACACCTGTTTTGCGGACACATTTTCGCATCTGGCCCCTCTACGCTCGTTGTGCCAGAGGGGGTGGAGAGGGGGCAGAACGGGTGAGGGGGCGGACATTGCATCCAATGAATTTAACATTAAAGAAATGGCTTCCACCACCAAACCAAAAATAAGGGGGGGAAAACACAACAATTTTAAAAGATTTTATTATATAAAAAAGCAATAATCATCTTTCTGAAATTGTCCAGTCTTCTTTATTTTACCCTGTAAAGTAAAAAAAATAAATAAAGACACTTTTGAGTAGCAGCCAATAGCCTACTGTCATTATTAGGGGGTCTCAGCAAAGGCCCTTGTCCTTCCCTGCCTCTGCTGAGACCCACTAATAATGATAGTAGTCTAACTGCCACAGTATACAGCCTGACTCAGTGTAACACCACACACAGTATACAGCCTGACCCAGTGTAACACCACACACAGTATACAGCCTGGCCCAGTGTAACACCACACACAGTATACAGCCTGACCCAGTGTAACACCACACACAGTATACAGCCTGACTCAGTGTAACACCACACACAGTATACAGCCTGACTCAGTGTAACACCACACACAGTATACAGCCTGACCCAGTGTAACACCACACACACACACACACACACACACACACACACACACACACACACACAGTATACAGCCTGACCCAGTGTAACACCACACACAGTATACAGCCTGGCCCAGTGTAACACCACACACAGTATACAGCCTGACCCAGTGTAACACCACACACAGTATACAGCCTGACCCAGTGTAACACCACACACGTTATACAGCCTGACTCAGTGTAACACCACACACAGTATACAGCCTGACCCAGTGTAACACCACACACAGTATACAGCCTGGCCCAGTGTAACACCACACACAGTATACAGCCTGACCCAGTGTAACACCACACACAGTATACAGCCTGACTCAGTGTAACACCACACACAGTATACAGCCTGACCCAGTGTAACACCACACCAGGGCCGGACTGGGACATAAAATCAGCCCTGGCACTCAAACCTCAGCAGCCCACATACCATATCCTCCCTGATATATTATTGATAGCGTTGTACTAGACATAATCAAACAAGGACTAAACATGCTGTAGCGAATTCTGCTCACTACTCCCTACTTCCTAATTATTTGAACCTCACCCTCAACACACACAAAAAAAAAACATAATCTGCTGCATACAGGTGCGGGGGAGGTATAAGTGACAGGACCTTAAGTCCAGTGTAAATTTTTAAAATCATCGGGGGAGATTTATCAAACATGGTGTAAAGTGAAACTGGCTCAGTTGCCCCTAGCAACCAATCAGATTCCACTTCTCATTCCTCACAGACTCTTTGGAAAATGAAAGGTGGAATCTGATTGGTTGCTAGGGGCAACTGAGCCATGGTCACTTTACACCATGTTTGATAAATTGCCCCCATCCTTTTTATTACCAGCTGAAGTTACATGAAGTTACATACATGGCGGTGCTGCAGCTGTCTCTGTGACACTTTAGCTGGTAGTAAAATGGATGATTATTAAAGGAGTTATTGTAGTGCAGTGCAGTTATATCCAGTGACTTACAGGAGGTGTCTTCTCTGCATGAATTGCAAGTGACGTTTTTGCTGAAGTTGTTCTCTTTTTCTTGTTCGGCTATTATGAAGACTTCTCCAGCCACGACTCCTCTTTGTAGGATCTACCAGACAAACATTTTAGGAACCTTGTTCCAGCATCATCTCCAAGTGTATTGCTTCACACAGTAACCATGCTCCCATATAATAAGTTAGGCCCAGTCTGTGCCTCTAAATAGTAGTCTGGCCCCTCTGTACCTCTATATATTATAGTATCAGGTCCCCCCTGTACCCCGTATAGTTATACAAATCTTCTGTGCTGTGTCTCCATATAGTAATGCAAGGGAGTAAGCCATTTTTCTCCCTTTATAGTAGTAAGCCCCACTCTGTGCCCCAATATATTATAGGCCTCCTCTCTATCCCAACATAGTATTGGACCACCCTCTTTGCCTGCATAAAGCATAGGCCCCAACTATAAGCCCATATAGGACCTCTCTAAGCCTCTGTACAGTATAGTCTGGGCCCCCCTAACAAAAGCGTTTATTAATACCCAATAAAAGAATAATTTTAACATGAAGATTTATGTGATACTATTAAAAATACACTCACGGTCACCAATATATGAAGCGTATGCCTATACTGTAGTAGCTGCAGGCTACTATGCATAGAACAATACTGATGACCCAGTCCTATATTAAAAGCTGCATGGCTCCTCAACTAGTTTGACTTTGCAAAGAGCATCTGACATAAGCCCTCCTTCGGAATTTGCCCCCCTCCTCCTGATGACGCTCCATGTGGAGGGGTTATCCAGAATTAGATAAACATGTCCGCTTTCTTCCCAAAACAGCACCACATTTGTCCTCAGTTTGGGTGCGGTACTGCAGCTCCAGGGAAGTGAATGGAGTGGTAATACCACACACAACCTGAGGAAAAGGGTGGCACTGTTTTTGGGAAAAAAACAACCATATTTTTCCAATTCTGGATAATCCCTTTAATTTTAAAGTAATGATTATGACCATAAAGTTACTACAAGTGTGTGCAAATAGCCATTCTAATATCAAGTTTAATTGAACACAATTAACCGTAAAAAAAAACAAAGCAGCTACTGTACGGCATGGCAAACATATATACATACATACAGACATACACAGGGTGCATATATACATATATACATATTTATACAGACATACACACTGTGCATACAGACATATATACATATTTATACAGACAAACACACTGTGCATACGTACATATATACAGACATACACACTGTGCATACGTACATATATACAGACATACACACTGTGCATACAGACATATATACATATTTATACAGACATACACACTGTGCATACGTACATATATACAGACATACACACTGTGCATACGTACATATATACAGACATACACACTGTGCATACAGACATATATACATATTTATACAGACATACACACTGTGCATACGTACATATATACAGACATACATACTGTGCATACGTACATATATACAGACATACACACTGTGCATACAGACATACACACTGCATATATATATACACATACAGACATCCATACTGTGCATACATACATATTTATACAGACATACACACTGTGAATACATACATACATATATACATACAGACAGACTTTACACACACAATATACATACTGTGCACATTGCAAACTTGAACAAACAGTCACTTAC